>NC_050575.1:377699579-378032079 GCF_011100635.1 Trichosurus vulpecula | reverse complement strand
TCAGGCCCTGGTTGGCAGTTCTTGGGGAAGGAAGAGTGCTAGTGTGGCAGAGCTGGCTGTATAGAAATAGCTCTGAAAATAACAGTGCATCCCCTCAAGCTTGGAACAAAGTACTCTTTACTCTACAAGCAGTCATAACCTGACAAAAAACTCAAGGGTCAAGTAAGTTGGCTGGGAACACAGATAGGCAGTGGAAACAGACTCCGATTCAAACTCAGACTTTGGAATCTTTCTTTGCTGACAAAGAAGACCAAAATATACAGCCTGAAGAAGTCAAAAAAGTCAAAGAGCCTACATCAAAAGCCTCCAAGAAAAACATGAACTGGTCTCAGGCCATGGAAGAGCTCAAAAGGGATTTGGAAAAGCAAGTTAAAGAAGTAGAGGAAAAATTGGGATGAGAAATGAGAAGGATGCAAGAAAACCATGAAAAACAAGTCAATGACTTGCTAAAGGAGACCCAAAAAAATACCGAAAAAAATATTGAAGAAAACAACACCTTAAAAATAGACTAACTCAAATGGCAAAAGAGCTCCAAAAACCCAATGAGGAGAAGAATCCCTTGAAAGGCAGAATTAGCCAAATGGAAAAGGAGGTCCAAAAGACCACTGAAGAAAACACTATCTTAAAAATTAGATTGGAGCAAGTGGAAGCTAGTGACATTATGAGAAATCAAGATATTATAAAACAGAACCAAAGGAATGAAAAAATGGAAGACAATGTGAAATATCTCATTGGAAAAGCCACTGACCTGGAAAATAGATCCAGCAGAGATCATTTTTAAATTATTGGACTACCTGAAAGGCATGATCAAAAAAGAGCCTAGACATCATCTTTCAAGAAATCATCAAGGAGAACTGCCCTGATATTCTAGAACCACAGGACAAAATAGAAATAGAAAGAATCCAGAGATTGCCTCTTCAGATAGATCCCAAAAAGAAAACTCCTAGGAACATTGTCGCCAAATTTCAAAGTTTCCAGATCAAGGAGAAAATGCTGCAAGAAGCCAGAAAGAAACAATTTAAGTATTGTGGAAAAACAATGAGGATAACACAGGATCTGACAACTTCTACATTAAGGGATCGAAGTGCTTGGAATATGATATTCTGGAGGTCAATGGAGCTAGGATTAAAACCAAGAATCACCTACCCAGAAAAACTGAATATCATGCTCCAAGGCAAAATGTGGATTTTCAATAAAATAGAGGACTTTCAATCTTTGTCAGTGAAAAGACCAGAGCTGAATAGAAAATTTGACTTTCAAACATAAGAATCAAGAGCAGCATGAGAAGGTAAACAAGAAAGAGAAATCATAAGGGACTTACTAAAGTTGAACTGTTTTGTTTACATTCCTACATGGAAAGGTGATGTGTATGATTCATGAGACCTCAGTATTAGAATAGCTGAAAGGAATATGCATATATATATATATATATATATATATATATATATATATATATATGTGTGTGTGTGTGTGTATGTGTATATATATATATATATACACACACATATGTGTGTATGTATGTATATACATAGGGGTGTGTGTGTGTGTGTGTGTATATATATATATATGCATATATAGACAGAGGGCACAGGGTGAGTTGAATATGAAGGGATGATATCTAAAAAATTAAAATCAGTTTAAGGGATAAGAAAGGAATATATTGAGAGAGAAAGGAAGGGAGAGATAGAATGGGATAAGTTATCTCACATAGAAGTGGCAAGAAAAAGTGGTTCTGTAGGAAGGGAAGAGGGGGCAGGTGAGGAGGAATGAGTAAATCTTGCTCTCATTGGATTTGACCTGAGGAGGGAATACCATACACACTCATTTGGGCATCTTACCCCACAGGAAAGAAAGAGGAAGCAGATAAAAAAGGGGGCACAATAGAAAGGAGGGCAGATAGCGGGAGGAGATAATCAAAAACACTTTCAAAAAGGGACAGGGTCAAGGGAGAAAACTGGATAAAGGGGAATAGGTTAGGAAGGAGCAAAACATAGTTAGTCTGTCACAACATGAGTATTGTGGAAGGGTTTTACATAATGATCCACATGTGGCCTATGTTGAATTGCTTGCCTTCTTAGGGAGGGTGGGTGGGGAGGGAAGAGGGGAGAGAAGTTGGAACTCAAAGTTTTAAAAACAGACATTCAAACACAAACAAAAAAAGGTTTTTTCATGCAACTAGGAAATAAGATACACAGGCAATGGGGCATAGAAATTTGTTTTGCCCTACAAGAGAAGAAGGGAAATGGGGATGGATGGGAGGGGAGCGGGGCGACAGAAGGGAAGGCTGACTGGGGAACATGGCAACCAGAATATACACCATCTTGGAGTGGGTGGGAGGGTAGAAATGGGGAGAAAATTCATAATTTAAACTCTTGTGAAAATCATTGCTGAAAACTTAATATATTAAATAAATTAAATTAAAAAAAGAAACAGAGGCATAACTCCTCCTTATGATCATTCTTTAAGTGTACCTACAGCAATACCTCATTTTATTAATTTTCTCATGGTAACTTAGAAAAACACACACATGTTTTATTGAAGTTTCACTTTTCAACTTAAAATTTTCTTCTATTATACCTTCACTTTCCCCTTCCATATACCTAGCCCATATGGCAAAAAAATATTTTTTTAAAAGAAAAAGAGAATAAAAAAGATAAAAATTCAGAAAGCCTGACCAATACATCAAAGAACTCTGAAAACATATACAGCATATCACACCTCTGGACCTACCACTTTTGCAAAGGAGTGACCTTGGGGGTATCTTCTCAAATTTCATCTTTGGAAGAGGGGCATGTTTTGTAATTGTAGTATAAAGAAAGAGAATTAGCATTTATATAAGCACCATTTTATTTTTACAAATTTTATTTGATCCTAACAAAAAGCATGGGAAGTAGATGCAATTATTATCTCCATTTTACAATTAAGGAAACTGAGGCAAACAGATTAAGTGACTTCCCCAAGGTCACATCAGTGTCTAAGGTTGGATTTGAACTCATTTTCCCGATGGAAGGCTAAGTGCTTTGTCCATCGTACTACTAGCTGTCTCTATTTTGATTGATTAAGGTAGCAGGTGCTTTCTGTTTATATTTCAGTTATTGTATCATTGACTCTGTTTAACTGCCCTTTGCATCCCTGTATTCAAGATGTGCATTTCTTAAAGCACAGTAATATTTATGTACCACAATTTATTTAGTCATTCCCTAGTTGAACGACATCCACTTTATTTATATTTCTTTGTAACCACAAAAAATATTGACATAAATATGATGATGTATATGGGGGCTTTCTGGCATAGACATTTAGTCATGTTACTTGCATAATTCCAAACCACTTTCCAAGATGATGGTACTGATTCACAGCTCTTCCAGAAATGTACTAATGTACCCATTTTTACATATTTTTCCTCTTACTCGCTGTTTTCATCTTTCCCAAGTGATTTTTTTTGTCTTGCACTTCTCTAATAAGAAGTATAATAATTTAGAGATTTGGAGCATTTTTTCATGTGGTGGATAAATTCTGAAATTCTTTAGAGAACTGTTTGTTGAAGTCTTTGGACAACTTATTTATTGAAGAATAGCTTTTGGCTATCTATCTATCTATCTATCTATCTATCTATCTATTTTAGGGTTATTTCCTATTGGCCTCTGACCATATTTTTCCATATCATTTCATGTGCCTCAAACTACTTTCCATGTGGAAGCTCTGATGTCACCTATACACATGCATATGTTTAATATATTTACATATTTGTGCACAATGCAACACAACAAGTGTGTATATGTAAATATACACATATTTGTGTTGATATGTTAAACTTAGCTAATCAATTTTCTCTTTACAGCATCTGTAATGGAAATAAATAATTTTTAAAAAAGAAAAAAAAGAATTCATTCTTTCACAAAAAATGCTAGGAGAACTGGAAAACAATAAGTAGAAATTGGGCACAGACCAATATCTTATACTGTATACCAAAATTAAGTCAAAATGTTACCATAATATAGTTATAAAGGCTAATACCATAAGCAATTTGGGAGAGCAAGGAATAGTTTAGTTGTCAGATTTATGGAGAAGGAAAGAATTAATGACCAAACAAGAAATAAAGAGCATTATGAAATGCCAAATGGATAATTTTGATTATGTCCTATTGAAAAGTTTTTGTATAAACAAAGCCAATGTAACAAAGATTAGGAGGGAAGCAGAAGATTAGGAAAGAATTTTTACAACCAATGTCTCTGATAAAGGCCTCATCTCTAAAATATACAGGGAACTGAGTGAATTTTATAGGAATACAAGTCATTCCTCAATTGAGAAATGGTCAAAGGACATGAACAGGCAGTTTTCAGAGGAAGAAATTAAAAATATCTATGTGGGGGCAGAGCCAACATGGCAGCTGGAAAGCAGATTTCCCCCAAATCCCTCCAAACACCTGTAGAAAACGGCTCTGAACAAATTCTAGAGCTGCGGAACCCATGAAATAAAAGAGGGAAGCAGTTATCCAGTGCAGGACGGCCTGGATGGTCACTGGGAAGGGTCTATCAGATGCTGCTGGGAGTGGAGTACAGCCCAGTGTGGGCTGCACCAGGACATATCAGACCAGGAGTCGACTGGAGCAGGCCTGAGTGCCATGAATCATTGAGCTGTGGCAGTTACCAGACTTCTCAACCCACAAACTCCAAAGACCACGGAGCAGGTTAGTAGGTCAACTGCTAGATCAGGTTAGAGAGCAGTCTGGCCACCAGCCCTGGGGGTGGTGGAGGTGGTGTGGTGTTGGAGCTCCAGCATCAGCTGCTTCTGGAGTTCCTGGTTCACATGTTTGGAGGAATCAAGCAGCAGACCAGAGCAGGAGTGCAGGGCTTGTTTTACCCTGCTTGGATCTGGGTTGCAATCCTGGTTGGCGGTTTTGGGGGATTTTCAAATGCAACAATCAGGAGAAGCATGAAAAGGTAAACAAGAAAGAGACATATTAAGGGACTTACTAAAGTTGAACTGTTTTGTTTACGTTCCTACATGGAAAAATGATGTGTTTAATTCATGAGATCTTTCACAGTATTAGGGTAGTTGAAGGGAATATACATATACATATACATACATACATACATATATATATATATATATATATATATATATATATATATACACACACACACACTATATATATATACAGAGGGCACAGGGTGAGTTGAATATGAAGGGGCGAGATCTAAAAAAAATAAAATTAAATTAAGGGGTGAGAGAGGAATATGTGTGTGTGTGTGTCTATATATATATATATATATATATAGAGAGAGAGAGAGAGAGAGAGAGAGAGAGAGAGAGAGAGAGAGAAAGGGAAAGATAAGATAGAATGGGGCAAATTATCTCACATAAAAGTGTCAAGAAAAAGCAGTTCTGTTGGAAGGCAAGAGGGAGCAGGTTAGGGGAAATGAGTGAATCTTGCTCTCATTGGATTTGACCTGAGGAGGGAATAATATACACACTCAATCGGGTATCTTACCCCACAGAAAAGTAGGGAGAAGAGGATAAAAAGGGGGGATGATAGAAGGGACGGCAGATAGGGGGAGGAGGTAATCAGAAGCAAACACTTTTGAAAAGGACAGGGTCAAAGGAGAAAATTAAATAAAGACAGACAAGATAGGATGGAGGGAAATATAGTTAGTCTTTCACAACATGACTGTTATGGAAGTGTTTTGCATAACGATACATGTGTGGCCTGTGTTGAGTTGTTTGCCTTCTCAAGGAGGGTGGGTGGGGAAGGAAGAGGGGAGAGAATATGGAACTCAATGTTTTAATATCAGATGCTCAAAAAAAAAGTTGTTTTCGCATGCAACTGGGAAATAAGATATATAGGCAATGGGGCATAGAAATCTATCCTGCCCTACAAGAAAGTAAGGGGAAAGTGGATGGGGAGGGAGTGGTGTGACAGAAGGGAGGGCTGCCTGGGGAATGGGACAATCAGAATATATGCCATCTTGGAGTAGGGGGGAGGGCAGAAATGTGGAGAAAATTTGTAACTCAAAATCTTGTGGAAATCAATGTTGAAAACTAAAATATTAAATAATAAAATAATTCTTAAGAGAAAAAAAAATAAAGATATCTATAGGCATTTGAAAAATGCTCTAAATCACTATTGATTAGAGAAACACAAATCAAAACAACTCTTAGGTACCACATCTCTCTTGTCAGATTGGCCAACATGACAAAACAGGAAAATGATAAACGCTGGAGAGGATGTGGGAAAATTGGAACATTGTTACATCATTGGTAGAGTTGTGAACTGATCCGGCCATTCTAGGGAACAATTTGGAACTATACTCAAAGGGCTATAAAGATGTGCATACCGGGGCAAAGCCAAGATGGTGGCAGGAAAACAGGGACCTGTTAAAGCTCTCCCCCAAATCCTTCCAAACACCTGTAAAAATGGCTCTGAACAAATTCTAGAGCTACAGAACCCACAAAATAACAGAGGGAAGCAGGTCTTTACCCCAGAGCACCTGGAAAGTCTCTGGGAAGGGTCTATCACACCGTACTGTGAGCACAGCGCAGTCCAGCTTTGGCCATGCCAGGAGAGACTGGGCCCAGAGGAGATGGGGGTGGGGGAGGAGATCAAGCATAGGGCCATGAATCACTGAGCTGTAGCAGTTACCAGACTTTTCAACCCATAAATGCCAAAGCCCAATGAGCAGATCAGTGGGAAAACTGTTGGATCTGGATGAGAGAAGAGCAGGGTTAGGCCCCAGCCCTGGAGGTGGCAAGGTGGCAGCAACAGGAAGCTCAGGTGGCTGCTTCCTGAGCTCCTGCAGTGGCTGCTTCCAGCCCCAGGCCCACATGGTGGAAGGAATCAAGTGGCAGATCAGAATGGGAATGCAGGGAGCACTTTGCTGGCAAAGAGGTAGGATTCTCTCTCTCTGCCCTGCTTGGATCTGAGTCACAGTCCTAGATTGTGGTTCTTGGGGTATGAGGTGTTCTGGTGTGGCAGAGCTTGAGGTGACTGTGGAGAGGGAGTACTACTGGTAGCTACATGGCAGAAATGAGTGCTTGCACTCACAGACCAGAGCACAGGCCTGGAGAGGAATATCATACCACCTCAGAATAGAAGTAGTTCTGAAAACTGTAGGGCAAGGCCCCTGAAGCTTGTGACAAAGCACTCTCCACTCTGTAAGCAGTCACATCCTGGCAAAAAGCTCAAGGGCCAAGTAGCTGGCTGGGAATATGAGCAAGCAATGTAAAAGGACTCAGACTCACACTATAGAATCTTACTTTGCTGACAAAGAAGATCCATACATACAGCCAGAAGAAGTCAACAAAGTCAAAGAGCCTACATTAAAAACCTCCCAGAAAAATACGAATTGGTCTCAGGTCATGGAAGAGCTCAAAAAGGATTTGGAAAGTCAAGTAAGAGGAGAGGAAAAATTGGGAAGAGAAATGAGAGTGATGCAAGAAAATCATGAAAAACAAGTCAACAACTTGCTAAAGGACACCCAAAAAAACTGAAGAAAATAACACCTTAAAAAATAGATTAACCAAATGACAAAAGTCCTCCAAAAAGGCAATGAGGAGAAGAATGCCTTAAAAGGCAGAATTAGGAACAGGAGATCCAAAAGACCACTGAAGAAAATACTACCTTAAAAATTAGAATGGAGCAAGTGGGAGGTAGTGATTTTATGAGAAATCAAGAAATTATAAAACAGAACCTAAAGAATGAAAAAATGGAAGACAATGTGGAATATCTCATTGGAAAAAAAAACACTGAGCTGGAGAATAGATCCAGGTGAAATAATTTAAAAATTACTGGACTACCTGAAAGCCATGATCAAAAAAAGAGCCTAGACAGCATCTTTCAAGAAATTATCAAGTAAAACTGCCCTGGTATTCTAGAGCCAGAGGGTATAATAAAAATTGAAAGAATCCACTGATTGCCTCTTGAAAAAGATCCCCAAAAGAAAATTCCTAGGAGTCTTGTAGCAAAATGCCAGAGTTCCCAGGTAATGGAGAAAATATTTCAAGCAGCTAGAAAGAACCAATTTGAGCATTGTGGAAATACAATCAGGATAACATAAGATATTGCAGCTTCTACATTAAGGGATCAAAGGGCTTGAAATATGATATTCTGGAGGTCAATAGAGCTAGGATTAAAACCAAGAATCACCTAGCCAGAAAAACTGAGTATAATACTTCAGGGTAAAATATGGATTTTCAATGAAATAGAGGAATTTCAAGCATTCTTAATGAAAAGACCAGAACTGAACAGAAAATTTGACTTTCAAATACAAGAATCAAGAGAAGTATGCAAAGGCAAACAGGAATGAGAAATCATAAGGGACTTACTAAAGTTGAACTGTTTTGTTTACATTCCTACATGGAAAGATGATAATTGTAACTCATGAGACCTTTCTCAGTATTAGGGTGGTTGAAGGGAATATACATATAACATTATATATATATATATATATATGTGTGTGTGTGTGTGTGTGTGTGTGTGTGTGTGTGTGTGTGTGTATAATAATTGTGTGTGTGTGTGCATGCATGTGTGTGTGTGGACAGAGGGCAAACGGTGAGTCGAGTATAAAAGGATGATATCTAAAAAATACAAAATTAAATTAAGGGCTGAGAGAGCAATATATTGGGAGAAGGAGAAAGGGAAAGATAGAATGGGGTCAATTATCTCACATAAAAGTGGCAAGAAAAAGCAATTCTATTGGAAAGGAAGAGAGGGCAGGTGAAAGGGAATAAGTGAATCTTGCTCTCACCAGATTTTATTTAAGGAGGGAGTGACATACACACTCAATTGGGTATCTTACCCTACAGAAAAGTAGGGGGGAAAGGGGATAAGAGAGAAGGTATGATAGAAGAGAGAGCAGACAGGGGGAGGAGGTAATCAAAAGCAAACACTTTTGAAAAGGGACCAGGTCAAGGGACAAAATTGAATAAAGGGGGACAGGATATGATGGAGGGAAATATAGGCAGTCTTTCACAACATGAGTATTATGGAAGTGTTTTGCATAATGACACATGTGTGGCCTGTGTTGAATTGCTTGCCTTCTCAAGGAGGGTGCATGGGGAGGGAAGAAGGGAGTAAATTTAGAACTTGATGGTCTAAAAACAAATGCTCAAAAAAGTTGTTTTTACATGTAACTGGGAAATAAGTTTTACAGGCAATGGGGTATAGAAATCTATCTTGCCCTACAAGAAAGTAAGGGGAAAAGGGATAAGGGGGAGGGGGAGTGGGGTGAGAGAATGGAGGGCAGACTTGGAAAAGGGGCAATCAGAATATATGCAATTTTTGGGTGAGGGGGAGGGTAGAAATGGGGAGAAAATTTGTAACTCAATCTTGTGGGAATCCATGTTGAAAACTAAAATATTAAATAATAAAAAAGAGAAAGTCGTTTAGAAAAAGATGTGCATACCTTTTGACCCAGTAATACCTCTACTAGGGCTATATCCCAAAGAGATCGTACAAGTGGGAAATGGACCCATATATACAAAAATACTAATAGCAGCTCTTTTTGTGATGGCAAAGAATTGGAAATCAAGGGGATGCCTATCAATTGGGGAATGGCTAAATAAGTTGTAGTATATGAATGAAATGGAATACTACTGTGCCATAAGAAATGGGGAGCAGATGGACTTCAAAATAACCTGGAAAGGCCTAAGTGATGCTGACTGAGGAGAGCAGAACCAGAAGAACATGATTACAGACACATGGTATCTGTAATTGACTTGGGCTATCTTTGATAGACTTGGCTCTTCTCAGCAATACAAAGTTCAAAGACAGCTCCAAAACACTCATGATGGAAAAAGTTACCCACATCCAAAGAAAGAATTATGGAGTCTCAATGCAGATTGAGGCAAACCATTTGCTCTCTCTTTTTTCCTTTTTTCCTCTCTTTTGGTCTTGTTTCTTCTTTCTCATGATTCATTTTATCGGTGATAATTGTTCTTTACAACTTGACTATTGTGTAAATAAGTTTAATGTGGAGGTACATGTAGAACCTATATTGGATTACATGCCATCGGGGGGGGGTGAGGGGAGAGAAGAGACAGGGGGAGAAATTTTGGAACTCAAAAACTTGTGGATCTGAGTGTTGTAAACTAAAAATAAAAAAAATAAATTTAAAAAAGAGAAAAAGGAAATAGGAAAAGGAAAAAAAAACTTGTAAAACAAATAGACATTACCAAAATGCAAATAGCTGAACACATCCTAGTGTATGAATGTCATGGAATGTGGTTGCTCCATAAGAAGATGAATGTGAGGAATCAGAAAACCAGCTGCAGACTGATGAATTTCTAACTAGACCAGAACAGACCAGAACTAGGAACATTTTATGAAGTGCAGACCTGGGCGCCACTGTGCCAGGGGAATTATCTTTGTTCCAGAGGAGCATTATGGTGGAGGGTAGGAGGTAGGCTGGTGTATGGAATGGGGAATAAGGGTGGTCTCCAAAGGAAAAGACATCAAACTGCTTAAAGAACAATACAAGGGGTCAGACTTAATGACCTCTAAAGTGTCCCCTTCCTATCTGAGCCTATCAGTCTCTGAGTTCTGGTTTGTTATTCATTAACTTTGTGACCTTGGGTGAGTCACTTAGTCTCTGTTGTCATTCAGTCCTGGCTGACCCGTCATGACTCCATATGAGGTTTTTTGTCAAAGTTACTGTAGTGCTTTGCCGTTTCCTTCTCTAGCTCATTTTACAGATGAAGAAACTGAGGGAAACAGGGTGAAGTGATTTACCCAGGGTCACACAGGTAGCAAATGTCTGAGATCAAATTTGAACTTAGGATTTTCTGACTCCAGGCACTGAATTCTATCCACTGAGTCACCTAGCTGCCTCTCATCTCTATTAGCATTTGTTTTCCTATCTGTAGAAATATGTGTCATAACTCCCTCACTGTATTTTTCTGAAGTTATTCTCTCAAGTCCAAATAAATGTGAACTATTATCATGAAGCAATTATTTGAGGCTTCACAGCCCAGGGAGCATTCATTCCTTCAATAAATATTTAAGAAACGTCTACTGTGTGCAGAGTACACAGAGAAAAAATGTAGGTAAGACACAATGGTGCGTTTTCTTTATCTGGTAAGAAAAGGAGAGGAAGATGCTTACGAGGGTGGATGAATAGTTGCATCTCTCACATTGCTCCATGAATCTGGTGGTTGCGGAGGAGAAAACCTCAGGGCCCCCACAGGGGGGTTTGCAAAGGGGATTCCCAGAAAAACGTTGACACGTTTGTCAATCCCCTTGATACTGATTTGAGTCCCTTGGATCTGTCCAGACTCAGTGGTCCTGATGAGGTCATCTACATGATGTCCTGGGAACAAAGAGGAGAGAAATACTCAGAGACAGATGACTGAACTGTTGTCCAAATACCTCCTCTAAAATCCTACCATTTTTTTCATTAGATGGAAATGTAAGCCTCCTCCTGTTTCTGCCATGATTCTTTAATTTTTCTTAAAAGTCTCCAGTGATTGGGAACTTATTTCACAAAAGAGCTCTTTTAGAAAGCTCTGGCACTGACTCAGGAGCTGTCCAGCTTTGGGGATCCAGAGTCTCAAGATCAAAGCAACTGTTCCCCAAAAATCCCACCCCCAGCCTAGCTTAGGAAACCACAAAGCAACAAATCAGTGCCATATAGTTTATCAGTATGATCCAATTGAACAAAGACTTAACAAGCACCTCAGCTTTGAATTGAGGATAAAGTGGCACAAATTTACACTCTCCTAGAGAACAATGACCTGCACACCAATAACTAGGATTACAAGGGAGAGGCATAAAGGAGAGTTCCTGGCAAAGAGCTAGGAAAATATATGAGGAGGGTCAGGAAAAGCTCTGCAACAAGTGGCAGAACCCACCCTGGGTCTTTAGTGTACAATCTTCAACAGAACTAGACTGGGGAAAGTGCTTTCTGGGCATGGGAAAGACAGCAAAGAAGGGAGATGGAAGATGGGAGTAGAAGAAAGGCATATGGAAAGTAGTTACATTGGGCTACAGTATGTGTCAGGAAGCCTCATCTTCTTGAGTTCAAATCCATCCTCAGATACTTACTAGCCATGTGACCCTGGGCAAGTCATTTCACCTGTTTGCTCTTACTTTCCTCATCTGTAAAATGAACTGGAGAAGGAAATGGCAAACCAACCCCAGTATCTTCACCAAGAAAATCCCAAATAGGGTCACCAAGAGTCAGACATGATTATAAAACAACTTAATAACAACACAACAAATGTGAATAGAGTAGTAGGTGATAAGATTGCATGCACAGAGTACAGGATTTGGGCTCAGAGGATAGGGGTTCAAATCACAGCCCTCTAATTTACTGCCTGTGTGAACTTGTTACAGTTCCTTTCCTTTCCCTAAGCCTGTTTCTCCTCTTTGATTAAATTGGAAAAGGGTATTGAATTCAATGTTCCTTAAGTTTCCTCCAAGCTCCCCAACCTGGAGTACAAGAGCTAGAAACTGCTCAACTGTCAGGGCACATGGCCACACCCTTCCTCAGTCAGAAGAACAAGGATCAGGCATACTTCTCAAAGATTTGCACTACTCTTTTATCAAAGGAGATCAAAGTGTAGCCCAATATAAAATATATGGCAGTGACTTCAATATATATCAGGTGGGCTTCAGTTTCTCTTCTATAAAAATAGTGGTTTGGGAGGATGAAAATAACAAAATTAAACCAAATTCTCTCTGGGATAAGAACTCACTATTTGACCAAAACTGCAGGGAAAACTGAAAAATGGTATGGCAGAAACTAGCCATAGACCAACATCTCACACCAAATACCAAGATAAGTTCAAAATGGGTACATGATTTAGACATAAAGGGGCATGCCATAAAAAAAATTAGGACAGCAAGGAATAGTTTACCTGTCAGATCTATGGAGAAGAGACCAAACAAGAGCTACAGAATATCACGAAATGCAAAATAGATCATTTGGATTACAATAAATTTAAATGGTTCCGCACAAACAAAACAAACACAATTTAGACCAAAAGGAGAAAAATGGGAAACAATTTTTACAGCAGTATTTCTGATAAAGGCCTCATTTCTCTAATACATATAGAACTAAGTCAAATGAATCAGAATACAAGTCCTTCCCCAACTGACAAATGGCCAAAGGGTATGAACAGTCAGTTTCCAAAGGAAGAAATTAAAACTACCTATAGCCATATGAAAATGCTCTAAATCACTAGTAATTAATTAGACAAATACAAATGAAAATAACTCTGAGGTACCACCTCATACCTATCAGATTGGTTAATATAACAGAAAAGAAAAATGATAAAAATTGGAGAATATATGGGAAAACTGGAACACTAATGAACTCTAGTGAAGTTGTAAATTATTACAACCATTCTGGAGAACTATTTGGAACTATGCCCAAAGGACAATCAACCCTTCTTACTTTGTGATCCAGGAATACTACAACTTGGTCTGTATCCCAAAAAAGATCATAAAAAGGGGAATGTATCCCCAAGGACAAAAATGTTTATAGCCACTCTTTTTGTGGTGGCAAAGAGTTGGAAATTCAGGGCATGTCCATCAATTGGTGAATGGCTAAACAAGTTGTGGTATATGAATGTAATCAAATATTAAGAAGTGATGAGCAGACAGATTTAAGAAAAATTGGGAAAGGCACATACTCGTGCCAAGGGAAGTGAACCAAAGAGAACATTGTACATGGTAACAGCAAAGTTGTACAATGATCTACTATGAATGACTCAGTTTTTCAAGCAATGTAATGATACAAGACAATCCCAAAAGACTCCTGATGGAAAAATTGCTATGCATATCCAGAGAAACAATTACGGAATAAGAATGCAGATCAGAACATACTATTTTCACTTTTTGGGTGGCTTTTCCCTTTTGCTCCTCCTCTTAATTCACAATATGACTAATCTGGGAATGTTTACATTATTGTAAATGTATAACCTATATCAGATTGCTTGCAATCTTGGGAGGAGGAGGAAGGGGAGAAGAAAAACTTGAAACTCAAAATCTTATAAAAATGAATGTTGAAAACTATCTTTACATTTAATTGGAAAAAATAAAATACTATAGACAGAAAGGAAGAAAGAAAGAAAGAAGGAAGGAAGGAAGGAAGGAAGGAAGCAAGGAAGGAAGGAAGGAAGGAAGAAAAGAAAGAAAGAGAGAAAGAAAGAAAGAAAAAGAAAAGAAAAGAAAAATGAAAGAAAGAAAGAAAGAAGGGACAGAGGGAGGAAGAACATAAAGAAATAAGCTGTGCCACATTTTCTCATCCAAATGAAGCAATCCTACTTCCAGTCTAAAAAGATGCTCCCATCAATCCTCACTCTTATCTATCTCCTTGAAAATGACTAACCTTTCCCTCTCTCCCCACCCTATCAGCAGCTGATAGAAGTTTTTATATATAACCTACACAGAGAGGGCATCACTTTCTCAGCAGCAAACCTAGTTTTGCCCCCTGAAATCAAACTAACAATGATCCTTCACCTCAGCCCACAAACCCAATCAGTCAGCGAGATCAAGAGAAAAAACAATTCGAAAGCCTCATATCTTCAGTGAGAAAATCAAAGGACTCCTCCCATGTCCCCCCAGAAATCATCCCCTACACTGGGTCAGCCTGGCTGAGCTGCTCACCTGGGGCTTGAATCAGGAGGCCCAGGACCCCCAAAGCCAGGATCTTGGGCAGCAGGGAAGTCTCCCACATCTTTCCCTCTGCACAGCCTCCTGCTTATGCCCAATTAGATACCAGGCCTGGCCTTTAATACAAAAAGAACTAGATCAAAGGGCACTCTAAGGAAACTGGGCTAAGAGTTCCTTAAAGGACTTCCTCCTCAGAAGTTGTCTTAGGTGTGTTTGAAAAAAAAAATTATTTTAAATTGAATCTCTAAAGGCTAAAGACAGATCTGAAAATCTATCTATCCAGTAGCAACATGCTGGTATGTGTATAATAACAAGCTCTCAGGGAAAAAAAAAACCAAATATATCCATGACACTCTTAAATATAATCTCTATTAGTAACATTGTTTCCAATACTTTCTTAAGTCTAGATAATCAACAAAACGATGAATCAAGCCCTGAATTGCAGGATTTTCTGATTTCAGAGGGGCTAATTTGATAATGGGTTCACAAGAGCCAGTTAGGGCTGCCCCCACCACTTCAGCTGAAGTGTCAAGGGTCAAAATTCAAATTACACAACCTAACCACCCTCCCTCCCAGTCTCTGGTAATTTCTATGACCTTTCCCCCTTGAAACTCTTCGGTTCCTTAGTTTTTCTTCCTGACCCCATTTGGGGTCTCCTTAGCAAAGATGCTGGAGTGGCTTGACATTTCTTTCTCCAGCTCACTTTACAAATGAGGAAACTGAAGCCAACAGGGTCAAGTGACTTTCCCAGGGTCATACAGCCAGGAAGTATTTGAGGCAGGATTTGAACACAAAGTGTTAAACTCTGGGAATATAAATACCAGCAGAAAGATAATCTTCGTCTAGGAGCTTACATTCTGATGGAGGGAAACAACACATAAAAGATGGGAGGTGGGGGGCAGAGGAAGCAGGAAGAAAAGAAGTCACCATTCAGAAAGCACCAGGAGAGTAGGGAGCATGGTATGGAGAGGAATGAAGACACACTTGACTAGGGCCTGCTCCTTAAAATGGAGGTTTCAAGGGCACCCATCGGGCAGAACCCAACACCTCACCAGGCAGCCCATTCCTTAGCACATCTTTCATGGCATCAGGCCTAATCTTGCCTTTTTGTAACATCCCCCCTAGTCTTGCTGGTCCTACCATTTGGGAATCAAACAGGCTGAGTCTAATTCCTCTTTCACATTTTGATCTTTCAAGTGTTAAGACCAAAGGTGCTTCTACCTTAATCAAACCAACATGATCCCAGTTCTTAATGGGTATGTGGTGAGATATCCACAGTGATTATTCCACACTAGCCCCTACATGACTACTTCCCAGGTATGTTGTGGAGGATGGTTCTTGCCCAGGTAGAAGTGGTTCTAGGTGGCTTCTCAGACATCTTTTCATCCTGAGACTCTGTTGTTCAGACAGTCTCCACCCACTCTCCTACTTAGGACTTGGAGATGCCAATGAAGCCCCAAGTAAAAAGATAATATAGCTCCAAGAACCTTCCCCAGGGAGGTAGGAATCTCTTTCAATGGATCTGTTAGGGGCTGGATGGCATTAAATGTGCCCAATCTAAGCCAATTCCTGCCAAGGTGGAATGTGCCTATAACTAAAAGTGGATAGAAAGGAGAAAGGAAGAGGCCCTCCTAGCCTCAGCTTCCCAATCTGTAAAATCAAGTGCTTAGAAAGAAGGAAACAACCACTTTTTTTGCATTTTCGTTTATTTATTTAATATATTTAGTTTTCAGCATTGATTTTCACAAGAGTTTGAATTACAAATTTTCTCCCCATTTCTACCCTCCCCCCCACT
The DNA here is from genome assembly GCF_011100635.1 of Trichosurus vulpecula. NCBI lineage: Eukaryota > Metazoa > Chordata > Mammalia > Diprotodontia > Phalangeridae > Trichosurus > Trichosurus vulpecula. Next base: position 378,015,670 of record NC_050575.1, on the reverse strand, counting down.
CCAAGATGGCCTACATTCTGGTTGCCCTGTTCCCCAGTCAGCCCACCCTTCTGTCACCCCACTCCCCTCCCCTCCCCTTTTCCCTTCCTTTCTTGTAGGGCAAGATAAATTTCTATGCCCCATTGCCTGTGTATCTTATTTTCTAGTTGCATGCAAAAACTTTTTTTTTGTTTTTGGACATCTGTTTTTAAAACTTTGAGTTCCAAATTCTCTCCCCTCTTTCTTTCCCATCCACCCTCCCTAAGTCAAGCAATTCAACATAGGCTACATGTGTATCATTATGTATAACCCTTCTGCAATAGTTATGTTGTGAAAGACTAACTATATTTTGCTCCTTCCCAACCCATCCCACTTTATTGAATTTTCTCCCTTGACCCTGTCCCCTTTCGGAATGTGTTTGTTTTTGATTACCTCCATCCCCATCTGCCCTCCCCTCCATCATGCCCCATTTTTTATCTTCTTCCCTCTTCTTTCCTGTGGGGTAAGATACCCAAATGAGTGTGTATGGTATTGCCTCCTCAGGTCAAATCTGATGAGAGCAAGATTCACTCATTCCCCCCTCACCTGCCCTCTACCCTCCTCCCACAGAACTGCTTCCTCTTGCCACCTTTATGCGAGATAATCCACCCCATTTTATCTCTCCCTAACTCCCTCTCTCAATATAGTCCTCTCTCATCCCTTAATTTGATTTTATTTCTTTTAGATATCTTCCCTTCATCTTCAACTCACCCTGTGCCCGCTCTCTCTCTCTCTCTCTCTCTCTCTCTCTCTCTCTCTCTATATATATATATATATATATATATATATATATATATATATATACACATACATATATACATACACACACATTCACTTATATATATATATATATATATACATAAACACACACACACACACACACACACACACACACATATATATATGCATATTCCCTTCAGCTACCCTAATACTGAGGTCTCATGAATCATACACGTCATCTTTCCATGTGGGAATATAAACAAAACAGTTCAACCTTAGTAAGTCCCTTGCAATCTCTTTTTCTTGTTCTTTTTCTTGATTACCTTTTCACGCGTCTCTTGATTCTTCTGTTTGAAAGTCAAATTTTCTATTCAGTTCTGGTCTTTTCACCAAGAAAGCTTGAAACTCCTCTATTATATTGAAAATCCATATTTTGCCTTGGAGCATGATACTCAGTTTTGCTGGGTAGGTGATTCTTCGTTTTAATCCTAGTTCCATTGACCTCTGGAATATGGTATTCCAAGCCCTTCAATCTCTTAGTGTAGAAGCTGCCAGATCTTGGGTTATTCTGATTATGGTTCCACAATACTCAAATTGTTTCTTTCTGGCTGCTTGCAGTATTTTCTCCTTGATCTGGGAGCTCTGGAATTTGGCAACAATATTCCTAGATTTCTTTTTGGATCGATTTGAGGAGGCGATCAATGGATTCTTTCAATTTCTATTTTGCCCTGTGGCTGTAGAATATCAGGGCAGTTCTCCTTGATAATTTCTTGAAAGATGATATCTAGGCTCTTTTGTTGATCATGGCTTTCAGGTAGTCCAATAATTTTTAAATGATCTCTCCTGGATCTATTTTCCAGATCAGTGGTTTTTCCAATGAGATATTTCACATCATCTTCCATTTTTTCATTCCTTTGGTTCTGTTTTATAATATCTTGATTTCTCATAAAGTCACTAGCTTCCACTTGCTCCAATCTAATTTTTAAAGTAGTATTTTCTTCAGTGGTCTTTTGGACCTCCTTTTCCATTTGGCTAATTCTGCCTTTCAAGGCATTCTTCTCCTCATTGGCTTTTTGGACCTCTTTTGCCATTTGAGTTAGTCTATTTTTAAGGCGTTGTTTTCTTCAGTATATTTTTCAGTATTTTTTGGGTCTCCTTTAGCAAGTCATTGACTTGTTTTTCATGGTTTTCTCGCATCCTTCTCATTTCTCTTCCCAATTTTTCCTCTACTTCTCTAACTTGCTTTTCCAAATCCTTTTTGAGATCTTCCATGGCCTGAGACCAGTTCATGTTTTTCTTGGAGGCTTTTGTTGTAGGCTCTTTGACTTTTTTGACTTCTTCTGGCTGTATGTTTTGGTTTTCTTTGTCACCAAAGAAAGAATCCAAAGTCTGAGACTGAATCTAGGTGCGTTTTTGCTGCCTGACCATATTCCCAGCCAACTAACTTGACCCTTGAGTTTTTCAGTGGGGTATGACTGCTTGTAGAGTTTAGAGAACTATGTTCAACCCCTGGTGGATGCGCCAGCTCTGCCACACCAGCACTCCTGCTTCCCCAAGAACCCCCAACCCGGACTGGACTTAGATCTTCAGCAGGCTCTTCACTCCTGCTCTGATCCTCCACTTAATTCCTCATACCAGGTGGGCCTGGGGTCAGAAACAACTGCAGCTGTAGTTCTGTAGCTGCCCCACCTCCACTGCTCTGGGGACGGTGGCCGAACCGTGAACTCCTTCCACTCCCGCAGCTTTTCCCACTAACCTTCTCTGCAGTCTTTGGTGTTTGTGGGTTGAGAATTCTGGTAACTGCCACAGCTCACTGATTCAGGGCGCTAGGGCACACTCCACCCGGCTCATGGTCTGGTTGGTCCGTGCTGCTCACGCTGGGCTCTGCTCCTCTCTGCTCCACTCTGCTTCCAGCTCCGTGCGGAATAGACCTCACCCAGAGACCATCCAGGCTGTACTGGGCTAGAGCCCTGTTTCCCTCTGCTGTTTTGTGGCTTATACAGTTCTAGAATTGTTTCAGAGCCATTTTTATAGGTTTTTGCAGGGACTCAGCGGGGAGCTCATGCTAGTCCCTGCTTTCCAGCAGCCATCGTGGCTCTGCCCCTCCTGGAAACAATCACTTTTAAGCACCTATTATGTTCCAGGCTCTGAGTTAGCACTTTACAAATATCTCATTTGATCCTCCAAACACACCTGGGAATTACATGCTATTGTTATCACCAATATCTTACTGTTGAGGCAGTTGAGGAAACTTCCCAGGGTCATGCAACTAATAAGCATCTAAGACCAGATTTGAATTGAGGTCTTCCTGATTCCTGACCCATTGCTCTTGCCACAGTACCACCTTGCTTCCTCTAGGCAGCCATGGAAATGAGTCCCAGTGTACATAGGAGGCCATAGAAAGTCAGAAAAAGTACTGGAACTATGGTTGGCCTATGGAGTGGTTACAGCCTTGTCTGGGTGAGATAAAGACTGGAGTACAGTCTGAGCCCTAGCAATTGGAAGTCAGAGTGACTGATGTGGTGAGTGAAGAACAGTTATGTGATGTGAACCAGCTTACTCCCTCCCCACATCAGTTTGAACCTCTCCCACCTGAGAATAGTCTAAAACATGTATTGGCCAATCAGGATAAACACATTTTTTGGCCCACAGTGAGCTTAAAATTCCATAATGCTTTGCATGCTCTGACAGAACAGCCATATTTTGCTTTGTTCTCTGAATGAATGCAAACCCTCCTGATGGATTTTGCTCACTGGGAATATTCTTCTGCCAAGGACGTGGCCCACCGGACATTTCCTTATCTTTTTATGGCCCTCCCTTGTTAGAGGCACTATATTAACACTCCTTATTTTATGACATCCTATATTTATAGTTGGCAGAAAATCAGAAATCCTTGGGCTGCAATACTTTTTTATGAAACTATAATTTTGTCTAACAAAGGACATAGGCATCTTGAGCCAGGAAGGGAGGGAGGGGTGAGAGGGAATTGCTCTGAAGATATAAGGTCCCCATTTGCCTAACCTGCCTGGAGCTCTTTTTCACGATGACCTTACATGCATATCTCTATATGCATGATTCACCAAGTTTCAGAGAAATAAACATGCGCATGCAGCTGAATTTTGTTTGTCTTTCTTAGAACAAACTCTGCAAAATTTGATGATTGACAATGAGAAGATAGCAAGTTCAATGTTAGAGAATTTAGTGGGTGTATAAGAAAGAATAGGTGTAATTGAGGGAGTGTGGAAGGGATGACTTTTGTTGCATCCTACAGAAAGAGAAGAGAGCTGAAATTGAGTCAGTGGTCAGCATGGCATTGAAAGCCCTCCACAATCTGGTTCCAACAGCTGGATTCTTACTGTCTCTGGCCCATGACATTTCATCTCCTGTCTCTGCAGGCAGTTCTACATGTCTGAAATGTGCTCAGTCCTCATCCCTTCCTGGAAGAGTCAGGGAGGCTATAAAGGAAATTCTTGACCAGGGATAGGTTGGACTAGAGGGCCTCAGAGGAGCCTTCCAACTTGGAGATTCTATGATTCTTCCAGTGCCTGCCTTCCCTCATGCCAAGGGGTAGAGCTTTGATGAGGCTTCCAGTAAACAAACAATATGGCTCCCAGAGTTTTCTTGAGGGCTGGTAGCTCCAAAAGATAGCAATTTCTATCTTGTTCCAAGGGACTTTTTGTTCCCAACTGGAATAATTCTTATAATCTTCCCTGAATCAATCAGCAGCACCCATTATAAGTGAAAGGATATAGAATTGCAGAATCTTAGTTGTGGAAATTGGATCTGTTAAGCAAATCACAACTCCACAAAACATAGGGGGTCACTTAATTTAATACAAAAAAAGGCACATGTATGTGGGAACTCTTTAGCAAGGAGCCTGCCCCACAGATGATGCCTTGGATGTTTATGGGGACAGAGTACAGGAAAAAGGAGAGGTCTCTTGGGAGGAGTAGAGGACAATCTCTTCTCAAATGAGAATGGCATGGGAGGAGGAAGGGATCAGTGGGAGAGGGGGAATGAGAGGGAACAGGAAGACTCAAAAAATCAGATCATGGAAGGGGGATATTCTACTTATCTGAAAGTGTCTCAGCTGAACAAACAGTTTATCAAACTGGGAAGACAAGCCAGAGTCAGAAAATTTAATGAGTTCAGTTACAAAAGAGGAGTGTTATGTTAGTTTAAGGGAGCTTCATCTCTGTAAAATAGGCTAACTCAAGAAAACACATTCAGGGGACCCCTCCACAGATCTCTGTGACCATCTAACAAAACCATATAGGAAACAAATGCCTTCTGTAATAGAATCATACCAAATTGACCATACCCACTTGTTGGACATCCCTTAGCCTATCACTTGACTCATTACCTTCTTCATTCTCATTACTTGATTTCTCTAATAATCCAAAGCTATGCCAAGGTATTTCCTTGTTAATTATTAAATTAGAACATTAGAACACTTCTCTTTAGTCAATTAAGCTTGAAGATAGCTCTGGAAATGCTAACAATAGCAATAATATAAGAGGAAGAAAAGTGGAGAAGTGGGCCAAGAAGAGAGACCATTATTCCTATTTCTTAATGACATGGTAGTTTACTTAGAAAATCCAAGGGAATCAGCAAAGAAAGTGATAGCTTCAAAAAAAGTTGCAGACTACAAAATAAACCCACAAAAGTAAATAACACCTATATAATATAGCACAATCTCAAAGGCAATAATAAAAAGACCCATTCACCATAACTAAAAATTGTGTTAAATAATTAAAATAAGAAGCAACAATAAAAAGTGAAATCCCATTCCAAATAATTACAAATATATCAACTACCTGGAAACCAATCTCTCAAAGCACACAAAAGACTTGTATAAATTCAGTTACAAAGTGCTCCTTAAAGAAATAAATGGCAACCTAAATAGCTGAAAGAATATTAAGTGCTCATGGCTAGGCTGTGTCAATATGATAAAAATGACAATGCTACCAAAATTAATTAATATCTTTAATGTCCTACCAATTAAAATTACCAAGGAGATACTTACAAAACTTGACAAAATAATAACAAAGTCCATTTGAACAAACAAAAGATATAGAATGTTAAGGAACGTATTGAACAGGACTAGGGATGAAGAGAGAATAGCACTTCCAGATCTCAGACTATATTATAAAGTAGCAGAAATCAAAACCATCTGGTATTGGTTAAAGAATAGACAAGAGCAGTTCTGAAACAATAGAATTTAATAACCATGTGTTTGATAAAGTGTAAAACATTAGTTGCCTATGGAAAAATTCCCTAATTGATAGATAGCATTTGGAAAACAGTGACAGAAATTAGGTTTAGCCCAACATCATCTTATACAATATTCCACGATAAATTCAAAATGGATAAGTGTCTTGAATATTACAAATGCTGCCTCAAAACTTGGGAGGAGTAAGTCATCTACCCTTTGTGGCTATGAGTAAAGGATGAATTAATTACAAAAGGCAAAATGGCTAGTTTCTACCACAGAAATAAATGTGTGTACCAAAAAAAACCCCACAACTCAACCCCATGGGGACAACTCTGTCTCTCAGTGACTGCATTTTAAGAGGCTGAACTGCTGTGGGTCACTGTGTAGGGCAGGGGTTCATGTCCTTTTTCTCACCTAGAACAGCTGCTCTCCCGTCCCTGTTCTGCCCATGCTTTCCAGTTCTAGGCAGAGCATGGGAGATAACTATGATCATGTAGGTTCTGAAAGATCAGAAGAGTCAGTCCTCAGAAGTCCTGGATCTGGAGTCCATCCCAGCAGATTTGCCCGCAGATATGAGGAGCAATCTGTTTTACACATCCCAGCAGTGGTCTGTGGCAAAGGAAAAGCAAAGACCAGCAGGTCTGTTGTATTTGGAAGTGACCTTGGTGTGGATGGCAAAAGCATTGTAGCACCTGCTTTAAGTTCAAGCCTGTTGTCATGGACCAGGATGGAAGACAGGAGAGTTCCATTGGCATGTTTGTACTTCTCTTATCAGAAAATTACTTTGTAAATGGTGACAGATATAAATTGGTTAAAATAGTACTTGGGAGATAATCTTTGGTATCAATAATAATGAGGGAGTATTAACTGGAATTGGGTCAAATAATACTGGCAAAAACACAGCAGAACCGGAACTACGGTCAATAGCCTTGGGAGAATAACCCACAGTGCCCTGTGGACATCCACTAGAACCCCAAGGGTGATGCCTGGCTGAAACCCAATGGAAAACATACTTGCCACCTGATGACACAGAAAAAGTTAAGAAACCCAAGAATACATCAAAAAGATGTATAGTATTGCATAATATCAACATTATGTTATCCTTTTATAACATAACAATTCAGCCTTCTTCTCTGGTATGAAGGGCAGGGAGGCAAAACAATATTATTTGGATTTTCCAGAAGGCAAGGGCAATGCATCCCATATCGGAACAATGTGGATGAAATAATTGTATATCTGGAATCTTTCGTTCATTTCTGAGCATCACATTTGAGGCAGAAAATAGAGAAGCTGAAAAAGTACTCGTGGTCTTGCCAAATACAGATGGGTTGAAGGAACTTGCATTGCTGGTCAAAGAAAAAACAGACTAGGGGCAGACACAATCATTGTCTGGTGGATGGTCACCTAAAAGAGGCATTTAACTGGTGCTGTTAGCCCCAAGGGCAGAACTGGGAACAACAAGTAGAAGTTGAAAAAGAAGAAAAATTCCACTTGATATCATGATGCCCTGTCTAACCGTGAGAACCTGAAAGTGGAAGGAGCTGCCTCAGGAGGCAGTAGATTTTCCCTCCTTGGAGATTTTCAAGCAGAGTCTGGATGTCCATTTGTCCAGCAAGTTATATTAGGGACTCTCCTTCAACTCTGGCTTATACTCCATGGCCACCATGGTCCTGACTAACTCAGAAAGTCTGTGATTCTTTACAGAAACTAAACTGTCAAGATCAGAAAGAAGTTGGCACAGAACAGGAAATCCTAGAATCTTACCACAGGAATAACCCAGCCAAATTCGTGGTTGTTGTTACCAATGATGCAAGGGATGTGGTGGAACTTTCCTGCAGCCAGCAACTCTTCAGGGTGTTTGGGGAAGAATTGCTCATCAACTACACCAGGGATCATCTTGAAATGCTAAAGAAAGAAGCAGGAAAAAAGAAAAGAAAATATAAGTCTATCTCCATAGTCTCCCTTCCAAGTATCACTATCTCATCATTCTCATTGTTACCATCTTATTTTAGACACTTTTTATCACTTACTTGGACTCTGGGGTTTTTTTTTTTGGAGGCAATGAGAGTTAAGTGATTTGCCCAGGGTCACACAGCTACTAAGTATCTGAGGTCAAATTTGAACTCAGGTCCTCCTGATTCTAGGTCCAGTGCTCTCTTGACTGCTCAACCTAGCAGTTCCCCCTGATCTGGACTCTTGCAACAGCCTCCAAAGTGGCCTCATGATGTCTCCCTAATAATTTCTCTCTCTGTCTCTCTCTCTCTCTCTCTCTCTCTCTCTCGCGCGCACACACACACACACACACACACACACACACACACACACAGGTCTTCCTCATCTCATATTTGCTCATGACACTCCACTGCATTAAAAAAAGTCACATGACTTCCCATTACCCAGAGAAAACCTCCAACACTTCAGTCTGGCATTCAGAGCTTTCTCTTCTACCTTTGTCAACTTATCCCCTACTATGTGGACTCTGACCTATGCTGTGTACATCATATTTCACCAAACAATGGATTGATTCCTGGCTCTCCACTGCAAGTCAACCCCCTTTTCCTACATTTCTGCATTGGCTTGCATCAGTCCGCAAGGACAGAATGACATTTCCCCCACTGCTATGTATTGAAATTCTTCACTTCCTATGATGAAAACTAAAAATAAATAAATTTTTTAAAGCTAAAAAAAGAAATTCTTCACTTCCTTCAATATCCACTTTAACTGGCACGTCTTCCACAATGCCTTTTCCGATATGGCCAGAAGGACACTTCCCTTCCTCAGAGTTCCCACTGCACATGCTTGTAACACCCCTATGGACTGTGGTTCTGTTACCTGTGTATAGCACAAAGCTCTCTTCCCTAAGTAGGGGAGTTCCATCATGGACCCATCCCTCACCCAAACTTTGTGTCCCCTCAGATGAGACACAGAAGCTACTCCAGAAATACTTTGGAATAAACAGCAGGAGAGGACTGGCTTCAAAGTCAATAGATCTAGATTCTAGTCCTGGCTCAGCCACTAATGTCCTTTGTGACTTGAGGAAAATTACATCTCTTTGGGTTAAAATTTCCTCCCCTACAAAATGTGTGCATTGGAATAAATTATTGTCAAGATTTTTTCCCATAAAGCTTTCTAAAATGGCACATTCAATTGGATTTAAATTTGATGGGGAAGAATTCATCAGACAAAAGGTGGGCTATGAGAGGCAGCAGGGTGGGGGAGAAAGGAAGACTGAATTAAAAACTGAGACATCTGGACTTGAATCCCAGGTCCGATGTTTATTGACTGTGATGCTGGAGAACTGAATAAGTCACCACCTCTAGGCTCTTCAGAGGTTTGTTGTTGTCATTCAGTTGTGTCCAACTCTTAGTGACCCCATGCACCATAGCATGCCAATAGTATTCATTGGGTTTTCGTGGCAAAGATACTGGAGTGATTCCATTGATTCCAACATTTCCTTCTCCAGTAGATTAAGGCAAACATAGGTTAAGTGACTTGCCCAGGGTCACACAACTAGTAGGTGTCTGAGGGTAGATTTGAGGTCAGGTCCTACTGACTCCAGGCCAGGTTCTTTATTCACTGAGACATCCTCAGATGTTTGCCCATCTATAAGATGGGAATAATGATTCTTGCACACCCTACCTCATGGATTGTTATGAGAAAGGCACTTTATAAACCAATATGATAATAAGAACGGAGGACTTTATAGACATTACACACCTAAAAATACACATGAAGGTAAGAGAGTATAAGGTACACTTAGAAGACTGAGGACAGATGAGTTTGGCTATAGCACAGAGTGCATGCAGGGAGTAATAGGAGATAATGCAAGAAAGGCATGGAGGCCCCAAAGTATTCAGTCTCTGAATTGTGGGCTTGGGTTTGAATAAAAGTGGGCTTGGCTTTGAGTGAAAGTCAGGAATCTTTTCTTCTCCCATCGCCTTGGCATCTGCATAGCCAAAATGAAACTTGACCTCACAGGTGTTTTGGCAAAGGATGTTCATAAGATTGGAGATTTTGACCTGGAAGGTACTTTAGAAGACCCTCTGGTCCAACACCCTCATTTTCCAAATGAGGATACTGTTGTCGAATCAGGATGAAAACCATAAATTTTTCAGATTGAAGGAAGCAAAGTTGACATGGTCAATGGAGAGAGGAATTAGATGTAGGGGCAGGAGGGTGGCACAGTGGACAGAGCACTGGGCCTAGAGTCAGAAACTCATCTTTCTAAGTTCAAATCTGGCCACAGACACTTACTAGTTGGAAGAAACCTGGGCAAGTCATCTAACCATTTTTGCTTCAGTTTCTTAATGAGCTGGGAAGGAAATAGCAAATCACTCCAGTATCTTTGCCAAGAAATCTCCAAATGAGGTCATAAAGGGTCAGACATGACTGGACAACGATGAAATAATTAGATGCAATTAGATCTGGTTTAATACTTAATCTGGCTCTAACACTTATTACCTAGTGAGTACAGGCAAAGAACTCCAATTCTTTGAGGAAGCACCATGATGTGGTGAATAAAGATCTTGGTCCTAAGGCCTAGGGTCAGGGATCCATCTTGATATTTGTGAACTGTGTGACATTTGGCAAAGTCGCTTAACTCTTTGGGACTCACTTTCATCCTTTGTAAAATGTCCGGTGAGTCCATCAACCTGCAAACCATCCTAGGCTCTGGGGATGCAAATAGAAAAGCAAAAAGCTCCCTGACCTCTTGCTGCTACCATTCAACGGTTCTAATTCTCAAATCTGTAATTTGAGAATGACATCATACTTCTACTACCAATGGTACGTGATTGTTGTGAAATTATTGAAATGAGATAATATACATAAAATATTTTTTAATGAAAGGAATATTTAGATGAGAACTACCAGTCCCAGAGAATAGAGAGACTTCCCACAACTGTGATTCTTTCTTCCAGAGATGGATAGGGTGTTAGATATGAAAGGTGTCCAAGAACAGAATATTAGAACTGGAAGAGACCTCCAACAGTACCAGCACCACCACCATCATCATCATAATACTTATTTAGTACTTATTAAGTGCCAGGCACTGTACTAATAAGCACTTTGCATTTATTTTATCAGTTGATCCTCACAACAACCCTGGGAGGTAGGTGTTATTATTATCCCCATTCCATGGACAACAAACTGAGGCAAACAAAACAGCTAGTGTCTGAGGCTATATTTGAGCTCGGGTCAGTTTTCTCAGCATTCTAACCATTACACCACCAAGCTGAGCCTTCTGTACTTTAGCTCAGGGCTGTCCAAAACAGGTTCCGTGCGCCCCCATGTGGCCAGCTGGTGTCCATTACAAGCACAGAAATTGACACAAATGCTTTGGTTAAAGCATTTATGTCAATTTCCATGCCTATAGTAAACACTGGCAGGCTGCGTAAAATCCCACTGCTGCCTGCATGCGGCCCACGGGCAGCACTTCAGACAGTCTTGCTTTAGCTTATAGAATGTTAGAGCATAGAATGTTACAGCTGGGGAAAAATACTTGGAAAATAGAATATCAGCAGTAGAAGGAAACTTGGAACAAATAATATTGGAACCCAAGATGTTAGAATCAGATTAGATGGGACCGTTCCATCTCTAAAGCTATGATTCTATAAACAGAGAATATCTGAGTGGGAAGGGGTGTGAGACTAGAAAATGAAAAAGCTTAGAACCTTAGAAACTAATTTTTTAGAATACAGAATGTTGAAAGGATTTTTAGGACACAGTATGTCCAGAGGAGAAGCAAGAGAATATTAACGCAAAAAAATGTTGAGAGCACAGAATGATGAAGGTAGAAGAGATCCTAGAAAGCAGAACATCAGAGCTAGAAAACACATTCAGACATAGAATATTGGAGGTAGAAATATCCTTGAAGGTCATCTACTTAGTAAGGGGAAATTGAGGCTGAGAGAGAGACATTCCTAAGATCTTCACCTTAATCCCAACTAATGAATGTTGGGTTTCTAGTCCTCCCCAAGCTGTCTTGGCAGCTCTTCTTGGTACTGGAACCCTTGCTTCTTAGCCTACATACCTTGGTGATGGCCAGGATCACATCCTCAGATTTACTCCTAAGGCACTGAACCATGGAGGCATAATAGTGTCTATCACAAGCAGACAGATTGGCAATGATCTGCAAAGAGGCACCCACAAAGAGTTAATATTCTCATAGAGGAACCCCTGGCCTGCATCACAATAGAGGAATCCTTTCATACTCATCAGTAAGATAGCAAAGGATCATTTTTAGAGGGGATGATGCAGTAATGGTGAAAACAAGACCAAGGTGGATTCTGTCTGAGTCCCCCAATCATGAGCCTACTGTGTACAGGTCTCAGTGCCAGCCAATTGGAATGGGGATGGGCAGGGACTGGTTACAAAGACACACTCCCTACTCCCAAAGAGTTTACCATTAACCCAGGGAGAAAAGACCTAAATATCCCTAAAGGACACACGATGGGGTCTGCTGTGTTGAAAGAGCCCTGACATTGGCTCAGAGAGCTCAGTTCAGGTCCCAGCTCAGTCACCAACTTGTTGTGTGACCTTGGACAAGTCACAGAATGACAGACACAGAGAGGTATAAGGGACCTCATAGATCATTCCATCTCAGCTCTACTTGTGCCCCCTTGGGGAATGTTTCCTGCTGTTCTAGGGATGTCAGAAAATAGAAAATAGAATTTGGAGCTAGAAGGGACTTTAAAACCATCTAATAGACGCCACTTTGACAGAGGAAGAAACTGAGACCACATGAAGGAAATGCCTGACCTCCAGTCACAGGCAGAGGAAGAAGCAGAGCCAGCAACTGAATCCTCCTTCTCTGTGCCTCAGTTTCTTCCAGTATAAAATGAGGGGGTTGGACTAGATGATCTCTATGGTAACTTTTACCTTGAACATTCGATGGCATTCCAGTGTATATTCTTATAACTGAGGTGAGCCAGAAGATCAATGGGACACTGGATCATGGGGTTGGGAGTCCAATAAGCCTAAGGAAGGATAAGAGTGATTCCAAAGACCAAAGAACAAGGAATTTATATTTTCAACCATTTCTGAGCTGGAAGAAATCAAGCCAGGGAGGATGGCCACACCACTCTCTGTGATTGCTCTGTGGAACAAGCCTTTGGGCATGGGGGATGCAACCTGGGGGAACAAAGCACAGCAGAGGGGAGGGGTAAGCAGTCATGGGAAGGCCCAGACACCCCTGGCTTACCAGAGACAGAGGAGACTGTGAGTCTGAAAGCCAGGACTGTTACTTTTCTTGCCACACTCTGAAGCTAACTATATAGAACACTCTCAAAAAGGGGCCTCTCGAGGGGACCCTGGCCCTTGAGCCCTTTGGCACAGCCAGGCTTATGCTTATATGATAGTTAGACAGAAAAGAGGGCTAAGTAGCCTTGGTCATGGTCCTGAAGTCTCTGTGGCGTTCTGTAACTGGGTAGGATAAGATGCCTGGGCTCTCAAACCCAGCAATGCTGTTCCTATACCCTGCCTTCTTGTAAGGTGACAGTGTTTATAGATTATTGATTATTTTATGTTTATAGATTATGAGAAATCCCAGGATTGTTGTGAGGATTGAATGACTTCAAATCCAACAGTTTTTCCTGCTATGTCATGGGAATTTCCCACTTTCCCATTGGCTATTTTTAAGCCTTATTCTTCCACTGAAATCTTCCTCCTATGCCATATCAAAGCTTGGAGGTTATGTCAGTGGTGTGCAAACTCCTGGGGAAGGAAGGCTACCAAGCCAGAATATCTTTGCCTCTGAGCTCTCTTGTGGATTTTACGAAGGCCAGCCATGGTAAGCTCCCATAGGCTCATTGGTAAAGACAGGAGATATCAGATCTATACCTACGGATAGTCACAAAGGCCACCTGGGAAGGCTCAGTGAGGCTCTCAGCAGCACTGGGAAAAGATGAACCTAAGTGTGAAATTGGGGATCCGTTGGGCCTTGAATTATTTTACCATTACTCTATAAATTTCTTTTGCTCTACCTCAGAGTGGTTAGTAAGCCTTTTAAAATGGAAAACTCACCTTCTGTCTCTATTAAAGAGGGAGAAGAGCCTAGATAATCGCTGGGACTATGGCAGGGGAAGGTAGTGGCATCTCCAAATGAAAGGGAAGGGCAGTTCCCGGCCTTCAAGAAAAATGTCAGCAGCCCCAATGGTTTTGAGACAGGAGAGGAAGAAAAACCCAAGTCCATGTGACTAGTTTCCTCACATGTATGTGAGGAAATACTTGTTCCCCTAGCAGCCTCACCAAAGACGGTCACAAGGCCAGCATCTCCTCCACAGTAGGCAATATTCTTCTGGACCCACCTCAGGGCAGCCACCTGATCCAGGTAACCCCAGTTGCCAGGTGCATGCTCATCCCCAGTGCTGAAAGCCAGATATTAGACAAGGTTGGAGAATCCTGAAGAAGAGCACCAGGTTCATAATGATTATACATTTTAAAGACTATCTCTTCCACCTGGATAATGCAGTGGATAGACTGCTGGACTTTGATCTGGCTAGACCAGTGTACATCTACTAGATGTGTGATCATGGATTAGTGACTTAGACCTCTGCCTCAGTTACCTTATTGGAAAAATGGGGATAATAATGACATTTATTTCTCAGTTGTTGCAAGGATAAAATGAGACACTATTTATAAAGCACTTTGTAAACCTTAAAGGACAGTACAAATGCCAGTTGTTGTTCTTATTTTACACATGTAAACTGGTGAGACAGATCTTGAATTCCCCCACCTGAAGGATTACCACCCAGTGCAGGCATCTTCACTGGCTCACTGTGCCTTCCAGGGAAAGACTCCACCATGCTGCTTTCTTCCCTTCCAGTTTACTCCCTCATCTCTTCTACCTCCCCACCAGCTGCCTTGCCCTCACTCTCCCTTCCCCCTCCCTTTTTCTTAGCTCTCCTTCCTTTTATGTCTTCTATTAGAATGTCATATGGAGTCAAGAAATATTTGCTGAGCAACTACTATGCACCACGCACTGTACTCAACTCTGAGCATACAGAGAAAGGTATGCATAGTCCCTTTCCTTGAGAAGTTTACAATTTAATGGGGGAACCAGCATGCAAAAGCTGTCCCCAAACCAGATCTATACAGGATAGATTGGGGATGATCCCAGAGGGAAGGATCTGGCAGTAATAGATACAGGGAGAGGTTTCTTGCAGAAGGTGGGATTAGCCCTGAATCATGAAGGAAGCCAGAAGGAGGAGGGAAAATGAATAGATTCAATGGAGTATCTTTCAAGGATCAGGAAGGAGTCAGAGAACGTGGAGGAGCCTGAGCAGACTAGAGAGGTAGGAGGAGGCCGGGCTCCTTTCTATGAATTCTACAATCCAGCAGCATGGTCCTCCTTGCTGTCCTCACACACAACTCTCTACCTCGCAAGTCCTACTTTCCCTGGCTATTCCTATGACGGGAACTCCTTAAAGGAATCTGAGACAGCTCTTATCACACCTTCTGCAAGAGATCTCACTTTGCCTCTTCCCCCTCCACCCAACTGTACTCACTGCCAGGGAGTTCTAAAGCAAGGACTCCAGTTTAAGGCTTTATAGAAAATCGGTCCTGGGGAAGCTTGGAGAAGTGTGAGCTTTATTACCATGTGGTGCAACAAGCAGCAGGCAAAAATGAAAGCAACACACACACATACCCAACACATCCAACACACCACAGTGCACATACACACATACACGCACACACACACACACACACACTATATGACAGCCCACACTGACAGACAGAGTTTCAGAGCACTCACATGATGGAGTCTTATCAAGTCTCCATCATGAGTGTTCTGAATCTCTTGGTGGGAGTCACACTCAGAATGGAGTCCCCGGCAGGTCAGTCTTATCCCTTAAAGGGAGGGTTGGTTGGGACAATCAGCACCACGTGTGAGAGAGGGCATTCTTAAGCAGACCCAGATGTAGTGGGGAAATTCCCAAGATCCTTTATTGATATGGGAATCAGGTACTCCAAGATCGGGTGCCAGCACACAGCCATGCAGTCAACTGGGAGTCCACTCAGGAGCTGAGGTTACTCATGTTACTCACAGGATCACAGTAAGTTAGGTCATCTGAAAGCACTGGCTGTCTGTTCCTGCTTAAATATTTTATGGTCCTTAGGATCACTTACCCTGTGACTTCCTATTGGAGTCCTATCACTTATAACAACAACCTGACATAATATATTTCAAAAGTCACAATTCACACCTTCCCTCTGAGATTATTTCTCCTTCACTTTGTATATATTTTGTATCTAAATGACTATTTACAAGTTGTCTCCCACTAGAATCAAACTCCCTAAAGGGAGAAATCGACTTTCTTTTGTGTCCCAAGCACTTAGCACAGTGATTGGCACATAATAAGAAAGATGCTTGCTAACTGACTGATTGACTGAATAAGGGGTTGATGGTCTGACCAGTGCTATAGGAAGACCACTGACAGCTGAGTGGAGGATGAACTGGAGTAGGGAGAGAAGAGGCAAGGGGGCTAATCAAGCAAGCAATATTAGTCCAAATATAAGGAGGTAAGAGCTTGCACTAGAGTGGTGGTAGTGTAAGGAGAGAAGTGGGTGCATATGAGAGATGTAGCAAGGGTAGAATCAATAAGACTTACAACATAGTGGATACAGGGGAAAAGAGAGTGAGTAGGGACCATGACCCCTAGATCGCAAGCCCAGGTGACTGGGAAGATGATGGTGATTTTAGCAAATAATAGGGATATTATGACAATGGGAGGGTGTGGCGGGAAAGAGAAAGAGTTCAGTTTGGGGAATTTGTAGTTGATAATATATATAGGGAATACATTTTGAGATACTTGAAGGTAGCATACTATATGTCTGGTCTGGAGATTGGAAACCAGACAGGAGAGAGTGAAAAGAGTAAGAGAAAAGAATCAAGCTCAATAGCCATAAAAGGGAGGAGATGGATGAGATGATAGCTAGTGGGGATGGATGGATGGATGGATGGATGGATGGATGGATGGATGGATAAATAGATGGATGCATAGATGGATGCATAGATGGATGGATAGATCTGGTAAGGTTTTTTGAGAACAGGGGGAATGATATGGGTATGTTTGTAGGTAGTAGGGAAGTAGCCAGAGGGAGGGGTGTTGGGATCGATAAGGGGGGAATAGGATACCAGGGGAGAGAAGGGGTGGGAGGAAAGAGAGAGAGAGAGAGAGAGAGAGAGAGAGAGAGAGAGAGAGAGAGAGAGTAAAGAACAGTGAAAGTGAGAATTATAGAAAGGAGAATCTTCTGGAAAAGATTGGATGGAATGGGATTATCTGAGTGTATAGAAAGCTTAGCCATAGTGAAGAAAAGGCCCATCTCTGCATTAAAGACAGAGGTAAAGGAGAAGACAGTAATAGTAGGCATGTAATCATTAAGTGATAAGGAGGAAAGCATATGAGGGAGCTCACTGGATGGACTCATTTTTCCAGCAATATATAAAGCAAGGTTCTGATTTGAGATAGTGAGGAGAGGAGGAGCCATTGGAAGTTTGAGGAGGGATGCAAAGGTTTAGAAAAGCTACTCTGGTGAGTGAAATAGTGAATCGATTATGCAAAAATATTGCCTTACCAGGGTGAGGACGCAGTTAAGATTATGTAACATTAATTTGAATGGACCCAGGCAACACGGTGTCATGATTTTCTATACCTTCATTCATCAGTATGCAAAGAAGAGCAAAGGCAGTGAATTATGGGGGTCATCCAAGGCTGAGATTTGACAGGAAAAGATTTGTAATATGATAAGGGGATGGTGTAGAGATGAAGTGATTCACTAGGATGGAGATGGAGAAGAGAAGATAGTATAATCAGGCAGTGGTGATGGCCTGGGAAAGAACTGAGGTATGGGGGATTGAAGGTCAAGGTGAGGATGAAGAATAGGGTTAGGAGTTACAAGGCAGAGAATCTAATGGAATGATAAGAGATTATAACTAGATAGTGCAATTGAAAAGTTAATGAATACAGAAGTGGAACACTCATGATGGAGATTAAAATCAAGGTTGTTAGCATCTCTGTATATAGCTGAGGTTATGAGAAATGAATACACTGAGAAACTGGGGAGTTAGAATGTTTAAGGGATGAATGTTGAAGTCCCTTGGTATGAAGGTGGGAGTTGGGAGAGAAAGACTGTAAAGAAGGCACTGAGCTCATCAAGAAAGCAAGGAGAGTGTCCTAGAGGATGGTAATAGTTACTAGAATCTTGACTGGGTGATAAATATGGATTGAATGAACCTCAAAGGAGGCAACGTTGCTGAGTGATGATGGTAGAGGGAGAGTCTGGAAGTGGTAGTGGGAAACAAGGGGAATTTTGGCTTCCCTGTGTTGGAGGCATGAGTGGAAATGCAAATAGTGCTGGAAATGGTCAGCAAGAAAGCTGCGTCATCAGAAAAAAAGTCAGGGTTTGGTGAGTACAAGTAGAAAGAAGGGGTAAGAAAGGAAAGGATTAAAGATGAAAACAAGTTTGTTACCTATGGAACTGGCATTCCAGAGAGCACAGCGAAAGGGGTAAGTAGCTTTAGAGTAAGATATTACAGAAATTTGGTAATTGGAAAACTAATGTAATCATG
Organism: Trichosurus vulpecula; assembly: GCF_011100635.1. Taxonomy (NCBI): domain Eukaryota; kingdom Metazoa; phylum Chordata; class Mammalia; order Diprotodontia; family Phalangeridae; genus Trichosurus; species Trichosurus vulpecula. The sequence goes on along the minus strand of NC_050575.1, from coordinate 377,997,146 downwards.
AGCTTTATTGCTATGCAGTACAGCAAGCTGAGGTTAGGTTCACACAGTAGGCCCATCTTGTTTTCTTGTTTTGTAACCCCAGTACTTAGTACAGTGCCTAGTGCTTAATAAATGGTTTAACTACCTGTCTGCTAGCCTATAGATCCATCCATCCATCCACACACACATCCATGCATATGCCCAACTGTCCATCCATCTATCCATCCCTCCATCCATCCATCCATCTGTCCATCCGTCTGTCTATCCATCTATCTATCTATCTATCTATCTATCTATCTATCTATCTAAGAACAAGGGAGAAGTGCATTTATTGATCATAAGAAGCAGGGCCCTAATTTGAAAATAAGTCTTGTAATCTAGGACTTTTTTTGCTATGTCATGATTAGCTTGTTGGGAAGGGAAGGAAGGCAAAAGAAAGATCATCTAATCAGGAATTTATGTTTATCATCATTCAACCATTCAGAAATCTGGAAACTCATAAGGGAAGCAAAATTGTACTCACATTTTGCTGGGGTCAAATGTCACCTAAAGAACCCAAGCACACCCAGCCTGTACTGGATGATGACCGCAACCGTGTTCTGGGAGGCAGACAATATGGAACCATCATACATGGATGCACCAACAAATACAAGACCACCTTCATGGATCCACACCATCACCTACAGGAATCAGACATGGTTTGTTCATTGGAAAAAATCCAACCAACCGTGGCTCTGCTGGTTCCTTGCTAAACAGAAAAATACTGAATCCTGTTTTCTTGTGACTTTGGATAAAGTAGCTCTAAATGTGAGTTAATTCACTTATCAAGATATTATTTCTCAAGAGTGACAGGATATGACTAGAGCTACTCTCAGGCAAGAGCCCACTTGACTCAGCTTAAAGGAATTTCAGATCTTCCTTGGAATCAGCTCCCTGAGGTCCTCCTGCTACCAAAGATACACATAGAAGAAAACAGTCTCTTCTAAAGAATCATTGTTCCCCCCACCCACCCCAGAACAGGAAAAGGAAGCAGGAGTCCCTCTTAAGGGCACAGACCCAACCAGACAATTCAGAGTTCACCCTGGACAATAAGCTCTCTGAGTCACATCATGTTGAGGGTGTTTCAACTATGGCCCAGAGAACCTTTCTATGTAACAGTGACTGCTCACTCAAAGCCAAGATAGACTGCTGGAAAAGATTACCAGCACTAGGCTATGCTTTTTATCAGTTCTTTTTAAAAAAATTATTTTTAACTTATGGAATAAAACAAGCATTTCTATAACATAGTATAATAAAGATGATTGCACATGAAAATGCAAATCTACTATGTACAACTAACTATTCCTTGTAAATTTACAAACAAATTATAAAAGTAAATTCTTTTTTCTTTCGGTTCTTATACATTACTCACTTTATAGAGAGAAGTTTCAACTGATTAAAATCCATTTTTAAAAGACGTTACCCCATCTCCTGCCCATAAGCCTGTGTTTAATCCTTCCCATTGTATTTGCATTGGGGAGATGGGGTGGGGCAGGGAGGAATGTCCTTTCAATCTTATATCACTGACACCAAAAATGATTCCCCAGCTCCAGCATGAGACCACAGATATTTTCAGTCAAGGCTAAACTGTAGGGGGAACATGCCATCAGAAAACCATAAGCAGTAAGAGGTAAAACTCAAATTGTATTCTTAAAACAGGATGTTGTTATTGTGGAGTTGTTTCCAACACTGTGTGACCCCATATGAAGATTTCTTAGCAAAGATACTTGGGTGGTTTGCCATTTCCTTTTCCAGTGGATTAAAGCAAACAAGTAAAGTGATTTGCCCAGACTGACTGGAATAGTGAGTGCCTGAGGTCACATCTGAACTCAGGTCTTCATTGCTCTATCCACTGAGCCAACTTGCTAAGTATATGAAGTAAGTTTTAAAAGCTGGGGAAAGAACAGATCTTAAAATCTCTATGTCTAAAATTACAAGAGAAAGACCTCCTATTACTGTTCAGATAACACCATGGTGTTTTGAAAGTATGGTTCCTTTTGTCAGTGCATTGGGATGCTGAATGCTTGGGAAGTGCAGAGAACTGAAAGGGGCTTTTGCTCACTTAGGAAGATTTTTTTCCCTTCTGTGGAATGTAGCAAATGAATAGTAGGAATTTTGTGGGGGACACGGTTGGGAATCAGGAAGTAGGCAGATTGCTGCTGTGGAACATTTTATACCATTTTATATCATTTTAAATTTCAACCAGACCCAGAGCCTGAATTAATGAGTAACTGGAAGAAGATCCAGGACCTGGGCTTCTTTGTTCTCTAAATTTGCTCAGGAAGTACCCCTACCTCTGTCAACAAGGCCAGATCAGACTGACCTAAGGACATTCTTTCTCCTGTTAGCCATTAAGGGATGAGACCCTAATCCCGAGAAGACCACCTCGCTTAATATTCTACGGGTATATACTTTAACTGACCTTTGTCAACACTCTTGTCTTTACAAACCTATTCCAGTAAGGAATCCTCTTCTTGTATCATGGTTAAACATACATGGGGTTCATAAAAGTGAGGTAACACAGGCTTGCTGCGTCTGCTAAAATAACATATATAAGTTTTCTCCTTCCTTTGTTCAGGCAGCCAGAGCTTATGCTCTGACTCCTTGTACATACAAGTAAGCTAGCTTAGCTATGCTTTAAGGGAAAATAATAAACAACATGGATTTTTCTATCACCTAGCTCATTTGCCTCCTTCAACCACACTTTCAGGTTTAACACTGCTCGATGAGCAAATGAAGAAGACCAAAACCTGAGGCCTGAGAAAGCGAGAGCATGGACTGGCTGTGGACAAGGACACATTTTGCTATGAGTACCTGGGTGCATGGAGACAACAGGGAGCCCTTCATAAAAGGGAACTTGCCTTGGACCTCCTTCTCTTGTAGGATCATCTTGGTGGGTATGAATGTGTACCAAGAATTATGTCTCAGGCAGGATCATTGGATCATAGGTTTTAGAGCCGAAAGTGATTTTAGAGACTGTCTAGTTCAAAAACCCCATTTGACAGATGAGGAAACTGAGACCCAGAGAAGTTAAGTTACTTGCAGAAGACAATGCAGTTAGTAAGTGGCAGAGCTGGGCTTTGCCCTCAGAAATTCTCACTCTAATCTTATATTCTTTTCCTTATACTCTGTGGTTTGATTACTACTACAGGCATTTCCCTTCCCACCCTCCATTCAAACCATAAACCCTTAGGGTACAAACAATGAAGAAAACTGTAAGATCAGGTTCTTTCTGGTATATCTGGTCTGAACTAAGACCTTTTGAGCTTTGGCTGAGCAAGCTCAGTTTCTCTCGGACAAAATTTCTCTATCCCATGGAACCAGGGAACCTCACATATACCCCAGCTCACTCCTTCCTTCCAGGTGCCCCTTAATTTCCTGGAAGCAATGGAAATTCATTCCTTGTTCCCCTTTGCAGGGCCAGCATAGGTAGCATTTCCTCCAGTCCTCTCATCCTCCAAACCCTAGAGCATTCCAAACTCTAAACTCCTTTTATGAAAACAACTCTGATAATCCTATATATAGGAACTTGATCTGACTTTGACGTATATTTAGTACATTTACTGAGCACCTACTATGTGCAAGGCTCTGTGATGGGTATTTTGAATAAGACTAGGTCCCTACCCTCAAAGTACGTTCAGTCAACCAGAGGGCAAGGGTAGGATATGGATCCAAAAACTAAAATACAGACTAATGTAGTCTGTACTGGGGTGTCTGGGTAGCATAGATAGCACTGGGCTTAGAGCCAGGAAGTCTCATCTTTCTGAGTCAAATACAGCTTCAGACACTTACTAGCTGTGTGACCCTGGGCAAGTCACTTAACCGTGGTTGCCTCAGTTTCCTCATCTGTAAAATGAGCTTGAGAACGAAGTGGCAAAATACTCCTGTATCTTTGCCAAGGAAACCCCACATGGTGTCATGAAAAGACAGATACAACTGAAAAATTGTTGAACAAAAACAACATAGTCTGTTTTAAATGCCATAATGCATATGAAAAGTGCCATGAGGGAGATCCAGAATAACCTTAAGCAAGCTCAGAGGAGAGATAAAATGCACCTCTCTTTGTATACCCACCACTAAGGCGAAGAGCTCCAGATTTGTAGAAATGGTTATTGAGTTGAATGTTGGTTTCTTGAGGTTCAGAGAAGGCTTCATGGGCAGTTTGGTTCACTATAGCTTATTTTAAGAAAGGAAGGGCTAGCCTTGGAGTAAGAAGGATAGGTTTCAAGTCTTGCTTTGGAAACAATTGAGATATGTGACCACAAAGAATGTACTTAGCATCTCAGTACACCAGACAAGCCGAGACTCTTAGTTATAAAAGAGTTGCCCACATAGCGAAATTCCCTAAAGCAATGAGTTGATAGGTCTAGACATGATCAAAAAGTGTTTGGAAGGTCACACTTCATCTATACTTTGCTCAGCTTCTTTGGCAATAATAACCTTTTTCAGAAATTGATATCATTCCAGATCATGGAACCAACTCCCTGAAGTTATTTCAATCATTTTCAGTAATGTCCAACTCTCCATGACCCCTATTTGGGGTTTTCTTGGCAGAGATACTGGAGTGGCTTGCCATTTCTTTCTCCAGCTCATTTTACAGATGAAGAAATGAAGGCAAACAGGGTAAAGTAACTTGCCCAGGATCACACATGTAGTAAGTGTCTGAGGTCAGATTTGAGCTCAAGAAAATGAATCTTCCTGACTCCAGGCCTAGTACTCTCTCCACTGTGCTACCAAGATACCTTGAAATGATAAAAAGGCTGATTCCAGCCTCATAGAAGCTAATATTTGCTAAAAATGTGATTTGTTGCCCCAGAGTAGGTTGCCTTGAGAAATAGGAAGCTCCCTGACCTGGACAACTTCATTGAAGGGTAGATGACTTGTCAGAGGTATTTAGAGAGGATGAGTATTCTCATGCTGGTAGGAAGAGGTGACCTCCAAGTTCCGATGCCCTAGGAAGCTCATCTGGCTTACTGGCAATCCAGCCCCCTCTTTTGTATGGACAGGAACATAGATATTGAGGTATAAACAGTCTTCAGAATTGGCATGAATAGGGATGTTCATTTTGACCACCCTTGTCATTTTTTTTCTAGGAGAGTGATATCCTGCAAGCACCTGGAAGACACAAGAGATGACCGATTTGAATAGAATCACAGAGAGATAATACCAATAATAACTGAGTGCTTTAAGGTTTGCAAAGCACTTTACAAACATGACCTCATTTGACCCTCACAATACCCTTGAGAGGTCGGTGCTGTTGCTGTTCCTATTTTACACACGAAGAAACTGAGTACAATAACAATGTTGTTAGCAGGTGCTGTGGATGTGTTAGGCCAACAAGACCAACAACACCAGCTTCTAGCACGGGTTCTTTGATCTGCTTTACTAATGTAAGTAATGTTAAGGGGTTTATGATCTCACTTCAATTAAACATACATATATCATTCACTTAGTTCAGGGGGAAAGGTTAGCACTCTGAACTGCTGCAGATCGATGAAGGTCAAGCCAGACCAGGACAGACCATGACTAGAAGCATTTTAGCAAGAGCAGCACTAGGGGCCACTGTGCCGGGGATTTGTCTTTGTTCCAGAGGAGCATTATGGCGGAGGATAGAAGGGAGTGTATGGAATGGGCAATAAGTGTCGTCTGCAAAGCAAAAGCACCAAACTGATTAAAAAACAAACTGAGGGGTCATATTCAATGGTCTCCAGATTTCTGAGCCTTAGTGTGTGAGTTCTGGCTTTGTTATTTGTTAGCTTTGTGTCCTTGAGTAAGTTATCTAATCTCTGTTTAGTTGCCTCTGATGCTTCCTGACCTTGTATGGGTTTTTCTTGGCATATATACTGGGGTGCTTTGCCATTTCTTTCTCCAGATCATTTTACAGATGAGGAAACTGAGGGCAAACAAGGTTAATTGAGTTGCCCAGGGTCACACAGCTATTAAGTGTCTCAGGTCACATTTGAACTAAGGACTTTCTGACTCCTGGACCAATATTCTCTGCTCTGAGCCACATAGCAGCCTCTAAACTCTGTTAGTGTTTGTTTTCTTATCTGTACCAATATGCGTACCAATTACCTCAAAGCACTTTTCTAAATTTAGCTGTTCTCTAAAGTCCAAATAATTATTATCATTAAGCAATCATTTGAGGGTCACAGCCCAAGGGCATATTGGGACATTCATTCTTTCAGCAAATATTTAACAAATAAATGTCTACTGTGTGCAGAGCACATGGAGACAAACTTTGGGTAAGACATGATTGTGCACTTTGCTTAACTGATAAGAAAAGGATAGAAGGTGCTTACATGGGTGGATGAGAAGTTGCATCTCTCACATTGCTCCATGAATCAGGTGGTCATGGAGGAGAAAACCTCAGGGCCCCCATGGGGATTTTGGCAAAGGGGATTCCCAGGAAAGCATTGACACCTTTGTTAATCCCCTTGATACTGATTTGAGTCCCTTGGATCTGTCCATACTCAGTGGTCCTGATGAGGTCATCTGCATGATGCCCTGTGAACAAAAAGGAGAGAAATCCTCAGGGCCAGAAGGCTGAACTGATGTTCAAGTGTTCCACCTACACCACCACCATTTTTTTTCATTAAATGGGAAGCCTCCTATGTCTGCCATAATTCTTTTAATTTACCTTAAAGGTCTCCAGCAATGGGGCAACTTACTCCAGAGAAGGGCCATTTGTACTTTTAAATAGCTCTGGCACTAACTCAGGAGCTTTCCAGCTTTGGGGATCCAGAATCCCAGATCAAAGCAACTTCTTCCTGACAATCCCACCCCCTAGCCTAGCTTAGAAAAGCACAGAACTAAAAATCAGTGCCATATAGTTTACCAGTATGATCCAACTGAACAAAGACTTAACAAGCACCTACTATGGGCAATGCCCTCATTTCTGAATTGAGGATAAAATGGCAGGAATTTACATTCTCCTGGAGAGTACCTGTGCACCAATAACTAGGAATACAAGAGAGAAATATAAAGAAGAGTTCCTGGCAAAGAACTAGGAAAAGATATAAAGAGGGTCAGGAAAAGTTCTGCAACAAGTGACAGGGCCCAAGCTGGGTCTTTAATGAAAAGTTTTCAACAGAACTAGACTGGGGGAAGTGCTTTCTGGGCATGAGAAAGACAGTAGACAAAGAAGGGATACACAGGAGGCCAGGACAAGAAATACAAATGAAGTGGTTACATTGTGCTACAGTATGTGTCAGTAAGACCCATCTTCCTGAGTTCTGATCCAGCCTCAGATACTTAGTTGCTGTGTGACCCTAGGTAAGTCACTTCACCTGTTGCCTTCAGTTTCCTCATCTGTCAAATGAACTATAGAAGGAAATGGCAAACAAACTCTAGTATCTTTGCCAAGAAAACCCAAATGGAGTCACCAAGAGTCAGGCACAATGAAAGACAACTGAACAACACATCGAATGTGAATAGAGTAGTAGATAAGGTTGCATACACAGAGTACTGCATTTGGGCTCAGAGGATAGGGGTTCAAATCACAGGTCTCCCATTTACTGCCTGTGTGAACTTGTTACAATTCCTTTCCCTTCTCTAATTGTCTTCAATCATCCTTAAAATTCCTCCCAGCTCTCCATCCTAGAATCCAATAGCTACAGACTGCTCAGCTGTCAGGGTACATGGCCACAAGCTTCCAGGATCAGAAGTAGATGACTCAGGTATGCCTCTGATAGATTAACACTCTCCTTTTATCAAAGGAGATCAAAACATAGTCCAATTTAAAATGCATGGGAGTGACTTTAACATATATCAGGTGGGCCTCAGTTTCTCCTCCTTAATAATAGTAGTTTGAGAGGATAAAAATTAAGGAATTACCTAAAGCCTCCAGCTTCCAGGGTAAGAACTCATTTGACAAAAACTGCTGGTAGAACTGGAAAATGATATGGCAGAAACGAGACATAAATCAACATCTCACACCATATGCCAAGATAAGGTCAAAAGGGGAACCTGATATAGACATAACAGGTGGTACCATAAGCAAATTAGGAGAGCAAGGAATAGTTTACCTTTCAGATCTATGAAGAAGGGAAGAATTTATGACCAAACAAGAAATTGAGAACATTTTGAAACGCAAAATGAATAATTTGGATTATATTAAATTAAAAAGGATTTGCACAAACAAAACCAATGTATCAAGATTAGAAATAAAGCAGAAAGATGAGAAAAAATTTTTACACTAAGTGTTTCTCATAAAGGACTCATTTTTCAAATACATAGAGGACTGAGTCAAATTTACATAAATGTAAATCATTCCCCAATTGATAAATGGTCAAAGGATATGAAGAGGCAATTTTCAGATGAAGAAATTAAATCTATCTATAGTCATATTAAAAGATGCTCTAAATCACTATTGATTAGAGAAATGCAAATAAAAACAACTCTGAGGTACTGCCTCACACCTATCAGATTTGCTAATATGACAGAAAAGGAAAATGATAAATGTTGGAGAAGATGTGGCGAAATTGGGACACTAATGCAGTTTGTGGAGTTGTGAACTGATCCATCCATTCTGGAGAGCAGTTTGAAACTCTGTCCAAAGGACAATAAAACTGTTCATACCCTGTGATCCAGCAATACCACTACTAGGTCTGCATTCCAAAGAAATCATAAAAATGGAAATGGGCACACATATACAAATATGTTTATAGCAGCTCTTTTTGTGGTGGCAAAGAATTTTGATATTGAGGGCATGCCCATTAATTGGGGAATGGCTGGACAAGTTGTGGTATATGAATGTAATGGAATGCTATTGTGCTATAAGAAAAAACCTGGAAAGGTTTAGAAGAACTGATGCTGAGAGAAGTGAGGAGAACCAGGAGAACATTGTACACACTTGTGCTACACATTGTGCTATGATCAACTATGACTGACTTAGGTCTTCTCAGCAATACAATGATCCAAGACAATTCCAAAAGACTAAAGGTGGGAAATGCAATCCACGTAGAGAAGGAACTATGGAGTCTGAATACAGATCAAAGCACACTCTTTTCACTTTTTTTTGGTTTTTTGTGGATGTTCCTTTTTGTTTTATTTCCTCTTTCACAGCATGACTAATGTGGAAACATGTTTACATGATTGCAGATGTATAACCTATACGCAATTGCTTGCTGTCTTGGGAACAAGGAATGGAGGGAAGGGGGCAGAGAAAAAAATCGAAACTGGAAATCTTATAAAAAATGAATGTTAAAAACTAGCTTTACAAGTACTTGGAAAACACATATTTGAAGAAAGAGAGAAAAAGGAAATAAATAGATAAATAAGCTAAGCCACATTTTCTCATGGAAACACCGAGGTCCAATTTCCAGTCTATTAAAAGATCCTCCCCCACAATCCTCACTAATTTACCTCTTTGTAAATGGCTCAGCTTTCCCCCTTTCCCCACATCCCACCAGCAGCTGATAGAAGGGATTTTGTCCATAACAGACAGGGAGAGGGCGTCGATTCCTCAGCAGCAAACCTAGTTCCACCCCGAAGTCAAATTAGCAATGATCCTTCACCCCCAGTCCACCCACCCACCAACCCAATCATTTTCCCATATCTCCAATGGGAAAATCAAAAGACTCCTCCTGTGTCCCCCCAGAAATCATCCCCTACTCCAGGTCAGCCTGGCAGAGCTGCTCACCAAGGGCTTGAATCAGGAGGCCCAGGACCCACAAAGTCAGGAATGTCTTCCACATCTTTCTTTCTGCACAGACTTCTGGTTATGCCTAATTAGAACCCTGGTCAGGACTTTAGTACAGAAAGAACTGTATCAAAGGGCACTCCAGGAGAACTGGGGCTAAGAGCTACTTAATGGACTTCTTCCTCAGGACTTGTCTTAGAGCTATTTTAAAAAATAATTAGATTGCATTTCTAAAGGCTAAAGATAGATCTAAAAATCCATCCATCCAGCAGGGATATACTGGTAAATGTATAATAAGAACCTCTCTGGGAAACAAAAACAAACAAACATATTCCTGACATGCTCTTAAATTTAATCTGTATCAGTAACACTTTTTCCGACACTTTCCAAAATCTAGGCAGTGAATAAAGCAGTAGATCAATTGTAGGATTTTCTTATTTCTCAGGTGCAGATTTGACAATGGGTTCACAAAAGCTAGTTTGAGCTGCCTCCACCACTTTAACTGAAGTGTCAAAGGTCAAAATTTGAATTACACAACCTAACCCCTAGATTCTATTTTCTGGATATTTCTAGGATCTTTCCCCCTTAAAGCTCTCCAGTAGTTTTTCAGTTGTGTCTGACCCTCCATGACCCCTTTTGGGATTTTCTTGGCAAAAATAATGGAGTGCTTTGCCATTTCCTTCTCCAGATCATTTTACAAATGAGGAGACTCAAGCCAAGCTAGTTAAGTGACTTGCCCAGAATCACACAGATAGGAAGTGTGTGAAGCCAGATTTGAACTCAGGAAGATGAGTCTCCCTGACTGCAAGCTTGGCACGCTATCCTCCGTGCCACCTAGTTGCTCCTTTGAACCTCTGAGTGTCCTCTATTCTTGCTCTCACAGAAGCCTGAATTGCCTCAGAATAGGCTGTCTCAGCCTGGCTGTGGAGGGAGCCCCAGGAGCTCACCCGGGGTTGCCAGCCCAGAGAGCCAAGACCTCCTGGGCTTGCTTTTCTCACAGATGCCTTATTGTGAAAATTAACCTAAGTCTTTGGGACGTGGTTAAAAAAAACCTAGGAAGTGAAACATGCAATAAAAATGAAATCAACAGAAGAGTCTTATACTCTATCCCATGATGGGGATGGCTGTTTTCCCACATCCTAAGAGAAAACAGGGAACAACTAGATACCTTTATCCATCTTTGATGACAAGAAAAATGGAAAAACTCAGGAGAGCAAGACTGAAATTACAGTTTTGTTGAAACCTTTGGGGGATGTAATCTCTTATAATAGGCCAAGTATTGTTGAATCATTTCTTTCAGAAGGCTTACAGCATGCAAATCCTATAGCAGTATCCATGGACATCAGTGAAGTATCTACAAGTAACTGTACTTACGTCTCTGGAAATATTAAAGAAATTAAAATGGAAAAAAAATCACAAGGTAGACATCCCAGCTAGTGGAGAGGAAGTGCAATATAGAAAAGCAAAGCATTCATAGGACCTACTTACAAAAGTTCTGAAGAAAATAAATGAGATAAAAGAAAACATCACACATAAAAAGTCACTGATGAAGGTGAAAACAAACATAACCCTTCTTCTAATAAATTGGATATAAACAATGAGTTATCTCAGTTTTAAAAAGAGTTCAGGAGCTTGAGACTGAAAAAGAAGATTTGAAAGGCAACCATGAGGAATTTAAACCCCCCAGGAACAATTTAGCTTATATTATCATTACAGTGACAATTTAAAATCTGATGAGAAAAAGAAAGATACTTGGTTTAGTACTAAACATTCACCCCTTGGTAATGAACAATACTTTAGCAATGAGTCACTTGGTTGGAACACTGAATATCCAATTAATGGACAAGTGGAACCTATATTTTTTATTAGGCTTGAATGGCAACCAGTGGAATCCTCTTTAATTCCTCATGGCCTTTTTCCTTCTGGGTTCAATTATCATTTAAATTTTCAAAGATTGAATCCCTCTCTATCTCCGCCACCAAATGTTGTCCATGCTCAAGATGTTAAATTATGTGAAATGTACAATGCATACAATGTAAACAATGGCAACACAAATCGGAATTGCCTGACATTTGATCAGACTAATAGATATTCTGGTTGTGATGGGAGGAACAGTATCATACAGGCCTTTAGAAATGGCCTCAGGGAACAAGATGGATGAGAAAGTAATGGCTTCTGCGAAACAAGAGAAGAATCTTGGGAAGACCCTTCTCTATTCCACTATTCCAGATGCAGAAAACAAACAGGCTTATAAACCAGCAGTTCCAAGAGGAAAAGTTAAAGAGGTTACTTACCCTTTTAAGATGCCTACCTGGTTCAGGGAAAACAGCATTGTCTCATGAGAGACATTGGAGAATTGCTCTTAGTTTTGACTCAGTTCTTTATATGCTTGAGAAATGAGGCCTTTATCAGAGAAACTTGCTTCAAAAATTTTTTCACAGTTACTATTGCTAACTGCATTTCCCTCCATCCTGTTCCCCCCTGCTGCCACATTTATTCTATTCTCTCTCTCTCTCTCCTTTCACCCTATCCCTACTCAAAAGTGTTTTGCTTCTGACCACTCCCCCCCAATTTTCCCTCCCTTCTTCCCCATTCCCACTTCTCTTATCCTATTCCCCTCCTATTTTCCTGCAGGGTAAATAACATAGATTTCTATACACAACTGAATGTGTATGTTATTCCCTCTTTGAGCTGATTCTTACAAGAGTAAAGTTCACTCACTCCCCCTCACCTCTCCTCTCTTCTCCTCCACTACAAAAGTCTTTTCTTGCTTCTTTCATGTGAGATAATTTACTCCATTCTACCTCTCCTTTTCTCGTTCTCCCAGTTCATTCCCCTCTATCACCCCTTAATTTTATTTTTTAGATATCAACACTTCATATTCAACTAACACTTGTGCTCTCTGTCTATATATGCTCTTTATATTACTGAAAAATGAGAAGTCTTAGGAGTTACAAATATTATCTTCCAATGTAGGAATATAACAATTTAAACTTATTAAATCTTTTATGATTTCCCTTTGCTGTTTACCTTCTCAAGCTTCTCTTGAGTCTTCTATTTGAAAGTAAAATTTTCTATTCAGCTCTGGTTTTTTCATTAAGAACGATTGAAATTTTTCTATCTCATTGAATACCCCTCTTTCCCCCAAAGGATTATACTCAGTTTTGCTGGGTAGGAAACCCCTGGCTGTAATTCTAGCTCCTTTGTCCTCTGGAATAACATATCCTATGCACTTGATCCTTTAATGCAGAAGCTGCTAAATCTTGTGTTTTCCTGACTGTGGATCCAGAATACTTAAATTGTTTCTTTCTGGCTGCTTGCAATACTTTGTCCTTGACTTCAGAACTTTGGAATTTGACTATAATATTCCTGGCAGTTTTCATTTTGGGATTTCTTTCAGGAGGTGGTTAGTGGATTCTTTCAATTTCTATTTTGCCCTCTGGTTGTAGAATATCACGGCAGTTTTCCTTAACAATTTCTTGAAAGATAATGTTTAGGCTCTTTTTTTGATCATGGCTTTCAGGTAGTCCAATAATTTTTAAATTCTCTCTTTCCAGGTCACTTGTTTTTCCAATGAAAAATTTTACATTGTCTCCAATTTTTTTTTCATTCTTTTGGCTTTATTTTATTGTTTCTTGCTTTCTCATAAAGTCATTAGCTTCCATTTGCTCCATTCTAATTTTTTTTAGTTTATTTAATTTATTTAATATATTTAGTTTTCAGCATTGATTTTCACAAGAGTGTGAATTACAAATTTCCTCCCCATTTCTACCCTCCCTCTCACTCCAAGATGGCGTATATTCTGGTTGTCCTGTTCCCCAGTCAGCCCTCCCTTCTGTCACCCCACTCCCCTCCCATCCCCCTTTCCCTTCCTTTCTTGTAGGGCAAGATAAATTTCTATGCCCCATTGCCTGTGTATCTTATTTTCTAGTTGCATGCAAAAATATTTTTTTGTTTTTGAACATCTGTTTTTAAAATTCTCTCCCCTCTTCCCTTCCCCACCACCCTCCCTAAGAAGTCAAGCAATTCAACATAGGCCACATGTGTATCATTATGTAAAACCCTTCCACAATACTCATGTTGTGAAAGACTAACTATATTTTTCTCCTTCCCAACCCATCCCCCTTTACTGAATTTTCTCCCTTGACCATGTCCCTTTTTGAAAGTGTTTGTTTTTGATTACCTCCTCCCCCATATGCTCTCCCTTCTATCATCCCCCCATTTTTATCTTCTTCCTCCTTCTTTACTGTGGGGTAAGATACCCAATTGAGTGTGTATGGTATTCCCTCCTCAGGTCAAATACGATGAGAGCAAGATTCACTCATTACCCCTCACCTACCTTCTCTTCCCTTTCTCCTTTTCTCAATATATTCCTCTCTCATCCCTTAATTGGATTTTATTTCTTTTAGATATCATCCCTTCATCTTCAACTCACCCTGTGCCCTCTCTCTCTCTCTCTCTCTCTCTCTCTCTCTCTCTCTCTCTCTCTCTCTCTCCCTCTCTCTGTCTGTATATATATATATATACACACACATACATATATACATACATACACACACATATGTGTGTGTATATATATATATATATATATATATATATATATATATATATGCATATTCCCTTCAGCTACCCTAATACTGTGGTCTCATGAATCATTTTTCCGTGTAGGAATGTAAACAAAATAGTTCAAATTGAGTAAGTCCCTTGCAATTTCTTTTTCTTGTTATTTTTCTTGATTACCTTTTCATACTTCTCTTGATTCTTGTGTTTGAAAGTCAATTTTTCTATTCAGCTCTGGTCTTTCCACTGAGAAAGCTTGAAAGCTCTCCATTTTATTGAAAATCCATATTTTGCCTTGGAGCATGATACTCAGTTTTGCTGGGTAGGTGATTCTTGGTTTTAATCCTAGCTCCACTGACCTCGAATATCATATTCCAAGCCCTTTGATCTCTTAATGTAGAAGCTGCCAGATCTTGGGTTATTCTGATTGTGTTTCCATAATACTCAAATTGTTTCTTTCTGGCTGCTTGCAGTATTTTCTCCTTGATCTGGGAGTTCTGGAATTTGGTGACAATATTCCTAGGAGATTTCTTTTTCGGATCTATTTGAGGAGGTGATCTGTGGATTCTTTCAATTTCTGTTTTGCCCTGTGGCTCTAGAATATCAGGGCAATTCTCCTTGATAATTTCTTGAAAGATGATATCTAGACTCTTTTTTTGATTATGGCTTTCAGGGAGTCCAATATTTTTTTAAATTATCTCTCCTGGATCTATTTTCCAGGTCAGTGGTTTTTCCAATGAGATATTTGACATTGTCTTCCACTTTTTCATTCCTTTGGTTCTGTTTCATAATATCTTGACTTCTTATAAAGTCCCTAGCTTCCACTTGCTCCAATCTAATTTTTAACATAGTATTTTCTACAGTGGTCTTTTGGTTCTCCTTTTCCATTTGGCTAATTATGCCTTTCAAGGCATTCTTCTCCTCATTGGCTTTTTGGACCTCTTTTGCCATTTGAGTTAGTCTATTTTTTAAGGCGTTGTTTTCTTCAGTATATTTTTCAGTATTTTTCTTTGGGTCTCCTTTAGCAAGTCATTGACTTGTTTTTCATGGTTTTCTCACATCCTTCTCATTTCTCTTCCCAATTTTTCCTCTACTTCTCTAACTTGCTTTTTCAAATCCTTTTCGAGCTCTTCCATGGCCTGGGACCAGTTCATGTTTTTCTTGGAGGCTTTTGTTGTAGGCTCTTAGGCTTTGTTGACTTCTTCTGGCTGTATGTTTTGGCCTTCTTTGTCACCAAGGAAAGATTCCAAGGTCTGAGACTGAATCTGGGTGGGTTTTCACTGCCTGGCCATGTTCCCAGTCAACTACTTGACCCTTGAGTTTTTCGGCAGGGTATGACTTCTTGTAGAGTAAAGAGTACTTTGTTCCAAGTTTGAGGGAATGCACTGTTGTTCTCAGAAATATTACAGCCAGCTCTGCCACACCAGCACTCCTGCTTCCCCAAGAACCCCCAACCCGGACTGAACTCAGATCTTTAGCAGGCTCTGCACTCCTGCTCTGATCCACCACTTAATTCCTCCCACCAGGTGGGCCTGGGGCCAGAAGCAACTGCAGCTGTAGTTCTGCAGCTGCCCTACCTCCTCTGCCCCCGGGGCAGTGGCTAAACCGTGAACTCTATCACCCTGTCCCCAGCAGCTTTTCCCACTTCTCTGTTGTCTTTGCTGTTTGTGGGTTGAGAAGTCTGGTAACTGCCACAGCTCACTGATTCCAGGTGCTAGGGCCTCTCCTCCTGGCTCCTGGTCCGGTTGGTCCTGCCACCGCCTGCTCTGGGCTCTGCTCCACTCCCCTCCACTCCCAGCTCCCTGCGTGATAGACCTTACCCAGAGACCATCCAGGCTGTCCTTGGCTAGAGCCCTGCTTCCCTCCACTATTTTGTGGGTTCTTCGGTTCTTCTCTGCTGTCTTTGGTGTTTGTGGGTTGAGAAGTCTGGCAACTGCCACAGCTCACTGATTCAGGGCCTCCCTTCTACTTTTTAAGGAATTATTTTCTTCGGTTAGCTCTTGGACCTCCCTTTCCATGTGCCCAACTCTGCTTTTTAAGGCATTCTACTCACTGGCTTTTTGGACATCTTTTACCATTTGCCCTACTCTGTTTCTTAAGGTGTTATTGGCTTCAGTATTTCTTTGTGTCTCCTTTGCCAAGCAGTTGAATTGTTTTTCATGATTTTCTTGCATCACTCTCATTTGTCTTCCCAATTCTTCCTCTACCTCTCTTGATGTTCAAAATCTTTTTTAAGCTCTTTCATAGCCTGAGATGAGTTCATACTTTTCTTGGAGGCTTTGGATATAGGAGGTTTGACTTTCTTGTCTCCTTCTGAGTGTGTGTTTTGATCTTCCTTGTCACGATAGTACATTTCAATAGTTAGAGTTTTCTGTAGTTTGCTCATTTTCCCAGTCTAATAGTTGACTTTTAAATCTTTGTTAAAGTAGAGCTCTGCTTCCAGGATGGCAGGCGCATTGTTTCAAGCTTCAGGGGTTTTGTGCAGCTGTTTTCAGAGATACTTCTAGGGACCTATGAGTTTTTAGTTCTTCCAAGGTGACATGATCTAAGGAGAGGTATTTACTACTCTCCTGGCCTGTGTTCTGGTCTGTGAGTGACCACAAGCACTCATTTCTGCCTGGAATTGTGACAATGGTCAGCTTTTGTATGAGCAATGGACCCCCTACATTGTAAATCTCCACTGGAATAGAATCAGCACCAGGTCCTTTGCCACATGAAAGGAGCCTAATGGCATTCAAAACCTCTTCTTCACTTGCAGCTTCAGCTAGGGAGGGATTGACTTCAACCTGAGGTAAATGGTCAATAGCTTCAGCACTGATTGATGATGGTCTATTGAGAACACTATGGAAGTGTTCAGCCCATTTCTCCAGGATCATGTCTTTATCACTAGTCAATATGGTTCCATCAGGACTGAGTAGTTGAAATGCACCATAGGTCTTTGGCCCATAAATAGCCTTCAGGGCATCATACAAGCACTTTGGATTATTACTATCAGCATAAAACCGAATTTCATCTGCTTTCTTACTGAGCCAAGAATCCTGCATCTCTAAGCTTTGCTTGTACTTTAGTTTTGATGAAATTAAATGCTGCCTTCTTAGAAAAGGATGAGCTATCCTGCTGGTAAAACCTGTGGAGTTCCAGTTTTTCATTTAGCAGCTTGTAAATTTCCCTATCACTTTAATCAAAACAGTCTTGGTGTTGGCGAGTGTTCTGACCAAGATAAGTAAATGCAGTTCTATACACCAAATCTAAAAGCCGGCCACTTTTTTCTGCTCCACTGTTGCCAACTGTGCATTGGCTGAGTTTTTCCCACCAATTTAGCAACAGACTGTTGCTGCTCAGAGAAGAGCTCTAATTTGTTGACATTAATTCTTCTGGTAGTCATTTTGCCTTGGGGACGCTGCTTTTGCTGAATGTAAATATTTAGCTTGGAAAGGATAAGTCTATGATCAGTCCAGCACTCTATGCTACACATTGCCTTCCTCACTCTCACATCTTATCTGTCTCTTCTTACAATCACATAGTCTATTAAATGCCAATGGTTGTTGCAAGGGTGCATCCATGAAATTTTATCGCATTTAGGTAAGTGGAAGAAAAGTGTTGCTGATGAGAAGATCATGAGATGCACAGGTCTTCAGTACTAATAGACCATTTCTTTTGCTGTTTCCCACTGCCTTCCTCCCTAGGACTCCCTCTCTGACAAGTCTAGTAGTCTGAGCCTACTCTAGCATCAAAGTCACTCAGAATTATAAGATTGTCTTTTTGGCACATTTATGAGAAGGGTCTCCAGGTCTTCATAAAATTTTTCTTTGACCTCATCAGGATTCATCATGGTGAGAGCATAGGCACTGATGATGGTGGCATGACATTTTCCTGCAAGTGGCAATTGTATTGTCATGAGCCAATCGTTCACTCTTCTGGCAGGAATACAAGCTTGTTGACTAGATCAGTCTTTATTGTAAGATCCACACCAGCTTCATGATGCTCTCCTTCACTGTGGGCACTCCAGAAAAAAATGTCTATGCAGCTCTGACTTCAGTAAGTTGGCCTTCACGTACCAGCCTTGTTTCACTAAGGGCTCCTATTTGGATGCAATACCTATTGAGTTCTCTTGCAAAAAGAGCTATTCGTATTTCAGGTCTAATTGATTTTGTGTTGTATATAAGTGTGAGCACATTGCATGTGCCAGTGGTGAGTAGAATCATCTTTGCAGAAATTTTTGTACATTTCTTTGTGTTTTGACCTCAGAGTAGGATTCCCTGCCTGCCATGGTAATCAGGTAAGGGTTGTATAAGCAGACAATTTTTAGGGCATCTTTTCTAGCCCCTTCCTCACATGAGGAGGTGAGCAGTTGATCCTTAAAAGGCTGCTCAGACACCCGGGGGGCTGCCAAATCCCACTGATACTTCCAGTGAGAAGCCACCCTATGGCCTGGGCAGCCTGTGTACAAGGTTGTGACTACAGCTCTCAGTGTGTCTGAACCTGCTGCTTTGTCACTTGCCTGTTGCCACAGGACTTTGAGATAGGTATAGTGGTAAAACAGTATATATGGCGTCTTTTGATTCGTGCATAAATTGGATTTAAGTGAGACAGAGGTGCATGATGTCATCAGCCTCACTCTCTCCTCCAGAGTCATCACAGTCAAGTGGCAGGCAGAATCAATACAACTAGTGATGGCTCAAGATGCAGTGGATGACCTTGGCATCTTCGATATCTATCCAAGCTCTAAGTGATCCACAGCACCTGCTTCAGTTACCTTCATGGCCATTGGAACAAATTGTTCTCATCTGCCCATTCCACCAAGGGAAGTCTTTATATGCTTGGGGTAGACAACCCCCTAACTCACCAATGGGTTTCAGACTCCTTGGTTACTCTCAACCTGGTTCAGCCCATCAGATGAAATGGTTTACTGGGGTGTGGCGCTGCACATGTCAGTTTCTTGGAGCCACAAGTAAGAGTTGGGTGGAACAGGTGGACACCAAAGCTGGAAAGCAGCCCTGAAAAGGGGTCAGCAGCCATCACACCAGTGGTAGCAGTTCTCCCTGAACACACCCTACACCCCCAATGTTGAAGTAGTTGTGTAAATACTGGTCCATTAAAGCATTGTTGATGGAGCTGTGAATTGGGCCAACAATTCTGGGAAATGATTTGAAATTAATAGTAATATTAGCTAATAATAACTAGCTTTTGTTTAATGAAATTAATAGTAATATTAGCTAATAATAGCTGGCATTTATTTAATGATATAAGGTTTACAAAGTGCTTTACAAGTTTTATCTCATTTGATTCTCACAAGAAGTCTGGGAGGTAGATACTTTTATTATGCCCATTTATAAATAAGGAAACTGAGGCAAAAGAAGTTAATCCACTGTCCCAGGGTCACAGAGTTAATCTCCATGGTCTGGAGGCTGGATTTGAATTTATTACTTACTGACTCCAGGTCCAGCCTTCTAGCCATTGCACTATCTACTTGCTTAATTATCCAAACACAAAGACTTAAACATTCATACCTTTTGAACCAAAGGTCAAAACTGTATTAAGAAGCTAAAGGTTAGCAGGGAGTAGCTCTAGGACTGTCGTTGGACTGTGGAATGGTTAGAGATTTGTCGGGGTATAGACTGAGCTGTTTGTCAATAGATAAGAGTAACTGACCATGAGTGAAGGGAGAAAGAACAGCTGTTGTCCCAGCTCCCTTTTAGTGACTGTATGGGAGACAGTGTGGAAGGAATGGTTCTGCTTCTGGTTGTCTGCAGCAGCATGGAGAGCTGAGATGGATTCAGCCAGATCCCTGAAAGCCCTCCAGGATCCAGCTGCTCTATGGCACTTTCCAGCCCAGCTGCCTGCTGAAATTTCCTGTTATATGACTCTCTGACTCCTGCTTTGGAGATTTTGACATGTGTTTCTCCATGCTGGGAGGGCATCCCTTTCTCATCCTTCTTGGCAGAGATTTTAATTTTTTTTAAATTATAGCTCAGGTTCTACCTTGTACATGGTACCATCCCTGCTGCCCCTACTTATTGATGCTCTCTCTGCCTCTATCTCTTTATCTTTCTCTCTGTCCATCTGTGCCCCTATCTCTCTAGCTCTTCACCTCTATCTTGATTTGTCTTACTTGGAATATAATTTGTATTTACTTTCAGATATATGGTGTTCTCCCAGTCCCTTGAGGACAAGGAGTCTTTCATTCTTTTCCTTCATTCTTTCTTTCATTTCTTCCCATTATTTTCTTCTCTCTCTCTCTCTCTCTCTCTCTCTCTCTCTCTCTCTCTCTCTCTCTTATTATATCCCCAGCTCCTAGCTCAATGTCCTACTTGCAGTGGATTGTTTAATAAATGCTTGCTGCAATAAACTAAATTAAATTGTATGGAGGCAAATGACAACAAGCTTCTTTCTGGCTGGGATTTGGGGACTTGGTATTGAGCAGGTCAAAGAGGAAGAAGGCAACTTTCCTGAAGGTGTTTGAGTTCCATTTTACAGGTGCCCAAACTAGCATGGAAAAATTGGTCTAATATCATGTAGTATAGTGAGTTCTGCTGGTAGTATATTTATTCCCTTCATATACTTGTATAGATACTTATTAATTTCTCCATTAAGACATAAACTCCTAGAAAGTCAGGATTTTTCATTCATTCTATTTGTATCCTTGCTCCCGGCATAATATCTAGCACATAGTACATACTTAGTAAATGTCCATTATTTGCCCAGTATCCTATCCCTCTCCGCCTCATTAGATCACAAGCTCCTTGAGAAAAAATGCATCTCACCTAAATTTTGTGTGCATTCCACCATCCATCATAATCGTCTGCACATAGCTGACAAGATACACCTTTGAGGTATTGTGCCATACCACTGAGAAGCAACAACCAGTGCCATAGGAAGAGGACTTGTCTTGAAGTCAAGGAAAACCAGGGCTTGTAACCCTACTCTATCATATGCTATGTGGGGGGAGGGGCAACTCCAATCATTATGATCTGTATCTTGGCACTGGACCCAGATGGCTCTGGAGGAGAAAATGAGGCTGGTGAATTTCCTAAAATCTAATTCACTTGCAAGTCCTGGTATTACCTTCCTGGTTTGATGGTCCTCTTTGTGAACAAAGGACAAACAAAAACCTGTGAGTCGTCCAAGCTGCCCCACTGGGGCCTCAGCTTGCCAGTCCCAGCTGGGCAATGCAGCTCATTTCTCCCTTCTCCCTTCCTTTTTGCAGAGAGCCCAATTCCAATTGGCTGCTCTAATGTTAATTGAATATAAGATCTTTCCTGTCCATTAATAGGCCTATGTGAACATACGCATTCAATCACAGCTGTGATACATCCTGAGTCACATAGAACCCGTTGGGAGACGAACTTGCTTAAAGGGAAAGCTTGCATAAGGGAAGTTTGCTTGCAGGAAGGCTTTCACACCATTTGGTACTAAGCTAAATAGGCTCTGAGCCTATTAGCCAAAAGTGTATATATATTCTGAGTTTGGTGTTTTGCTTTGGGTGTTTGCTCATGAGAATCACCTTTTGATTCCCTGGACAAGACTCTAAGTAGACGTTTGTTCAGAGCCCCCAACTTCTCAGATGTTTCTGTGCTCCCCCAGTTTCAGTGGTGTGTGTAGACAGTTGTATTATGTTGATTAAACAGCTGGAGCCCTGTCTGTTTGTCTTTGTGCTGATTTCTCTGCTTGTATTTTCTCCACTTTCAGGGTGCTGATCTTTCCCCTGAACTAGTGAAAGTAATTAAAGTAAGATTGTTGACCCCTTTAAAGGTATCTGTCCTTTAAAAGCAGATCAAAGAACCTGTACTAGCAGGCCATCCTGGGTGTGCTAGGGTGCTTGCTGTTCCACCTGACCACATTGTTCTAATGTCAAATGAGCACTTGCCTAAAAGACTACTTTACGGAGAACTCGCACAGAGCAAGTGTTCACATGGTGGTCAGTAAAAGGGATACAAGGGCACTACCAAGGTCTCCATTAAGAATTTTGTTATTGATTGTATGATATGGGAGACACTGGCACAGGATTGCTGAGTATGGTGTGTCTTCATTAGAGAAGGTGCTTTGCTCTTTGAGCAAACCAGAATTGAAGTGACTCGAAAGAAACGTGGCATATGCAAATTGAGAGAATCCACTCCAAATGTTCATATGGACTATTTGTGCCTGACCTGAGGTAGAGCATTCTAAGCTCATATTGTTCTGATCAGCCACAGTCAGAAGGACAATCATATATACATGCACAGGCACACATACACAGAAATGAGACCCATTTGGTCATTGTTTGGGCCGTTTTGGTTCAGAGTGAATGTAAATAGCAACTGTTTCTGCTCTGGCCAGAAACCCTGAGAGTATTCCCCTCCTACATTGATGTTTTATTTTTTCACCAAGTAAAAGAGGTCATTCATTACCTCATTTCTTACCTATCTTTAACAACCGAATGGGTGTTGGCTCAGTCAAACTGAGACCTAGGAAAGAACTTAGCTTAAACAGTCCAAGGTCCCCAACTGCATCTGGGGTCATATACAGTCATCCAGATCTATATCTTGGTGCCGGGCCCAGATGGCTCTGGAGAATAAAGTGAGGTTGGTGATTCTACACAGCCCTCTCTCATTTAAATCCAATTAACTTACAAGTCATAGCATCACCTTTCTGATGTAAAGGTCCTCTTCAAGACCAAAGGACAAACAACCTATTAGTAGTACCAGCTACCCCACAGGGGACCCAACTGGCCAGTCCAAGTTTGTCAACGTAGCTCCTTCTTTCCCCTTTTCCCCCCTTCCATTCCCTTTCCTCCCCTCTCCTCCCATTACCTTCCCTTCCATTCCTTTCCTCCTTCCTCTGCCTCTATCCACCTATGGTATAATACCCTTACATATAGCTGCTCTGCCCAAAGGAATATAAATTTTGATTGCCTGAGCCTCACAAACTACCTTGGGATTTATAGGCTAGATTTCTTTCCTGAGGACCAGACCTTAAACCCAAACCAAATCTGGCTCTCATCGATTGATCCACACTAAGTTCTAGCCTAAGCTCAACCTGGTCATTGTTTGGGCCCTGACTGTTCAAAGTGAATGTCAGTAGCAACTCTTTTTGTTTTGGCCAGAAACCCAGAGAGACTTCTCCTCCCAAATTTATTTTTAATTAGGTAAAAAAGCCATTCTTTCCTTTCTTACCTAGCCTTAATCACAGAATAGGCATTGCCTCAGTCAAACTGAGACCTGGGAAAGACCTTGGCTTAAAAAGGCCAAGGTTTCCCACTGCATCTTGGGACATATCCCCACTCATCCTGATCTAAGTCTTTCCACTGGACCCAGATGGCTCTTGATGAGAGAATGAGGGTGGTGACTTTGCACAGTCCTCTCTCATTTAAATCCAATCCAATTGTAAGTCATTTCATTACCTTCCTGATATCAAGGTCCTGCTTGAGGATGAAGGACAAACAACAGTAATAGAAGAGGATTCTTGATAGGTTGGGCTAACGGTCTCAGTGGTCCCTTCCAATTTTGTAATTCTATCACCCTGCCAGTGTTCACCCAATGCAGAGCAGTAGCTGCCAATGTGACATCCCAAGAAAACAAAGGACATAGCTCTCAGAACCTTGCCTAGGTCGTTTGCTTTCCAATGACATCATGACAAGAATTGGCCTCAGGGCGATGGGAGGCCATTTCAACAGCTGTTCCAGGAGCTGGGATTGGATGCTCTTAAATGAATCCAGCTCAAACAGCTTTCTCTGAGCTGGAATTCGTCTAGAATTACATCTAGATGAAAAGAGAAAAGGGACTCTTCCAAGAAACTTCAGGTTCTATGGTATGGAGAATGAATGGAACACTAGACTTGGAATCAGGAAGACCTGAGATCAAATCCTGACCAGACACTTGGTTGGTAGGTTGTGGGTCTACATTCTCAAAGAGGACCAAAATGACACTACTGGGTTCAAGTCAAGGTACAGTGTGTCTGTCTGTGACTGAACAGACCAATATTAGCTCAGAAGGCTCAACAACAGGTCAGACACAAATAGTCCATACGAACATTTGGAGTTGGAGATGTCACTAAATTGGTGCATTTCAAGCGTCCTTTGAGCTACTGCAACTCTACTTCATTCATAGAGCTCAGCCTCTTCTTTGATGTGGGCACACCATGCTGGGTGGTCCTTTGCCAGTGTCTCCCACCTCATGCAATCAATTCCAAAGTTCTTAAGAGAGAGCGTGAGAGTGTCTTTAGTGTCTGTTTCACTTTGGACAAGGCATTTTCCTTCTCTGGGTCTTGGTGTTCATTCTTGTTCAATGATTTCTAATTTCCCTTTTGACTCTAAATCAATCATTCAATCAAACATCAAGTATTTATTCTGTCACTACCAAGTGCCCCAGTGATACAATGACAGCAAATGAAGCCATCTCCACTAGAATTCTATGAAATGAATTAGGAACTTTTATCTCTAGAGACAGGGTGGACTGACAGGTCTCACCAGATTCCCACTGTCTCAGAACTGGAAGGTCGCATTCAAATGAGATGATATTTGTAAAAGTGTTTCATTAGCACAGTGGCTGGCATATGATAGGGACTATATTAATTCTTTTTTTGCTTCTGGATATCATTTACATTCTCCTCCCATAGCAGTAATGAGTAAGAGACAAAGTATTTTATTGAAAACTGCAATATACTTCAGCTGAAACCAAGGAACTACTCAAAGCAAATGATTGGGTGTCATTGGTCTGCAAAAATTGCAAAAACTATTATGCTTGGAGATCACAACTCCATGTGGACATTTTCAGGCTGTGATTCCTTCATCTTCCAAGGCAAGGTCTCGGTCCAGAACTCCCACTTAAACCTCTTCAGGCTCTTGTCCACAGACAACTGCAAATTCAGCTGTAGGTACTCTTCCTTTTGGTCATAGACTGGCCAGTGAATAAGGTCTGCAACATTTGGGTCACTGGAAGGAAAAACCAAACATTTAGATCAGAAAGGGGCCACTTCATTGGCAAGTATAGCAAGCCATCATCAGTTCAGCCTGGGAACCAAGGACCAAGCCTGAAGGTAAGGGTCAGCTGGCAGTGGTAGCACCCATAGAGAGATTTATTCACCCATCCTTAAGCAGCTTGGTCTTCATCTTTCATGTTGAGCTTTTCTAATGCACCCAAGTTGGAAGGTCCAAAGGCTGAAAGGACTCCTTAGGGAATAGGTACCCAAATCAGTTATTGAACTCATATCATCAGACTCCTTTTCAATGGGGCAGCTAGGTGGTGCAGTGGATAGAACCAGACCTGGAGTCAGAAAGACCTAAGTTCATATCCAGCCTCAGATACTTATTTCCTGTGAGACCCTAGAAAAATCACTTAACTCTCTTTGTCTGTTTCCTCATATATAGAATGGGCTAGAGAAGGAAATGACAAACTTTTCCAGTATCTCTGCCAAGAAAACTCCAGATGAGGACATAACGAATCAAACACAACAATGCTGGACTCCAAATCCAAGGCTCTTGCCACCAGTCCGAATGTTTCCCAAAGGGGAAGAAAAGTGTTTGAGATTCAAGGGTAGTGGAGCAGTCCAAGAGGATTGCTGATCTTTCTTGTTTTCCTTTCAATATGCTCCTTTGTAGGGTGATTCTTCCAGAGCAATACCTCCCCCAACCCTGGCCATGAACTTGGGCAAGGGCTACAATGTCCACCAGACCTTGCCTCTGGGTTGAGATAACTTTCTTTCTGAACAAATTTCAATCGGGGAACTTTTATATTGTTGTACCAGAAGCGAGCGAGACACACCACAGAGTATAAGTTTTAAGTGGAGAATTTATTAGCCGGCGGCCATCGGGGTACGGCACCACAAATCAATGGCAAATGTGTTGGGGTGATGGCTTGGCTTATATAGGATATGGGGGTACAGAGTAAGGGGGAAGAGGAACAAAGGTCCTGGCTGATCAAAAGATTCAGTCAGGTTATCGTACTAGTGGGATAATCTCATTTACATTCCTTGGTGGAGTCACAGAGTCCCAGGGATATCTCCCAGGAAGGGTCTGTCAAGTTATCTCTCAGTGGGATGGTCCTATCTATTGACATTCCAGGAAGGAGCCAAGGAGTCTCAGGGATATCTGCTAGACAGGATCTTCCAGGTTATCTCTCAGTGGGATGGTCCTATTTATTGACATTTCAGGAAGGAGCCATGGAGTTCCAGGGGGTTTGCTAAATACCAAAGATATCTGAATCCATTCTTTCTGGGGGGGCTTGTCAGTAGCTAGGGGTTACTCAGGGGTTCCTAATTTTCCTTGTATTACATTCCCCACTTTTTTTCTTCATGGGAATTTCAAATCCTTGAAAAAAGGAACGACCTGATGGGGCATAGCAATAAAATTAGGAGGCCAACCAAAACGCTAAGCGGGGGTGACAATAAAAGAAACGCTAGGTCGTTGGCCCCAGGGGAAGGCCAGACCTAGTTGGAAGACTCAAGGAGGGTCCAAGGAGCCTCCCCAGGTACTACACTCCAGAAATTTTAAAAAATGGTATAAAACATCCCACATTTCTCAAAACATCCCACATTTCCCCCTTTTTTTTTTTTTTTTTTTTGGTCAAAGGCAAACTGAAAGTTTTGCCTAAAGACCAATTAAAGGTATGGAAAAAAAAAAAAACTCTATTTCCCACAGGGTGAAGTTTTAAAATCCCTATCTAGGTGGAGTCAGGTTTTCCCTTTTCTGTATTGGGACATCCCCAGGGATGGGCAGAAATTGTAAACTAACTGTAAGTAAGTAGAGGGAACATAATAAAAGTTCAGGAAAAACAGTCTTGGGAACACAAGGACGCAGAAGGGAAAAAAGCAGGTCTTTGCTCAGGTTCTGGTTCCGGATCCCGTGAGAAAGCTGTCCGCGTCCGGTGCTGTTCTTCTCAGGCTCTTGGAACCGCAGGGCGAGGTCTTCTATAGGCCCAGATGTCCACTCCTCACACGGGGTTCCCAGAACACATGTAATTTGATGATTAAGGTCCCAGCCACGCAGGGCTAAGTTCTGCCTCTCTGGTTCAGATCTAGAAATTCTCAGACAATTTTAACTTACTATAACTTACAGATACTTTACAAAGGGGATATATTTTCACCTGTACCACTATCTTATACAATTTTCTTGTATCAGCATCCAAATTTAAGATCTTATTACCAAAACACACTTAACAGCTCGAATTTCCAGAATTGATAAATTTTTAGAGCCAATCATACACATCTGTACATAATTCTTAGGGGAATCAATCAATTGCCTTTTTTCAAAATTCACTATCCCTTCCTTTTATTAGACATTTATCACATTACATCTTTGCCTTATTTGCTTTGCCTAATCATTTTCCCCTTTCGGAGGATGTTATCCCTATATTATTTCAATGTCTTATTGGTCATGAACCTAAGTTAAAATTGTAAGCTATTCATACCTGTATCCTATTATAATAACTCAGAGATATTTCAATATCCATCTATCTATTACCTAACAGATTTAGCATAGTGCTTACAAAACTTCTTGACAATTTAAATTTGCTATGAAAGAAATGAGGGACTATGTCATATATCTTAACAGAAGGAAAGAACTTCCTTAGCTCTGTTTGATTCCAGGCACGCGTCATATCTGATAGCCAATCTTATAGTCACCAGGTGCTGAAAGCAGGGCTTAGGAGTAACCAGGTGGGGACTTTCCTTTTCAGAAAGGAAATAGCAGAGTTGGGAAATAAAGTCAGGAAGATCCTACCTAGGCTGTGTCCAAGGTCGTCTTCACGACTGCTCCCAGGCAGACCCACCTAAAAAATTCTCAGCTTGTAACACCTGGTGTGCCATTACCGGCTTCATGTGACCTAGTCCTGTAATCAGAGCTTAAGACAATATTAAATTGTAGTCCCATAAAATCTTAAATAGCAAATAAATATCCTTCAGATAAGACTGCCCAAATTTTATTGAGCTAATAATTATCAAATCAAGCTACATAACTTTTCCATCTTCTAAATACTTCCTCACACTCATCTCCAACTTACTTTGACCATCTGAAACTATCATTCTCGGGACAAGAGAGGCTTAGCTAACTCCCATTTGTCCCCAAACTTTCTTATCTGCCTTTCCTATTTTCCCTCAACCTTAATTCACCTTTCCAAATCTTTCAAACCTAGTACTAAGTCTTCTTTACATTTCAACCATAAGACAAAACAACTCATAAGTTAGTACTTTCATTGTCATAACTGCGTATACTGGAATCCCATTCCAGCTTCTTAAACACACAAAGACACAAAAAAAAGGGGATTTGTTTTTCGTGATAACTCATTCTAAAAGAAGGAACACTTATTAAAAAGATCTGCCATCTCACCTCCCCCCTGAGGGTGGGTTCTTCTCCATCAGATGGCAGACTTCACTAATTAACTACTAGGCCAAACCCATCTCAAGTCTTAGTCTAATCTTATCAGTTTTTTTTAAGAAGCCAGGTTGGAGGCTTCTTGACCCCTACTGTCCTCTTATTGCTGCCCCTCTCCTTTCCTTCCCTTCAGACAGGTGGGCTAAGGTGAAATTCTTTTCTTCTTATCTAAACTAAGGGCGGGGAGGAGTAAGGAATTCAGACTGTCGTTTGGAACCTCCTTACTCAAAAAAAAACTTGAATAAGACATTGAATGGGCCCTTCTATAGATAAGTATCAATTCTAATAATTCTAATAAGGATTTTTTTTTTATCCAGATGTTAAAAGGCATGCTCACTAAACTTTCCTGAACACAATTATTTAGAAGGTTTTAAAATGATAGACATCTCCTTTTTCCTTAAAGCAAATTAACCCTTAAATGCTGGAATTCATTAACTAAGTTGGTGCCAAATGTCCTCACTCTCAAATATTGCACAGAATTCCTAGACATTACAAAGTTCCTTAATCAAAAAGTGTTATAATGGGAGGACACTTAATTTCTATAAATTACATACTCAATTAATTAGCCTTATCACAATAATAAGGTTTACCAGGACTTTCCATAAGAATTCCTCTACACAGAAAACCACACAAGATTGATAAGAATTCATGACTAGATGGTTTCAAAAGTTCTTGTTTCAGTTAATAACCTCAATTTCTTAATTAACTACGATTCTCAATCTAACAACATCCAGATTATAAGAGAATTATTCTCTAACAGCACAGGTAATGCGATGTTAACCAATTTGTATATAATAACTAACTTAGAAATAAGTACACCACAAGCAATTATCATGTATCTAAGACTTGAAACAGATTCCAATTAATTACCAATCTAGTGATCATAACTGAGTTGGATAAGCAAATCAAATGATTCATAACCACTAGTGGTAACATTTTAATTTCTAAGGCCCAATACTCTCTGCATTATAAAAGATTACCACATTTTTCAATATTGCTGATACATCTGTTTGTCACATTACACAATTTAGAAATGTACCAGTGCCCTAAACATAATTATGCATTTTAAAACTTGAAACAACCCTTTTATCAATTTAGGTGATCACATTTCTAAATCTCCTTGCACGGAGAATCTTTCATATCATTATTTGAAACTATAACTTTAAATCACCAGATATATTCTCATAATATAAAACTTTTTCACACAAAAAGTCTGTTCTCACGGTTAAATATTAGTATTATTAATTATTTACTTGTTATAACCACCTATAACAGTTCCAAATTTTATCCCATCCCTTTAAAAACCCAATTCACATATATCAAAATCAGATTAAAATTGCTATAATATCATTTCTTACCACTCAATGGTCTTCTCAAATTTCACAATCTAAGAGAATTTTTTGGGAACACAATGCAAGTTTAGAAATACAGAAACAATAATTTTCAGATGACATCTATTGCATTTCCAGATACAATATAGGAACTGTTGGTCTTATTACTTTTGGTATTATATATTAATGTATTAATATATAAATACATGTATCACATATATTAATACATTAACATCCCAAATACACTTTATTTAGCTGTATATTCTTCAGCACCACTACCTCTGGCCCAGGTATAGGAACTTTTGCCTGGCCATGAATGAACTTATGAAAGAAAGAGAAACTTAATTTTGCACCCACTTTTTCCAAGCTTCATCTTATACAAGAATGCCTAAAAAGATTTTTTTTCGAACTCCCAAGGAAGATAAGAGCAGGAAAAAATCCCTTTTAGTTTTCTAAAGGGCTCCTCCCTAGGTGGGGCCTGGCAGCCCCTTGAGGGCAAGGAGCCTACCCTTCCAAGCACTAACTGACCAACCCTATTTCTTTACAACATTCCTTTAGCTTCAGCTCTGATAACCTTTCAATGTGGAGGGTGGGGGAAGGGTGAGACCAGGAGCAGCACATGGCAGCCAAGAGGAGCACATGGACTCCTGACTAGACAGGTAATCCCAAGCTGCTACTCTACCACCCCCTAAATTCCTTATACAGGTTTTCTATCTCTCTCTTTCACAAATTCACTTTTTAAACTTTACCACAAGGACGGGCTACAAAGGTACTCAGGGGCACAGGACTGACTGTCAGTCTGTGACTTTCTATCCCTCTCCTCATTGCCCGGTGGGGAGGGCGATTTAAGTTTTTCCCTACAGTTCTCCTGCATTCTCTACTAATCTGATCCGGGAGGAGAGGAGTTTGATTTAACTGCTCTAACTTTTACTGCAGCCCTAGTGAAAAGATCTCAATGATTGTAATTCAGGTAAACTTCACCCCTTGCTCACTCCCAAAAACCTCTTTTGTACTTGAATCTAAGGGAATCCGGGACTAAGACAAATGCGAGAGTCCCGCTGAAGACTTTAACGAAGGTTTTAGCCAGAAGGCATTCATTGGGAGGAGATGTTTCCAGCAAGAGTGAGCTCCTGGAATGGATTTACAATTTCAGGAGATCTTTCTTCCCAAATTCAACTAACCAATTTCCAAACTTTTTAACAATTTAAAACCCAGAATTTGCCAAATTTTAACCCATTCCCCGTAGTTCCACGCTGGCCAAACGGGAGCCACAAGGAAGGGAGTCTGTTTCCCTAGTGGCAGCCTGATATCTCTGGCTGCCTAAGTTTCAGATTTTTTTAACAAAACATAGACATTTCACAATTGACACAGACACGCTAACAGAGACGAACTCAAAACACAACAAAGTTCACGGTGTGGATCGAACTGAAGGCTAAGCAGGCCCCCTCAGAGGAAAGATTTCCTCCTCAAAGATACGACCCCCAATCTCTCTCACACCTCCAACACAAAACAGAGACCAACAGCATGGGCTAATTGGAGGCTAAACAGGTCCCCTCAGAGGAAAGAAGATAAACCAGGTTTCCTCTTCAAGGAAAACACCCCCAATCTTCCCATACCCAAACAGACCCGGTAGCATGGGTTAACTGAGGCTAAGCAGGTCCCCTCAGAGGGAAGAAAATAAACCAGGTTCCCTCTTCAAGGAAAACACCCCAATCTTCCCACAGCCAACACAAAACACATAACCAATGGCATGAGTTAACTGGGGCTAAGCAGGTCCCCTCAGAGGAAAGAAAATAAACCAGGTTCCCTCTTCAAGGAAAACACCCCAATCTTCCCACACCCCAATAGGAAGGGTGGCGTCCCAGCCCTCCTAGCTCTGTACCACAGCCTCGTCAGGGTTTAGCATGGTATCAGAGACCCAAATGGCTAGCCCCAAACCAGAAACCAAACCAGAAAACCTTACCTCTAGAGGTCTACAAAACCAGAATTCTCCGTAGGCCGAAAAGGGACAGGTCAGCAAAGAGTCCATTCTCCGAGACCATCACTCCACATCAGAGTCCTAGGAAAAGAAATCCCCAGGAGCCGGCCCTCTGAAGTGAGAGAAGGTGGATCGGGGGCAGAGACTCCCTGTTGAGGTCCGGAATTCTGTGTGTGTCTCCAGGGCGGTAACACGAAATACCGCCACATCTCGCTGGGGCCTCCAAAATGTTGTACCAGAAGCGAGCGAGACACACCACAGAGTATAAGTTTTAAGTGGAGAATTTATTAGCCGGCGGCCATCGGGGTACGGCACCACAAATCAATGGCAAATGTGTTGGGGTGATGGCTTGGCTTATATAGGATACGGGGGTACAGAGTAAGGGGGAAGAGGAACAAAGGTCCTGGCTGATCAAAAGATTCAGTCAGGTTATCGTACTAGTGGGATAATCTCATTTACATTCCTTGGTGGAGTCACAGAGTCCCAGGGATATCTCCCAGGAAGGGTCTGTCAAGTTATCTCTCAGTGGGATGGTCCTATCTATTGACATTCCAGGAAGGAGCCAAGGAGTCTCAGGGATATCTGCTAGACAGGATCTTCCAGGTTATCTCTCAGTGGGATGGTCCTATCTATTGACATTTCAGGAAGGAGCCATGGAGTCCCAGGGGGTTTGCTAAATACCAAAGATATCTGAATCCATTCTTTCTGGGGGGGCTTGTCAGTAGCTAGGGGTTACTCAGGGGTTCCTAATTTTCCTTGTATTACAATATCAGTGGGAAACTTTTATGTGCCTAGGAATAGGCACTACCCCACAGGGAAACCACTGGGAAACCAAGGGCCAGCTTTCTCACCCATGATGAGCAAAGTTTTCCCAGTAGCTCATTATCCTGTGGCTCAGGAGTTTTTCCTCTTCTGTTCCCTCTCCTAAAACTAGGAATAGAAAAAGAAACATCTGGGTTAAGGTCAAAATGTAGACTCAAAGGCCCTTTTTTGTCCAGTCCCCAGTCCCCAGCCCCAACCACCCAGTCAATCCTGCTCTGTCCGTCACCTTATCTTCCTCCAATAGCTTCCCTCATGTCACTCCAATCCCCGAGGAGCCTACTCTGCCTGACTCCATAACTGAGTCTCTCCCCCAAAATCAAAGTGTTGCATCTGGCCTGGAAATCAAGGAAACCGAAGTTCTAATCCAGCCTCAGACACTGATTAGATGAGTGAAATAGGGCAAGTCAGTTAACCTCTGTCTGCTTTTGCTTCTTTGTTTGAAAAAAATGGGAACTTTGTTTGAAAAATAGCAACTGTGCCTCAGGGTTGTTGGGAGGGTAAAAAAAAAAGAGATAATATGTGTCACCAGCTTCCGAAGCCTCGTAACTACGCTCGGGGTTCCCCCCAAGCCCCAGGCCTCTGCCTAAGCAAAGGGCCTGATCTCGCGGACAATGTAAGGGGCGGGAGCCAAACAAGATGGTGAATGACTCCGTTTATTATTTCAGCAAGCAGCACATTTATACCTTTAGTGACGTAGGTACACTCTTTGGTTATGTGGGTGAAAGACAGGTAAAGCTAATACATCTGGGTCCTAGGACCGCCCTGACTCCGCCTACTCTCCTCCCACACTACCCAAAGCTCCCTGCGGGCAGGCAGTCCAGGCAAAGACCGGAAACTCCACGTGGTCAGGCAGCCAGAAGTTCCACATGCTCTGCCAGAGAGCCGGAAGTTCCACGTGGTCAGGCAGGTCCGACCTGGAATCGCTAGGGAGGCAACAAAGGCGAGACCCCTCCTCCTGGCTCCACCCACATCCCAAAGCCCTGAGTTTATCTCAGCAGGCCCCTGGGCCTGGAGGTCGGAGGAGGACAGGGCTTGGCTCTAACTCTGCCCGTAACAAATATGGACTTAACACTTTATAAAACTTATAAAAATGTTACATAAATACAACTTATCATTGTATTTATATTATTATATATTTATAACAATAGGTAACATTATACTAAAGCATATTATATCATACTTTTATTATTGCATTTTTACTATATGTAATTATAATAATGGTATGATTGTTATAAATATTTTATAATAATAATTATTATCATTATTCAAAGCTACAACACCATATCACAAGTTCTGGTCACTGCAAAGGCTTTGTATATGGCCTGTGCCCCAGATAATGCCTACCATTCAAGATCCCTGCCAGGGACAGCACAGACTGGCTCAGCAGCAGCAGTTGGCCTATAAGGTCATGATTTCAATGGCCATGCCATGTCATGACACAGATAAATGTATAAACTATCCTTCCAGTTCTGCCAGGACAGGAGCAGAGAGATGAAAATAAGAAAAGAAGACTTGCAAAAACACAGATTTTGGACCATCTACAAACATCAACTCCAAAGATTGTTAAATATGAGACCTATCCAACAATCCACAAATGGATGCCCTGGTAGAGAAAATGAATCAAGAATTACTGGAGAAAAGGGAGGGGATGGAAGGGGAGGGGAAGGAAGGGGAGGGGAGGGGTCAGGAGGGGAGAAGGAAAGCTTCCAGCACATTGGGCAGATCCTCTGTGCAGGATTTATGGAAACACAGGCACAAGAATCACCCAGGATAATACAATGTGACAGATTAGGGTCTACATCTGAGGAGAGGTGTGGGCATTGCTGAGGTCACTGGGCCACTGACATATGGCAATGTGTTTTTTGCATTCCTGCGCCATCTTCTCTTCTGGGTAGTAAATGCCAGGAAATAGGAGACTGTGTCTTACTGATGTTTGTGTCTTCCCCAGAGTAGAACAGAGGGCTCTGTGTGTTGGATGTGCTTCATTATGTAAACTGAATTGAACAGAACAGCTGATTCCATCTCCTGATTCAGTTCACCAGAACAATCAAGGGGACTTCCAAGGCTGATACCTTAGTCTCCAATCATTCATTCCACCAGACAATTATTAATTGCCTCCTCTATCCCCAGCACTGTGCCAAGGATTGGAGATACAAATACAAAGACTAAGAAAGAAAAAACAAAGCTCTTCTAAGGCAGCTGCGGCCCCCATTTAGTGCCTCCTGGGGGAACCTGGTGGGGAAGAAGGAACACTGGATTTGGGCTTAGGCCTGCTAACTCTATGATATTAGATAAGGCCATTCCTCTCTCTGAACTTCAGTTTCTTCTTCTATACAACAGACACGATCCTTCCTTTCCCCCACTGCTACTCTCACAAGGTGAGATATCATGGTCCTCTTCAAGAATGAAGGACAAACACAACAACTCTCACAATGTATTTGAGAAGATCAAATAGCAGCCAGATGAGAGGTGGACTTGTTGCGCCAAAAAAAGCGAGCAAGACCCAGATATAAATTTTGATGTGGATTTATTCAAGCACGTGACTGTTGGAAGTAAAGACTCAAATCAAACAGCCCTGAGCAGGGGTAGGGTCAGGGTATTTAAAGGGAAAAAACACAAACTGAATTCCATGGAGATGGAAACACAAACTGTGGAGCAAGCTGGGGCAGGATTATTTCCGTGGAGTTGGAAGCACAAACTGTGGGATGGGCTAGGGCAAGATGGAGGGTAAACTGGGGGACAGAGCACAACATTCCCCAATTCTTTTTCAAAGTGTGTCAATCCCTTGACACATTCTCAGAGGATCCATCGCAAGAATCAGAGGGCATAGGCCACCCTGCTTGAGAAAAGGAAGGTCAAGGCCTCTGTGGTTCTGGAGGACCACCTCCGCCAAAGAGTCCACTTGCTTTTCTAGGACTGAGATGGACTGCTCTATGTGGGAGAGGTCAATGTTTACCTGTCCACTTAATGCCTTATAGCTGAGATCCCCTTTGACTAGGGCTGCCATCCCAGTGGCAGCGGAGCCCACAAGCCCCAGGCCCACTAAGATGGGGATGAGGAGCAGTACTGTTTGCCTTTGATGGTAACTCGGTTGCCCTTCAGGGGAAAAATAGCACCAGCCTTCCTCACCGAGAGGAGGGAGACCCAGGGAATTATGGCCACCAAGATGCACAAGTGGCCCTCCTGGGGGTTGTTGATGACTGAGGAACACAGTAGCAGAGACACACTGGGTAAGGCCGTTGTAACACGCACACCAGGCTCCTGGAGGGTCTAGGAAGTAGTCTGAGCTGGAGGCCTGAATCTCCTGAGTTTGTTTGCAAATGGAGCCATACTAAGAACTGGATAAAGTGATAATAGATGATGTGAGGCAAAGGCCTGTTTTATATCTTTTTCAGTGTCAGGGGTGAGTCACACATGCGATTCACCCACGTGACCTAAAATTGGCACAAAGAGGCGACTTAAATCCATGGTCTAAAAGCCTCTGATGTTCCAAACCTATCACTCAAACTCATTTGTAAACTAGGCCCTCCCCTGAGTTAGCGCCACCTTGGGCCCCACCTTAGTTACCAATCCCCACCCACACCTAATAGGGATTAGAGCCTGGGGCTTAGCACTTAGTAAGACTCAATGAAACACACTGAATTACTCAAAGCAAACAAAAGCCAAACTCTTCAAGGGCACTTGCTGAACTAAGTGCCAAGAAGCCCATTTTGCTTACCAACACGGAACTTAATGAGGGAAGCGTTAATAGGAGGGGGCCACCCAAAAATAATTTCAAAAGGGGTCAAACCAAGTTTATTAGGGGTGCATCGACTGTGGAGCAAAGCCAGAGGGAGCAGAGGGACCCAGTTCTTCTGGGTTTCCAGGACAAATTTGGACAGAAACTCTTTAAGGGTGAGGTTTGCTCATTCAACCTGACCTGAGCTCTGGGACCTGTAGGCACAATGCAATTTCCATTCTGACCCTAAAGCTCTGGCCACACCCTGAGAAACGTGGGCAACAAAGCTAGGGCCATTATCTGAGCCAATGCTAAGGGGATGCTGAAACGGGGATCAATTCACTCAAGAGTTTCTTTACAACCACCAGGGCTGTCTCTTTCTTAGAAGGCAAGGCTTCCATCCAACCCAAGAAGGTGTCAACAAAGACTAAGAGATATTTTAAACCCACTGCTTGTTGTTTGACTTCAGTAAAATCCACTTCCCTATGTTCCCCAGGTTGCGTTCCCCACAGCCTTACCCCCAGCGGGGCTGTCTTTGCCTGTTTAGCACCAGCACCTACTTCACAGGACTGTTTTGAGACTATCAAATGAGAATGGTACATACAAAGCTCTTTGTAACCTTTCAAGCAGTATATAGATGCTAACTACTTTTAGCTATTGTTACCATTATTATTAAATGGACTGATGCATGGGAAGGTGCTTTGTGGAAATGTAACACATTATTATTCATTTTGATGTCAGAAAGAGTAATGTAGATTGTGGAGATGGCAGGCCAGAACCCAGGGATTCTGCCCCTCTGCCCCACACCCCAAGCCACAGCGTCCCGCTCCATGCAATCTCCATTGCTTACAAGGCACTCCAAAGACAAAATGCACCTCATCACCATGGACCACTTTCACAAAATCTGGCTTGAGGCCCTTAAATACACTTGACTAATGCTGAAATCTATCAAACTAGACTGGAGAGCTGGCATCTAGGCAAACATAAAAATGCCCACAGTTATGGACACATTGAACACAGGTAAGGACCACATGTAAGGAGCCCCGGCCTGATACCCTCCTATGGGGTGGGGGGTGATGGTAGCTGGTCATTAATAGGCACGCTCCTAGAGGGCAGCCCCTTAACAAATACTGTCCAAGAGCAATGCTGTGAGGCAGGACAAGTGCTGGGTCTGCTGTTAACAGGACCTGGGTTGGCATCCTGGCCCTGCTGCTGACAAGACCTTGGGGGAATCCTTTTACTTCTCTGAGGATGATTTTTCAGCTATAAGGAGGAGGTAATAATCTCTGTCCTGTCTACCCCAAGGGAAGGGGAGGGTAAGAATAAGCATTTATTATTCAGTTGTTTTCAGCCATTTCTGAATCTGCAGGATTTCATTTGGGGTTTTCTTGCCAAGAGACTGAAGTGGTTTGCCATCTCTTTCTCTGGATCATTGTACAGATGAGGAAAGTGAGGCAAAGAGGATGAAATGACTTGCCCAGGGTCACACAAGTGTCAGGCCAGATTTCAACTCAGGAAGATGAGTCTTCCTGACTCCAGGCCCAGCACTCCATACACTGTGTCACCTCACTGCCCCCTAAATGAGCAATTATATACCACCTACTTTGAGCCAGACACTGTGCTAAGTGCTTAACAAATATTATCTCATTGGAGCCTCACAACAACCAAGAGCTATTACCATCTTTTCCATTTTATAGTTGAGGAAACTGAGGAAAACAGAGGTTAAATGACTTCATCAGGATCACACAGGTGGAAGGTATCTGATTCTGGATTTGAACTCAGTACCTCCTCACTCTAGTTCTGATGTTCTATCCACTGGGATAAGGCTGTTGTGAGGATCTAGGGGAATAATGGATGTAAAGTGTTTTAGAACAATAAAACCCTTGAGCAGGGGTTCTTGGATTTATTTTTAGTTGAGTATTTAGATAACTTAATTTCAATGTAATTGGTTTTCTGTCTTATGTATTTTATTTTATACATTTAAAGATATTGCTCTGGAAGAAATCTATAACTTTCCTTGGACCAAAGAGGTCCATGATGCATACCCACAAAAAAGTTAAGAGCATCTGTTTATGGAAATGTGAGTTGTTATGAATTCTTATTATTATTATTTGTAGAGAATGTTCACTGAGTTCACCCCTGCTGGGGTTAGGTGCAGGTAGGAGGGAAGAAGGAGGAAGATGAAGAGGGGGTTTAACCAATCTGGAGGCTACAATAGCAAAGCCAGAAGCAGAAGCCTCCTTCTGCATGAGTGTGTGGGTAACATACACACATTGCCCCAGAGATGAGACATTCTTACAATGATTCGGAAAAGGGTCCATGCCATAGTCTCTGTGTTCATATTTGGC
This sequence comes from Trichosurus vulpecula, assembly GCF_011100635.1. NCBI lineage: Eukaryota > Metazoa > Chordata > Mammalia > Diprotodontia > Phalangeridae > Trichosurus > Trichosurus vulpecula. The sequence continues at coordinate 377,958,384 of NC_050575.1, read as the reverse complement.
CAGTTTGAGGGACAGAATAACAAACACCACATCCACTATCATTTCTGTAAACTGGGCTTGACATTCTCCAGGGTCCTCAGTATCTCTTAAATACTCTTCCATCATCAAATGCACAAGCTCAGGAGGAATACCCTATAGGAGACACAGAAAGAGAGTAACGGAAAAATGAACTTCCCTGGCAGTGGACTGTTTGGGGATGTTTGTTGATTGTAAGGAATAAGCAAGGGAGCTGGGTGGCACAGTGGACAAGGCACTGGCTCTAGAGCCAGGTGGTCCAGTGTTCAAATCTGACCTCTGACATGTTTTTAGTTACGTGACCCTGGGCAAGGCATTAACCTTGTTTGGCTCGGTTTCCTTATCTGCAAAATGAGCTGGAGAAGGAAATGGCAAGGCACTCCCATATCTTTGCCAAGAAAATCACCAAAAGGGGACAAGAAGAGTCAGATATGACTCTTTGACTCAACAGCAACAAGGTATAAGCACACCCAAGTTTGCCTGCTATTCATACACCCCAGGTCTCATTAGGTCCCTTTACAACATCCCCATCAGGGTCTGCTCTTTCACGGTTAAATTCCTCAAGAAGACACTAGACAACTAGTTGTTGAGCCTGGGGTAGAAGGGATATAGGGCTCAAGGAAAGGATAGAGCTACGTGGGATCTCCAGGTTCCCTTCCCCGTCTGTGACCATGAAAGAAGAAAGTCTGAAGGTTCATGGACATTCATTGGTTCTCTCTTAGACTATTTCAATGACATCCTGATTGGTCCCTGGGCCTTGAGATCTCTCCCCACTCCAATCTGTTCTCCACTCATCTTCCAAAGTGATTTCCCAAGCAGAGATCTGACCACATTACTCCCCTCCCCCAACTAAGTAAATTTTAGTGGATGTCCATGACCTCTAGGGTTAAATATAAACTCTTCTGCTGGGTATTTAGAGCTTTTAACAACATGGCTTTGTCCAGTCTTTTCTACATTGTTACCTCCTCACACTCTGGGGTCCAGGTGCTAAACTCCTTGCTCCTCACACTTCCCATTCCATGTCTTATCTCAGTACCTTTGCATTGGCAAGACTCAGCTCAGACAGTCCCTTCTATAGAACATCTTTCCTGGTTCCTACCTCCTCCAGCTGCCAGGGACTTACCCCTCCCCCAAGATCTGCTTTCTGTATATTTTCCATCTGTCTCTGGATGTGCAGTTCATTTCCCTCATAGAATGTAAGTTCCTCCAGAGCAGGGACTATTTATCTTTGTCCTTGAGCCTAGCCCAGTGCCTGTTATGTAGGCTTGATTAACTGGTATCTCACCAAAAATGCACTTTGCAATACTGATTGGATACTTTCTTTATCCATGTTTTCCTTAAATCCAGGAACACCATTTCCTGCATAGAGAAAAATGGTGCACTGTGAATGGTGTTTAGAACTTTACAAAATTTATGCATTTTTTAAACAAATCCAATCCTAGGAAGTCATTTTACCCATTAAGGGGAACTAGTGCAACAAATTTGTTTAGAACTTACCGAAAAATGCCCAATACACTCTGAACAATGCTCAAGATATTTTGCAAAATGGGGCAGCTAGATGCTGTGGGAGTAGCACACAGGCCTGGGAGTCAGGAGGACCTGAGTTCAAACCCCCAGCCTCAGACATTTGACACATTTACTAGCTGTGTGACCTTGAGCAAGTCACTTAACCCCAATTGCCCAGCCTTCCCCCCTCCGAAAAAGTGGATATTTGGCAAAATTGCCAGCAAAATGGTGGGTAAAGTCAAAGATAATGTAAACAGTGGTCCTGGTTGTTTCATAATGATCAGTGGCTTTAGATAATGACCTTATGCTAGAAATGATGCAAGTAGAATTCTATTTTTCTAACTACTGTGAATAGACTGACTTTACATGCATATGCTTAAGAAGGCAACTGACAAATGGTTGTTAATATGAAGTCATATTTAAAATTAATATTGACCCAATGGCCTTGAGATATGATGACCTGAAGACCAGAGGACGGAGTCCTGGTCTCACATCAGGAGGCCCAGGTTCTAGTCCCAGCTGTGATTGGAGTTAAATGATTTCCTTTCTGGGAGCCTCAGTTCTCTACTTTACAAATTGGGGAGAAACATGTTAGTGTCATGAACATCACAGCAGGTACTATGAAGACAGTTTTGGTGAACAATAAAATACTATTTAATGTCAGCTGTTACTATTCACTGTTCATTTGAAATAAAGAGACTTGGGACAGCTAGGTGACATAGTGGATAGAACCCAGGACCTGGAGCCAGGAAGACCTGAATTCAAATCTGCCCTCAGATACTTACTGGCTGTGTGATCCTGGACAAGTCACTTAACACCAATTGTCACTAAACAAAAAAATATCAAAATAAAACAAAGAGACTTGTACAGGATATTTTAACCAAAAGAGAACTGGACTTAGCTTGGGCTTGTCTTCTAAACTTCAAAGCAGATTTGTACATGAAAAAAGTCATCAGAGAAAATAACTAAAGGTTGAATCACTTCTTATTCTTCCAGGGATGCCTACACAGGGTCATTTTTCTGATTTTAGAAAAAGCAAACTTACAGATGATACAGAGGCAGGAGAGCCACCTAATATACCAGATTATGGAGTCAGGATGCAAAAAAAGGACTTGACAGGCTAGAATTTTGGACCAACCACAGCAACTAGGATCAAACTTAATGGAATTTTTTAAAATTGACTTTGCAATCTCAAGATGAAGGAGGCATGGTTTGACTGCAATTTATTTGTGAAAGATCAAGGGATTGTGGTGAACCACACATCGATGAGGATTCACCAGAGGAATATGGCAACCTAAAAAGCAACACGATGCTGAGCAGCATTAAGAGAGGCACAGCTTCCCAGAATAAGGAGGTGAGTGTCCCTTTGTGCTCTGCTCTGGGGAGACTACAGTTATCCCTTCAACACCCCAGTTTCCTCATTGCAGTTTTGATATGTTGCCAGTAGGCATGAGAAATTAAATGGGAATTTTGGGGCAGTTTTGTGGAAGGCTCAGATGACAGGCGAAGGCCAGCAGAAGATACAGAAAAAGTTTAGTAACTCAGAAATGCATAAAATACATGTATAATATTGTATAATAAAAAGTTCTTTCATGTTATAATACCATAATAATTTATTCTTCTTCTCTGGTACAAAGGGTGGTGGAGAAGGAGAGACCAAAATATTTTACATGGATTTTCCAGATGGCAGGGGCACTGGACCACCAATCACTACAATGTGGAAGGGATAACTGTATATCTGGACTCTTTTGTTCAGTTCTGGGCATCACATTAGAGGCATAAAATAGAGAAGCTGAAAAGGGATGTATGGTCTTGCCACATATGGATGGGTTGAAGGAACTTGCTTTGATATTCAAAGAAAAAACTTAGGGCAGGGGCAGACATGATAGTTGTCTTTAACTATCTAGTGGATGGTCACCTGGAAGAGTCATTTAAGTGGTGGCATTTGACCTAAGGGTAGAACTGGGAAGATGAGGTAGAAGTTGAAAAAGAAGTAAATTTCCATTTGAAGTCATGATGCCCTGTCCAATCATGAGAACTGCCTAAAAGTGGAAGAAGCTACCTCAGTAGGGTAGGTTTTTCCCCCTTGGAGGTCTTCAAGCAGATTTTGGACATCTGTTTGTCCAGTAAATTACAGAAGGGATTCTCCTTCAACTCTGGCTTAGACTTCATGGCCACCACCATCCTGACCAATTCAGAAAGTCTGTGATTCTTTAGAGAAGCATAAACTGTCAAGACCAAAAAGAAGTTGGCACAGAACAGAAAATCCTAGAATCTTACAAAAGGAATCATCCATCCAAATTCACGGTTGTTGACACCGAAGAGGGAAGGGATGTGGTAGAATTCTTCTGCAGCCAGCACCTCTTCAAAATGTTTGGGGAGGAACTGTCCGTCAACTATAGCAGGTCTTCTCATGAAATTCTAAAGAAAAAAGCAGGAAGAAAAAGAAACAAGAAGGCAAGTCTATCTCCACAATTTCCCTTCCATGTATCACTTCCTAGATATTCTAATTGCTACTGTCTTATTTTGACACATTTCATCAATTTCCTGGACTCTTTTTAATTTGGAGGCAATGAGGGTTAAGGAGCTTCCCCAGGGTCACATATAATAAATTTCTGAAGCCTTGTTTGAACTCAGTTCCTCCTGACTGCAGGGCTGATGCTCTAATCCACTGCACCACCTAGCTCTACCCACTTATCTGGACTCTTGCAATGGTCTCAAAATTGGCCTTCCTGTATCTTCCTCTAATTTATCATGCACAGACACACACACACACACACACACACAAACACACACACACACAAACACACACCACTTCCCCATCTCAGATGTGCTCAGGACACTCCAATGCATTAAAAAAGTCCCATGGCTCCCCATTACCCAAAGAAAAATCTCCCACACTTTTGTCTGGCATTCAGAGCTCTCTCTTCTACCTTTCCATCCTTATCTCATACTATGCAGAGTCTGATCTGTGCCACATACATCATGTTTCACCAACAATGGATTTCTAACTCTCCAATGAAAGTCAACCACCTTTCTTCCCTGGCTCACTTGCACCATAGAATGTCATAACTGGAAAAAAGTCTTGTAAAGTAGAATAACACCAGTGGAAGAAAATTTGGAAAAGATAGTGTTGGAACCTAGAATATAAGAATCAGCTTAGGATGAATCCTTCTAGCTCTAAAGCTATGATTCTATAGATAAAGACAGTCTCGGTGGGAAGAGACTTAAAGAGAATGAGACTAGAGAATGAAAAAGCTTATTGCCTTAGAACCTGAAATGTTTAGAGCATAGAATGTTGGAAGGATTCTTAGGATATCGTATGTCCAGAGTGGAAAAAGCTTATTGCCTTAGAACCTGAAATGTTTAGAGCATAGAATGTTGGAAGGATTCTTAGGACATCATATGTCCAGAGTGGAAATGATGTAACCTTAGCACAAAAAAGTTTGGAACACAGAAAGTAGGAGACAGAAGAGGTCCTGGAAAGGAGAACATCTGAACTAGAAGAGACCTTCAGACAGAGAATATTGGAGGTGAAAATATAATTGAAGATCATCTAGTTAGTAGGGAAAACTGAGACTAAGAGAGTGACATTCCCAAGATCTTCACCTCAATCCCATCTGATGAAGGTTGGATGTCCAGCCCTCCCCAAATGGTCTTGGCAGTTCTTGGTACTGGAATCCTTGCTTCTCAGTCTACATATCTTGGTAATGGCCAGCATCTCGTCCTCAGATTTGCTCCTGAGGCACTGAACCACGGAGACAGAACTGTGTCTCTCACAAGTAGACAGATTGGCAATGACCTCCTGAGAAGCACCCACAAAGAGTTAATATTTTCACAGAGGAATGCCTGGCCTGTATCACAATAGAGGGATCCTTTCATACTCATCAGTAAGCTAGCAAATGATCATTTCTATAGGTGATGATGCAGTAATGGCAAAAGAGAAAAAGCTGGCATCTGTCTGACCATCTAAGGGGATGAGACCCCCACTCATGATCCTGCTCTGTACAGGGCTCAGTGCCAGGCAGTGAGGATGGGGATGGGCAGGGGCAGGTTACAAAGACACAGTCCCTGGTCCCAAAGAGTTTACTATTAACTCAGGGAGAAAATATCCCTAAAGGACACACAATGAATTCTGGTATGTTTAAAGAGCCCTGACATTGGCTCTGAGAGCTCAGTTCTGGTCCCAGCTCAGTTACCAAGCCATTGTGTGACCTTGGACCAGTCACAGAATGACAGAACCAGAGAGGTAGAAGGGGCTTCCCAGATCATTCCATCTCACCTGTACCTGGGCCCCCTTGAGGAATGCTTCCTGCTGTTTTGGGGGTATCAGAAAATGGAATTTGGAGCTAGAAAGGACTTTACAAACCATCTAATCAAACCCATTTTTACAGCGGAAGAAACTGAATCCTCAACAAGGGAAATGACTTAACTAAAATCACAGGCAGAATAAGAATTAGAGTCAGAAACTGATTCCAGGGCATAGGATTCCTACTACATAACCACTCCCTCCCCCTCTATGCCTCAGTTTCTTCCTCTGTAAAATGAGGGGGTTGGACTAAAATGATCTCTGTGGTAACTTTCACCTTGAGTATTCAAAGGCATTCCAGTGAACCTTCTTATAGCTCAGGTGAGCTGGCAGGCCAATGGGACACCAAGCCATGGGGTTGGGAGGCTTAGAATCCTAAGGAAGGGTAAGGATGAATACAAAGAACAAAGAACAAGGAACTTACATTTGGAACCTTTTCTGAGCTGAAAGAAATCAAGTTAAGGTTGATGGCCACACCACTCTGCATGATGGCTCTGTGGAACAAGCCTTTGGACATGGGGGACAGAACCTAGGGGAGCAATGCAGAGCAGAAGGGAGGAGGAAGCAGTCATGGGGAGGCCCAGACACTGCTGGCTTAGCACAGAGGAGACTGTGGGTGTGAAAGCCAGAACTGTTACTTACCCTGCCACACCCCTAAACTAATCATATAGGACAGTCCCAAACAGCAGTCTCTCCATGGGACCCTGGCCTTTGGGCCCTTTGGCAGAGCCAAGGGGATGAGATGGTAACGAGAAAAGAGGGCTAAGGAGCCTTAGTCATTGTCCTGAACTCTCTGGGTGGTTCAGTGACAGGGTATGATAAGGTGTCTATGCTCTGTAACACATCAATGCTTTTCATATGCCCTGTCTTCCTATAAGGTCACATTGTTTATTGATTGTTGTTTGTTTCTGATTAATAGAAAGCCCAGGGTTGTTGTTAGGATCAAATGGCTTCAAATCCAACACTTTTCCCCACTATATCATGGGGATTTCCCACTTTCCTCTCAGCAATATTATGTTTTTTAGCATTATTCTTCCACTGAAGTCTTCCTCCCATGCCTTATCACAGCCTGGAGGCTATGTGTGTGGTGTGCTAACTCCTGGGGAAAGAGGGCTACCAGCCACACACTGGGAAAGAGTGGAGAGAGCAGATCTGCAGCCATAGCTGGACACAAAGGCCACCTGCAAAGGCACAGACAAGCTCTGAGCAGCCTTGGGAAGAGACACACATCAGTGGCAAAATTGGGGATCCATTGAGCCTTGAATTATCTCATTATTATCCTATTTTTTTATTTTGCTCTTACTCAAAGTTGTTAGCTTTTGAAATGTAATAACTCATCTTCTATCTCCACAAAAGTAAAATGAATAAGGTCTCCAGCCCAAAAAGCATTGCTGGAAGAGCTAAAGGAGGATTTTAAAAACCAAATTAGGGAGGTAAAAGAAAACATGGAAAAAATGGAAAAGTCCCTAAAGAATAAGATTGGTGAAATGGCTACGGAGATATAGAATCTAAAGAGAGAAAATGACACCCTGAGAGGTGAAATCAACCAAATGGAAAAGGAGACTCAAAAACAAAATGAAAACACTAACTCATTAAAAATTAGAGTTGAGCAAGTAGAAGCTAATGAATCTATGAGGCACCAGGAAGTAGTAAAACAAAATGTAAAGAATGAAAAAATAGAAAATAATGTGAAATATCTGATTGGCAAAACAACTGACCTGGAAAACAGATCCAGGAGAGACAATTTAAGAGTTATTGGTCTACCAGAAATCCACGATGAAAAAAGCAGCCTTGACAGTATCTTCGAAGAAATTATCAAAGACAACTGCCCAGAGGTCCTAGAACCAGAGGGCAAAATAGTCATTGAAAGAATTCACCGATCACCCCCTGAAAGAGATCCCAAACTGAAAACACCAAGAAATATTATAGCCAAATTTCAGAGCTATAAACTGAAGGAGAAAATACTGCAAGCAGCCAAAAAGAAGCAATTCAAATATCATGGAACTACAGTCAGGATCACGCAGGATCTCTCAGCTTCCACATTAAAAGACAGGAGAAATTGGAATATGATATTCCAAAGGGCAAAGGAACTGGGACTACAACCAAGGATCAACTACCCAGCAAAACTAAGCATAATTTTTCAGGCAAGGTGATGGACATTCAATGAAATAAGGGAATTCCAGATCTTCCTGATGAAAAGGCCAGAACTCAATGGAAAATTTGATCTCCAAATACAAAACTCAAGAGAGACATAAAAAGGTAACCTGGGGGAAAAACCCCACAAACCTTATTAACCAATAAGGCAGGTTGTTTACATCTTTATGTGGGATTATATCATCTTATGTATGTTTTATATGTATGTGTATATATATATATATGTATATATATGTGTATATGTGTGTGTATATATATAAACGCGCATGTATGCATGTGTATATATGTATATACATATATAAGTCAGTCTTGAGAATGGTACAGCTATTTTGACAATTGAAAGGGATATACATAGGTTGTGAATGCCTGTATAAATTAACTGATGTAAAGATATAAAATATAAGTAAGAGATATAAAGGGAGGGCTATGAGAGGAACAGTAAGGAGGTAGTAGAAAAGGGTAAATTACACCAAAAGAAGTGGCACAAAAACATATTAAAGTAGAGGGAAAGAAGAGAGGGAGAAGAGTAGTATTTGTGTTTTATGGTCATCTGATCTAGTTCAAGAAGGGAATAACATACCCTGATAAGTTTAGAAATCTAACTTGTCCTACGGGAAGTGGGAGGGGAAGGGGGGAAAAAGGGAAGGGGGTGGTCAGAAGGGAGAGGAGAAGTAGCAAGTGGGAAATGGTAAGATAAGGGAGGGGAATAAAGAGGGAGGGTAAACTGTGGAAGGCGGTGGTCAAAGGCAAAACTTTGTTGAGGAGGAGAAGGGGAAAGGGAGAAATAAAAGCATAAACAGGGGGAAATAGGATGGAGAAAAAGACACAGATAGAAATCATAACTCTGAACGTGCAGGGGATGAACATTCTCATAAAACAGAAGCAGATAGCAGAATGGATTAAAAACCATAATCCTACAATATGCTGTTTACAAGAAACGCATTTGAAACGGGGGGATACACATAGGGTAAAGGTAAAAGGCTGGAGTAAAATATATTGTGCCTCAGCTAAAGTAAAAAAAGCAGGTGTAGCAATCCTAATCTCAGACAAAGCAAAAGTAAAGATAGATTTAATTAAAAGACATAAGGAAGGACACTACATCCTCCTAAAAGGCACCATAAACAATGAAGCAATATCATTGCTTAACCTATATGCACCAAGTGGTAAGGCATACAAATTCTTAGAGGAGAGGTTAAGGGAGTTACAGGAAGAAATGGACAGCAAAACTATAATATTGGGAGACCTCAACCTCCCCCTTTCTGAACTTGATAAATCTAACCTCAAAATAAATAAGAAAAAAGTTAAGGAGGTAAACAGAATTTTAGAAAAGGCACATATGATAGACCTCTGGAGAAAACTGAATGGGGATAAAAAGGAATATACTTTCTTCTCAAAAGTACATGGCACATACTCAAAAATTGACCATGTACTAGGGCATAAAAACCTCACAATCCAGTGCAGAAAGGCAGAAGTAGTCGAAGCATCCTTTTCAGATCATGATGCAATCAGAATCATTTTTAATAAAGAACCATGGAAAAATAAGCTAAAAACTAATTGGAAACTAAATAATTTAATTCTAAAGAGTGAGTGGGCCAAAGATCAAATCAGAGAAACAATCAATAATTTCATTCAAGAGAATGACAATAATGAAACAACATACCAAAACTTATGGGATGCAGCAAAAGCAGTTCTCAGGGGAAGTTTTATATCCCTTAATGCCTACATGAATAAAATAGGGAAAAAAGAGATCAATGATCTGGGCATACAGCTGAAAAAGCTAGAAAAAGAGCAAATTGAAAACCCCCAATTAAATACCAAATTAGAAATACTGAAAATCAAAGGAGAGATTAATAAAATTGAAACCAAGAAAACTATTGAATTAATTAATAAAACAAAGAGCTGGTTTTATGAAAAAACCAATAAAATTGATAAACCTTTGGCCAATTTGATTAAAAAAAAGAAAGAAGAAAATCAAATTACTAGTATCAAAAATGAAAAAGATGAGGTCACCTCTAATGAAGAGGAGGTCAAAACAACAATTAGGAATTATTTTGCCCAACTGTATACCCATAAATTTGACAACCTTAGAGATATGGATGAATATCTACAAAAACATAAACTGCCCAGGTTAACAGAAAAGGAAGTAAAATTTCTTAATAACCCCATCTCAGAAAAAGAAATTGAGCATGCTATCAATGAACTCCCTAGGAAAAAATCTCCAGGGCCAGATGGTTTTACAGGTGAATTCTATCAAACATTTAAAGAACAACTAATTCCAATACTTTGTAGACTATTTGGGAAAATAGGTGAAGAAGGAGTCCTACCAAATTCTTTTTATGACACAAATATGGTACTAATATCCAAACCAGGTAGAGTCAAAACACAGAAAGAAAATTATAGACCAATTTCTCTAATGAATATTGATGCAAAAATTTTAAATAAAATATTAGCAAAAAGATTGCAGCAAATCATCACGAGAATAATACACTATGACCAGGTAGGATTTATTCCAGGAATGCAAGGCTGGTTCAATATTGGAAAACTATTAGCATAATTGACCATATCAACAACAAAACTAGCAGAAACCATATGATCATCTCAATAGATGCAGAAAAAGCCTTTGACAAAGTACAACACCCATTCCTATTAAAAACACTTGAAAGCATAGGAATAAGTGGAACCTTCCTTAAAATTATAAATAATATCTACCTAAAACCATCGACAAGCATTATCTGTAATGGGGATAAGCTAGATGCATTCCCAATAAGATCAGGGGTGAAACAAGGATGTCCATTATCACCCCTATTATTCAATTTGGTAGTAGAAACTTTAGCTGTAGCAATAAGAGGAGAAAAAGAAATTGAAGGAATTAGAATAGGAAAAGAAGAAACTAAATTATCACTTTTTGCAGATGATATGATGATTTATTTAGAGAATCCTAGAGAATCAAGTAAAAAACTACTTGAAATAATAAACAACTTTAGCAAAGTTGCAGGATATAAAATAAACCCACATAAATCCTCAGCATTCCTATACATTACTGACAAATCCTAACAGCAAGAGATAGAAAGAGAAATTCCATTCAATGTTACTATAGACACTATAAAATATTTGGGAGTCTATTTGCCAAGACAAACCCAGGGCCTATATGAACATAACTATGACACACTTTTCACGCGAATAAAATCAGATCTAAATAAATGGAAAAATATCAGTTGCTCATGGTTAGGCTGAGCTAATATAATAAAAATGGCAATTTTACCTAAATTAATCTATCTATTCAGTGCCATACCAATCGAACTACCAAAAAATTATTTTACTGAGCTGGACAAAATAATAACAAAATTCATCTGGAAAAACAAGAGGTCTAGAATATCTAGGGTATTAATGAAAAGAAATGTTAGAGAAGGTGGCCTTGCCATACCAGATATTAAACTGTACTACAGAGCAGCAGTCATCAAAACTGCCTGGTACTGGTTAAGAAATAGGGGGGTGGATCAGTGGAATAGGATAGGCACACAAGTAGGAGAAATCAACAAGTTTAGCAATCTACTCTTTGATAAACCTAAAGAGGCCAGCTTCTGGGATAATAATTCACTATTTCACAAAAACTGTTGGGAAAATTGGAAAATGGTAGGGCAGAAACTGGGCATAGACCAATATCTCACACCATACACCAAAATAAAGTCAAAATGGGTTCATGATCTAGGAGTAAAATCTGATACTATAAGTAATTTGGGAAAGCAAGGAATAGTTTACTTATCAGATTTATGGAAAAGTAAAGAATTCATGACCCAACAAGAGATAGAGAGCATTACAAAATGCAAAATAGATAATTTTGATTATGTTAAATTGAAAGGTTTTTGTACAAAAAAAGCCAATGCAACAAGAATTAGGAGGGAAGCAGAAAATTGGGAGAAAATCTTTGCAACTAGTTTCTCTGATAAAGGCCTCATTTCTAAAATATACAGGGAACTGAGCCAAATATATAGGAATACAAGCCATTCCCCAATTGAGAAATGGTCAAAGGATATGAACAGGCAGTTTTCAGAGGAAGAAATTAAAGCTATCTATAGGCATATGAAAAAATGCTCTGGATCACTACTGATTAGAGAAATGCAAATCAAAATAACTCTTAGATACCACATCTCTCCTGTCAGATTGGCTAAAATAACAAAACAAGAGGATAACAAATGCTGGAGAGGATGTGGGAAAATTGGAACATTGCTACATTGCTGGTGGAGTTGTGAGCTGATCCAGCCATTTTGGAGAGCAATTTGGAACTATGCCCAAAGGGCTGTAGATATGTTCATACCCTTTGACCCAGCAATACCACTTCTAGGGTTGTATCCCAAAGAAATCACACAAGCGGGAAAAGGACCCATATGTACAAGGATATTTATAGCAGCTCTTTTTGTGATAGCCAAGAAATGGAAATCAAAGGGATGCCCATCAATTGGGGAATGGCTGAACAAGCTGTGGTATATGAAAGTAATGGAATACTATTGTGCCATAAGAAATGGGGATGATACGGACTTCATAACAATCTGAAAAAACCTACACGATATAATGCTGAGTGAGCGGAGCAGAGCCAGGAGAACATTGTACACAACCACAGATATATGGATTCTGTGAGGACCAACCCTGACATACTTCGCTCTTCTCAGCAACGTAAGGTGCAAGGACAACTCCAGGGGACTCACGATGGAGAATGCTATCTTCATCCAGAGAAAGAATTGTGAAGTTTGAATGCAGATTGAGGCACACTTCATGCTCGCCTTTTTTCTTCTCTTTTGTTTTTGTTTTTGGGTTTTTTTTTTTTGGTTCTGTCTCTTCTTTCTCATGATTCACCCCATTGGTCATAATTCTTTTCCACAACTTGACTAGTGTATAAATTAATTCAATGCGAAGTTATACATGGTAGTTATATGAGATTCCATGCCGTCTTAGGGAGGGAGGGGGGAGGGAGGGGAGAAAATCTGGATCTCAAAATTATGTAGAACCGTGTGTTGTAAACTAAAAATAAAAAAAATTAATAAAAAAAAATAAAAAAAAAGAATAAGGGCCTAGATGATTAGTTGACACTAGGGCAGAGGAGTGTGGTGGGATCTCCAAATGAAAGGCAAGGGAGGTACCAGCCTTAGAGAAAGAAGTCAGCAGCCCCAAAGTTTCTGAAACAGAGGAGAATAAGAGAAGAGGAAAACGCAGATCTGTGAGACTAGTTTTGGCTACAAGAGGTCCCCTTCAGGCTGGGGTCATGTCTTTACCACCTATATGTAAGGAAACACTCCTTCCCCCTGCTGACTTGCCAAAGATGGTCACACGGCCAGGATCTTCTCCGAAGCAGGCAATATTCTTCTGGACCCACCTCAGGCCAGCCACCTGATCCAGATAACCCCAGTTGCCAGGTGCATGCTCATCCCCAGTGCTGAAAGCCAGATATTAGATAGGGTTGGAGAATTCTGAAAGAGAGCACCAGGTTCTTTGGATTCTGAGATTTAAAGACCATCTCATCCAGCTGGATGATGCAGTAGATAGAGTGCTGGACCTAGACCTGGCTAGGCCAGTGTTCATCTCCTAGCTGTGTGACCACTTAGACCTCTGCCTCAGTAACCTCATCTACAAAAATGAGGATAATAACGTCCTGTATCTCTCACAGCTGGTGCAAGGTTGAAATTAGACACTATTTATAATGCACTTCGTAAACCTTAAAGGACCATACAAATGCTAGTTGTAGTTGTTCTTGTTTTACAGATATAAACTGGTGAGACAAATCTTGAACTCCCCCATCTGAAGGACTCCCAGTGCAGGCCTCTTTAGTGGCCCACTGTGCTTTCCAGGGAGAGCCCTCCCTTCCAGCTTACTCCTCAATGTCTTCCGCCTCCCCACCAGCTGCCTTGCCTCCACTCTCCCCTCTCCCTCTTTTTTTTTCGCTCTCCTTTCTAATAGCGCTCTTTTGTCCTCCTCTATTAGAATGTCAAGTCAAATCTAGAAACATTTGCTGAGCACCTACTATGTGCCAGGCACTATACCAAGCTCTGGGCATACAAGGAAAGATAAACATAGTCCCTGCCTTCGAGGTGATTACGCTTTAATGGAGGAAACAACGTGCAAACAGCTGTTCCCAAACCAGAGCTATAGGAGATAGATTGGGGATGATCCCATAAGGAAGGCCCTGGCCATAAGGGAGAGAGGAACAGGCTTCTTACAGAAGAGGGTATTAGCATCGATTCCTGAAGAAAGCCAGGAGGAGGAGAGAAAATGAACAGATTCAATGAAGTATTTTGTTCAAGAATCAGGAAAGAGGCAGAGAATTTGGAGGAGCCTGAGCAGACTAGAAGTTGAAGGAGACCAGGCTCCTCTCCATGAACTCTGCAATCCAGCAACATCATCCTCCTTACTGTCCTAACACACAGCCTATACCTCACAAGTCCAACTTTCACTGGCTATCCCCATGACAGGAATTCCTTGAAGGAATCTGAGACAGCTCTAATCCCATCATCTTCAAGAGTTCTTGCCTTTCTTCCTTCCCCTCCTCCCTCCCCCACACCTCACTGCAAGGGCCTTCTAGAGCAAGGATCCCAGTGTGAGGCTTTACAGAAAATTGGTCCCAGGGAAGATAGCAGAAGTGTGAGCTTTATTACCATGTGGGGCACCAAGCAGGCAAATGAAAGCAACACACACACACACACACACACCACATATTATATGACAATATGCATTGACAGATAGAGATTCAGAGCACTCATGCAGGAGAATCGTACATTGGAAAGGTCTTGGTGGGAGTATGCACTCAGAGTTGGGTCTGAGCAGGTCAGTCTTATGCTGGAAGAGAGGATCCTTTGGCACAGACAATCAGCACCACATGTGAGAAACAGCATTCTTAATCAGACCCCATTGTGTTGTGGAACTTCCCCAGGATCCTTTACTGATGGAAGACTCAGGGACTCCAAGAGCGGGTGCCAGCACACAGCCATGTAGTCAGCTGGGAGTCCATTCAGGAGCTGAGCTCATAGGCTCACAGTAAGTCAGGGTGTTCACACACTTTCTGTTTCTGCTTAAATGCTTTATGACCCTTAGGACCATTTACCCTGTGACTCCATGTTGGAGTCCTATCACTTGTAACAACAACATGACACAGTATATTTCAAAATCATAGTTGTTATACCTTCCCTCTGAAAGTATTTCTCCTTTACATTGTATATATTTTGTGTCTATAAGGCTATTTATATCTTGTCTCCCATTAGAATTGAGCTCCCTGAAGGTAAGAATTGACTTTCTTGTGTATCCCATCCACTTAGCATAGCAATTGGCATATAAGTGCTGTACAAAGATCACTGACAGCTGAGTGGAGGATGAAATGGAAGAGGGAGAGAAGAGGCAAGGAGGCCAATCAAGCTGGTGTTGTTAGTCCAAGTGGGAGGTGGGGAGAACTTGCACTAGAGTGGTGTTAGTGTCAGAGGACAGAAGTGGGTGTATATGAGAGATGTAGCAAGGGTAAATAAATAAGATTTGGCAACAGATTGGATACAGGGGAAAAGAGAGTGAGTAGTGGACCATGACCACTAGATCACAAGCCCAGGGGCCTGGGAGGATGATGGTGCTTTTAACAAATAAGAAGGATGTTATGAAGAAGAGAGGTCTTGCTGGGAAAGACAAACTGTTTTGGAAATGTTAAGTTTATGATGTATTTGGGACATACATTTTGAGATAGTTGAGATGGGATACTGTAAGTCTCAGGTCTAGAAATTGGAAGAAGGCTGGAAAGAGTGAAGACAGTAAGAGAAAATATTCAAGCTGTCTAGCCATAAAATGGAGATGAATGGGATGATACCTAGTGGGGATGGATGTATCCAGTAAGGTTTTTAGTGACAGAGGAGAGATAGGCAGAGAGATTAAATACTGAAAGTGAGAATGATAGGAAGTGCAATCATCTAGAGAAGAATGGTTATAATGGCATCATCTGTGCCCTTAGGAAGCTTAGCCTTGTTGAAGAAAAGTCCAGCTCTTCATGTAAGATACAGGTAGAGGAGCAGATAGTAGTAGAAGGCATCTGATCAATGTGAAATATGGAAGAGGGAATATGAGGGAGGTCAGTGGATGGCCTCCTTTTTTCCCAGCAAAATATAAGGCAAGGTTTTAGGTTAAGTTTTTGAGGGGAGGAGGAGCAATGAGAAATTTAAGATGGGATACAAAGGTTTAGAAAAGCATTCTTGTGAGTGAAAATTGATTATGGAGGTGCCAAAAGATTGCCTTGCCACAGTGAGGACCCAGTTAAGATTGTGGAACTTTAATCTGAATGGACCCAGGCAACACAGTTTCATGATTTTCTCTAGCTTCATTCAGCAGTTTGCTATGAAAACAAAGGGAGAGGATGATGGAAGTCATCCAAGGCTGAGGTTTGGCAGAGAAAGATTTGTCATGGGATAAGGGGTCAGTGTGGAGATGAAGTAGTTCACTAAGGGGTTGAGATGGGGAAGGAAAGAGAGTATAACCAGGCAGGGTGATAGCCTGTGAAAGAGCTGAGGGGTGGGGGGATTGCAGATCAAGGTAAGGATGAAGAACAGGGTTAGGAGTTGCAAGGCAGAGAGTTTAGTGGAAATATAAGAGATTCTAACAACATAGAGGGATTTCAGAGTTAATGAACAAAGAAGTGGAACACCCATGAGTCAGGGTAAAATCACGGGTCTTATCATCTCTGTACAGAGCTGAGGTGGGGTAGAGGTGAGAAATAAATGCACTGAAGAACTGGGGAGAGAGAATATTTAAGGGAATATTAACATAAATGTTGAAGTCCCTCAATATATAGGTGGGAGTTGGGAGAGAAAGGCTGTAAAGAAGGGACTGAACTCGATGAGAAAGGAATGAGAGCCTCCTAGATGATGGTAAATAACAGCTACTTGAATCATGATTGAGTGATAATTATGGATTGAATGAACCTCAGAGTAGGAGAAGTTGCTGAGTAATGGTGGTAGAGGGAGAGTCTGGAAATGGTAGTGGGAAACAAGGAGTATTGTGGCAGCCCCATGAAGGGGGCATGAGTGAAAATGCAAATAGTGCTGGAAATGGTGACAAGGAAAGCTGTCATCAGAAAAACATCAGAGTTTGGTGAGTACAAGTAGGTAGAAGGAGTAAGAAAGGAAAGGGTTAAAGATGAAAACAGGTTTGTGACTTGTGGGGCAGGCATTCCAGAGAGCACAGTGAATGGGTTAGGTAGCTTTAGAGTAAGACATTACAGAAAATTGCTACTTGGAAAGCTAATGGTATTATGAGTTTATTACTGTGAAGTACAGTACCACCAGGTTATGTTAATAAAATAGGCCCACCTAGTTTTCTTGTTTTATAACACTAGCACTTAGTACAGCATCTGATGCTTAATAAATGTTTTATCTACTTGCCTATCTCTCTGCTCATCTTGTCTTCCCTCCATCCATCCATCAATCCATCTCTCTATCTATAACCTGGAGCCAAGGCAGAATTTAATTTGTTAGTCAGAAGCAGGGCCATAATATGAAATTGGGTCCTCTGGACCCAGATCTAGTGCTTTTTCTTCTATGTCATGATTGGCTTGTGGGGAAGGAAAGGGAAGGCAAGAGATATGTCCTCTAATCAGGACTGTATGCAGATTCCATTCTGAATGCTCGGTTGTGTTTCTCATGTTTTAACCACTCAGAGATCTGGGAATTCATCAGCGAAAAAATACTTGTACTTACATTTCACTGGGGTGAAATCTCACCTGAGGAGCCCAAGGATCCCCAACCTGTACTGGATGGGGACCACTACAACATTCTGGGAGGCAGACAATATCGAACCTTCATACATAGGAGCAGAGCCAATAATGAGACCAACACCATGGATCCACACCATCACATGCAGGAATCAGACATGGTTTTCCTAACAGAACATATCCCACCAAGCATGGCTCTGCTGCTCCCTTGTGAAACAGGAAAATACTGTATCCTGTTATCTTGTGACCAATGATAAAGTAGCTCTAAATGTGAGTGAATTCACTTATCATGATACTGTATATCAAGCATCAACAGAATATATATCAGAGCTACTCTCAGGTAAGAGTCCACTTGACTTGACTCAGATCCATTTCAGATCCTCCTTGGAATCTTCCTGACAGAATCAGCTCCCTGAGGTCCTCCTGCTGCCAAAGATACACATGGAGCAAAAAAGCCTCACCTAAAGGATTCTTGTTCTCCGCCCCCCTCCAGAACAAGGAAAGGAGGCAGGAGTCCCTTCTAAGGGAAATGGACTCAACCAGACCATAGAGAATGCACCCTTGGTCATAAGCTCTTCATGTCACATCATCTTGTGAGTGTTTCAGCTTTGGTGTAGGGAACCTTTCTATGTAACAATAGCTGCTCTCTCAAATCCTAGATAAGCTGCTAGAATAGATTACCAGCATTAGGGTATGCCATCCATTGGTTCTTTTCTTAAAAAATAATTATTTTATTTTCAATTTATGAAAAAAACAAGCATTTCTATGACACAGTATAATAAAAAGATGATTGCACATGAAAATGCAAATCTACTATATAGAAACTGCTATTGTTTTTTGGATTAAATTCAGCAAACATGTATTAGGTACTTACTATTTATTTAATATTTTCAGTTTTCAGCATTGATTTACACAGGATTTTGAATTAGAAATTTTCTCCAAATTTCTACCCTCCCTCCCACTCCAAGGTGGCATATATTCTGAGCCTCATTACCCAGTCAGCCCTCCCTTCTTTCACCCCACTCCCCCCATCCCCTTTCCCCTTACTTTCTTATAGGGCAGGATAGATTTCTATGCCCCATTGCCTATATATCTTGTTTCCTATGTCTTGTTTCCCAGCTGCATGCAAAAAGAACTCTTTTTTTGAACATCAGCTTTTAAAACTTTGAGTTCCAAATTCTCTCCCCTCTTCCCTCCCCACCCACCCTCCCTAGGAAGGCAAGCAATTCAACATAGGTCACACATGTATCATTATGTAAAATATTTCCACAACACTCATGTTGTGAAAGACTAACAATATTTCCTTTCATTCTATCCTGTCTCCCTTCATTCAATTTTATCCCTTGACCCTGTCCCTTTTCATTAGTATTTGCTTTTGATTACCTCTTCCCCCTATCTGCTCTCCCTTCTATCAACCCCCTTTTTATCCCCTTCCCCCTACTTTCCTGTAGGGTAAGATACCCAATTGAGTGTGTATGTTATTCCCTCCTCAAGTCAAATCCAATGAGAGCAAGATTCACTCCTTCCCCCTCACCTGCCCCCTCTTCCCTTCCAACAGAAATGCTTTTTCTTGCTTGCCACTTTTATGTGAGATAATTGGCCCATTCTATCTCTCCTTTTCTCCCTCTCTCAATATATTCCTCTCTCATCCCTTAATTTCATTTTATATTTTTTAGATACAATCCCTTCATATTCAACTCACCCTGTACCCTCTGTCTATGTGTGTGTGTGTGTGTGTGTGTGTGTGTGTGTGTGTGTGTGTGTATGTATATTCCCTTCAACTACCTTAATACTGAGAAAGGTCTCATGAATTACACACATCACCTTTCCATGTAGGAATGTAAACAAAACAGTTAAACTTTAGTAAGTCCCTTATGCATTCTCTTTCTTGTTTACCTTTTCGTACTTCTCTTGATGCTTGTGTTTGAAAGTCAAATTTTCTATTCAGCTCTGGTCTTTTCACTGAGAAAACTTTAAAATCCTCTATTTTATTGAAAATCCATATTTTGCCTTGGAGAATGATACTCAGTTTTGCTGGGTAGGTGATTCTTGGTTTTAATCCTAGCTCCTTGGACCTCTGGAATATCATATTCCAAGTCCTTCTATCCCTTTATGTAGAAGCTGCTAGATCTTGTATTATCCTGATTATGTTTCCACAATATTCAAATTGTTTCTTTCTGGCTGCTTACAGTGTTTTCTCCTTTGCCTGGAAACTCTGGAATTTGGTGACAATACTCCTAAGAGTTTTCCTTTTGAGATATTTTTCAAGAGGTAATCAATGGATTCTTTCAATTTCTATTTTACCCTCTGGCTCTAGAATGTCAGGGCAGTTTTCTGTGATAATTGCTTGAAAGATGATATCTAGGCTCTTTTGTTGATCATGGCTTTCAGGTAGTCCAATAATTTTTAAATTATCTCTGCTGGAGCTATTCTCCTGGTCAGTCATTTTTCCAATGACATATTTCACATAGTCTTCCACTTTTTTTATTCCTTTGGTTCTGTTTTATAATATCTTGATTTCTCATGAAGTCACTAGCTTCCACTCGCTCCAATCTAATTTTAAAGGTGGTATTTTCTTCAATGGTCTTTTGGACCTCCTTTTCCATTTGACCAATTCTGCCTTTCAAGGCATTCTTCTCCTCATTGGCTTTTTGGAGCTCTTTTGCCATTGGGTTAGTCTATTTTTTGAGGTGTTATTTTCTTCAGTATTTTTTTGAGTCTCCTTTAGCATGTCACTGACTTGTTTTTCATGGTTTTCTCACATCACTCTCATTTCTCTTCCCAATTTTTCCTCTACTTCTCTTACTTGCTTTTCCAAATTCTTTTTGAGCTCTTCCATGGCCTGAGCCCAATTTGTATTTTTCTTGGCAGCTTTTGATGTAGGCTCTTTAACTTTGTTGACTTCTTCTGTTTGTATGTTTTGCCCTTCTTTGTCACCAAAAAAGGAATCTAGAGTTTGAGCTTGAGTCTGAGGTTGAGTCTGAGTTTATTTTCGCTGCCTGTTCATGTTCCCAGCCAACTACTTGGCCCTTGAGCTTTTTGTCCAGTATGACTGCTTGTAGAATAGAGAGTACTTTGTCCCAAGTTTTAGGATCCAAGCACTGCTGTTTTCAGAGCTACTTCTAGTCTATCGTCACCACAGACTTTGTCACAGAAGCCTTTCTTCTCCCCCAAGAATCGCCAACCAGGACTGCAATTCAGATCCAAGCAGGGCACAGCAAGAGAACCTGCCTTTGTGTCCACAAAGTGCTCCTTGCACTCACACTCTGATCCACTGCTAGATTCCTCCCACCATGTGAGCCAGGGACTCAGGAAACAGCTGACACTGGAGCTCTGGAAGCAGCCTCAGGAGTTTCCTGCTGCTGCCACCATCAACACTGCACCATTCCCACCACCCCCAGGGCTGGTGGCCAGACCTCTGTCACTTCAATCCCACAGTTTCCCACTAACTTGCCTTTTGGTGTTTGTTGGTTGAGAAGTCTGGTAACTGCCACAGCTCGATGATTCATGGCCCTAGGGCCTGTTCCAGCTGGCTGACTCCCAGTCTGGTCTGTCCTGGTATGACCCACACTGGGCTGTGCTCCACTGTGTGATAGACCCTTCCCTGCAGCCATCCAGGCTCCTGGGCTGGAGACCTGTTTCCCTCTGCTATTTCGTGGGATCTGCAGCTCTTGAATTTGTTCGGAGCCATTTTTATAGGTGTTTGGAGGGATTTGGGAGAGAGCTTAAGCAAGTCCCTGCTTTCCAGCCACCATCATGGCTCCGCACCCTTCCCCTCACCCCCAATGGAAGAGTTTCTGTACATAATACATGGAGAGGGCATCAATTTCTCTCCAGCAAACCCAGTTTCACCCCAAAGATAATGGAGTGGTTTGTAATTTCTTTCTTCAGCTGACTTTACAAATGAGGAAACAGAAGCCAACAGGGTTAAGTGACTTGCCCAGAGTCACACAAATAAGAAGTATTTGAGGCAGGATTTGAACACAAAGTATGAAGGTCTGGAAATAGAAACACCAGCAGAAAGATAGTCCATGCTCCCTGGGAGCTTACATTCTGATGGATGGAAGCAACACAGAAAGGATGGGAAGAGAGGAAGGTACCATTCACAAAGTACCAGGAAAGTACAGTGTGATATGGTGAGGAATGAAGACATGGTTGACTAGAGCCTGTTCCTTAAAATGGAGTCTTGAAGACTCCTATCAGGCATAAACCAGTACCTTACCAAGCTGCCCATTCTACATTTGAACAATTTAGTGCATCTTTCCTGGAATCAAGTATCATTATGCCCCTTTGTAACTTACCCTCAATCTTGCTGGTCCTGCCCTTTGGTTACCAAACAGACCAAGTCCACATAGAAGTGTATCTAAGTGGCTTCTCAGGTCTCTTTTGATTCTGAGCCTCTGTCTTTGGCCAGTCTCCACCTACTCTCTCATTGAAGACTTGGAGCTGCCAAAGAGGCCCCAAGCAAATAGACAACATGGTTCCAAGAACCTTCCCCATGGAAGTGGGAATCTCTTTCAATGGATCTGTTAGGGGTTCGATGCCATTTAATGTACCCGGTCATAGCCAGTTCCTGCCAAGGTAGAATGTGGTTAGAACTACAAGTGGACAGAAAGGGGAAAGGAAGAGATTCTCCTAGCCTTGGCTTCCCCATCTGTAAAATCAAGGGTTTGGAAAGAAGGAAACAACCATTTTTAAGCACCAGGCCCTGAGTGAGCACTTACAAGTATCTCATTTGACCTTCACAACAACCCTGGGAATTACATGCTATTGTTATCACCCCTATTTTACACAGTTGAGGAAACTGCCCAGGGTCACGCAACTGGTAAGCATTTGAGATCAGATTTGAACTGAGGTCTTCCTGATTCCCAACCCATTGCTCTAGCCACTGCAGCACCTTGCTGTCTCTAGGCAGCCATGGAAATGAGTCACAGTGTACAAAGGAGGCCATAGAAAGTCAGACAAAGCACTGGGACTATGGTTGGCCTATGGAGTGGTTGCAGCCTTGTCTGGGCGTAGTAAAGACTGGAGTACAGTCTGAGCCTTAGCAATTGGTAGTTAGAGTGACTGACATGGTGAGTGAAGAACAGTTATGTGATGTGAACCAGCTTACCCCCTCCACATATCAGATTGAACCTCTCTTACCTGAGAAAGGCCTAAAATCTGGATTGACCAATCAGGAGAAAGATATTTTTGGCCCATAGTGAACCTAAACTTCCATAATGCTTCGCATGCTCTGACATAAGAGGCATGTTTTGCTTTGTTCTTTGAATGAATGCAAACCCTCCTGCTGGATTTTGCTGACTGGGAATATTCTTGGGCCAAGGACATGGCTCACCAGACATTTCCTTATCTTTTATGGCCTTCACTTATTAGAGACACTATCTCAACACCCCTTATTTTATGACATCCTATATTTACAGTTGGCATATCTAGAAATTCTGGGGCCACAGTATTTGTTTTAAAAAACCACATTTTTGGCGAAAAAAGGACACAGGCATCCTGAGACAGGAAGAGAGGGAGGGGTGAGAGAGAATTGCTCTGAAGATATAAGGTCCCCTTTGCCTATCCTGCCTTGAGCTCATTTTCATGATGCACTTCCATGCATATATCTATATGCATGATTCGCCAGCTTTCAGAAAAATAAACATGCACATGCAGCTGAATTCTGTTTGTCTTTCTTAGAATAAACTCAGCAAATTTTGGTGGTTGACAGTGAGAAGATAGCAAATTCAATGTTAGAGAATTTAGTGGATGCATAAGAAAGAATAGATGTAATTGAAAGAATGTGGAAGGGATGATTTTGTTGTATCCTATAGTAAGGGAAGAGAGCTGAAATTGAGTCAATGGTCAGCTTGGTATTGAAGGCCCTCCACAATCTGGCTCCAACACCTGGATTCTTGCTGTCACTGGCCCATGACATTTCATCTCCTGTCTCTGCAGGAGACACATGTCTGAGATGTGCTCAGTCTTCATCCATTCCTGGCAGAGTCAGGGAGGCTATAAAGAAAATTCTTGACCAGGGATGGGTTGGACTAGAGGGCCTCAGAGGAGCCTTCCAACTCTGAAATTCTATGTTTCTTCCAGTGTCTGCCTTCCCTCATACCAAGGTTGTAGATCTTCAATGAGGCTTCCAATAAACAAACAATACGGCTCCCAGAGCTTTCTTGAGAGCTGGTAGCTCCAAAAGATATCAATTTCTATCTTGTTCCATGGGATTTTTGTTCCCCACTGGCATAATCCTGCGAGTCTTCCCGAACTGAATCAGCACCCACTATAGCATAACATAGAATTGCAGAATTTTAGTTGTGAAAATTAGATCTGTTAACCAAAAGTCACAACTCCACAAGACATAGGTAGTCACTTGATTTAATACAAGAAAGAGGCATATGCATATAGGAACTCTTTATAGCCAGGAGCATACCCCACAGATGATGCCTTGGATATTTATGGGGTACAGGAAAAAAGAGAGTTCTCACAGAAGGAGAAGAGGACGATCCCTTTCCAAATAAAAGTGTCATGGGAGGAGGAAGGGAGCAGTAGAGGAGGAGCAGGAAGGCTTGGGAACATCAGACCATGGAGGGAGGATGTTCTGCTTATCCAAAAGGGTCTTGGCTGCACAGTTTGTCAGTCTGGGCAGTGACCATTTAATCAAACCCATATTGGAAAGAAATCCCTATTGCAGGGGGCAGAGCAAAGATGGTGGAGTAAAAGCAGGGACTTGCTTGAGCTTTCTGCCACACCCCTCAAAATACCTATAAAAATGACTCTAAGCAAATTCTAGAGCAGTAGAAACTACAAAGTGACAGCTTGCAACAAATTTTCAGCCTAAGACAGTCTGAAAGGTTGATAGGAAAGGTATATTACACTGGGTTGGGAGCAGAGTACAGTCCCATATGGGCTGCACCAGCATAGACAGGACTGGAGCAGGCCTTAACAAACTAAATCACTTGCAGCTGCAGTAGTTTCCAGACTTCTCAACCCACAAGCACCAGGGACCACTTCGAAGGTCAGTGGGAAAAGTCTCCTACCTAAGAAAGAGAGGAGCATGGTGCAGTTCCAGCCCCAGGGTGGTAGCTCTTGGCCTACAGATGGAGAGAGAATTGAGCAGGTGTTTGGAGGGGAATTACAGGAATCTCTTTGCTAGGTCTGAGACAGGATTCTCTTACTTTGCCCTGGTTGGATCTGGGCCGTAGTCCTGGGTGGTAGTCCTGGGATGAGGAGGAGTGCTGGCATGGTGGAGCTTATAGTGCCAGTGGAGAGGGAATCCTCCTCATGCTTCCAAGGCAGAAAAGAGTGTTTATGGTTGCTCATAGACCAGAGCACAGGTCAGGAGAGGAGTAAAAACACCTCCTTTGATCATACCAACTTGGAAAAACTGAAAATTTACAGCTCCCTAGAAATATCTCTAAAAACAGCTGCACAAAACACCTAAAGCTTGGGGCAGTACACCCTCCAGTTAACAAAGAGCTAGAAAGTCAAGCAATTGGCTGTGAAAATGAGCAAAGAGTAGGGGAAAAATCAGACTATAGAATCTTACTTTCTTGGTGACAAGAAAGATCAAAACATAAAACCAGAAGAAGACAACAAAGTCAAAGCTCCTGCATCCAAAGCCTCCAAGAAAAATATGAATTGGTCTCAGGCCATGGAAGAACTCAAAAAAGGATTTGGAAAATAAAGTAAGAGAAGTAGAGGAAAAATTGGGAAGAGGAATAAGAGTGGTGCAAGAAAACTATGAAAAACAAGTCAACAGCTCAGTAAAGGAGACCCAAAAATTGCTAAATAAAATAACACGAAAAAATAGACTAGGGTGGAGCCAAGACGGCAGATGGAAAGCAGGAACTTGCTTAGGCTCCCCACCCAGGTCACTCCAAACATCTATACAAAATGGCTCTGAACAAACTCTAGAGGTGCAGAAGCCACAAAATAGCAGAGGGAAGCAGGGCTCCAGGCCAGAACAGCCTGGATGGTCGCTGGAAATGGTCTGTCACACGGACCTGGGAGAGGAATGGAGCAGAGACCAGCGTGGGCCGTGCCAGGATGAACCAGAGCAGGAGCCAGGCAGAACAGGCTGTAGGGCCCTGAATCAGTCAGCTGTGGCAGTTACCAGACTTTTCAACCCAAAAACACCAAAGACAATAGAGCAGGTTAGTGGGAAAAGCTGCGGGAGTGGAAGGAGTTCACAGTTGGCAGAGGTGGTGCAGCTCTGAGGATGCAGCCAGAGCTAGAGCTGCAGTTGCTTCTGGCCCGAGGCCCACCTGGTGGGAGGAATTAAGCAGTGGACAAGAGCAGGAGTGCAGACCCTGCTTGGATTTGAGTTGCGGTCTGGGTTGGCAGTTCTTGGGGGAAGAGGAGTGCTGGTGTGGCAGAGCTTGCTGTGTAGAAGTAGCACAGAAAACAGCAGTGCTTTGACCCTAAAACTTGGGACAAAGTACTCTCTACCCTGACAAAAAGATCAAGGGTCAAGTAGTTGGCTGGGAACATGAACAGGCAGTGAAAACAGTCTCAGTTTCAGACTCAGACTTTGGAATCTTTTTCTGGTGACAAAGAAGACCAAAACATATAGCCAGAAGAAGTCAACAAAGTCAAAGAGCATACATCAAAAGCCTCCAAGAAATATATGAATTGCTCTCAGGACATGGAAGAGTTCAAAAAGGATTTGGAAAAGCAAGTAAGAGAAGTAGAGGAAAAATTGGGAAGAGAAATGAGAATGATGTGAGAAAAAAAAGAAAAATAAGTCAATGACTTGCTAAAGGAGACCCAAAAAATACTGAAGAAAACAACACCTTAAAAAATAGACTAACTCAAATGGCAAAAGAGCTCCAAAAAGCCAATGAGCAGAAGAATACCTTGAAAGGCAAAATTAGCCAAATGGAAAAGGAGGTACAAAAGATTACTGAAGAAAATACCACCTTAAAAATTAGATTGGAAGTGGGAGGAGCCAAGATGGCGCTGGAAAGCAGGGACTAGTGTGAGCTCCCTGCCGAGTCCCTCCTAAAAACTATATAAAATGGTTCTGCACCAATTCTAGAACTGCAGAACTCACAAAATAGCAGAGGGATGCAGGGCTCCAGCCCAGAACAGCCTGGATGGTCTCTGGATGAGGTCTATCTCGCATGGAGCTGGGAGCAGAGCGGAGGAGAGCGGAGCAGAGCCCAGTGTGGGCGGCGGGAAACAACCAGACCAGGAGCCGGGTGGGGCATGCCCTAGTACCCTGAATCAGTGAGCTGCGGCAGTTACCAGACTTCTCAACCCACAAACACCAAAGACAACAGAGAAGGTTAATGGGAAACGCTGCGGGAATGGAAGGAGTTCGAAGTTCGGTTACCGACCCGGGGGCAGAGTAGGTGGGGCAGCTACAGAACTATAGCTGCAGTTGCTTCCGGCCCCAGGCCCACCTGGTGGGAGAAATTAAGTGGCAGATCAGAGCAGGAGTGAAGAGCCTGCTGAAGATCTAAGTCCAGTCCAGGTTGGGGGTCCTTGGGGAAGGAGGAGTGCTGGTGTGGCAGAGCTGGCACATCCCCCCAAGCTTGGAACATAGTTCTCTCAACTCTACAATCAGTCATACCCCACTGAAAAACTCAAGGGTCAAGTTAGATGGCTGGTAACATGGCCAGGCACCGAACACACCCAGATTCAGTCTCAGACTTTGGAATCTTTCTTTGATGACAAAGAAGACCAAAATATACAGCCAGAAGAAGTCAACAAAGTCAAAGAGCCTACAACAATAGCCTCCAAGAAAAACATGAACTGGCCTCAGGCCATGGAAGAGCTCAAAAAGGATTTGGAACAGCAAGTTAGAGAAGTAGAGGAAAAACTGGGAAGAGAAATGAGAAGGATGCAAGAAAACCATTTAAAAAAGTCAATGACTTGCTTAAAGAGACCCCAAAGAAATACTGAAAAATATACTGAAGAAAACAACACCTTAAAAATAGACTAACTCAAATGGCAAAAGAGCTCCAAAAAGCCAATGAGGAGAAGAATGCCTTAAAAGGCAGAATTACCAAAATGGAAAAGGAGGTTGAAAAGACCACTGAAGAAAATACTAACTTAAAACTTAGACTGGAGCAAGTGGAAGCTAGTGACTTTATGAGAAATCAAGATATTATAAAACAGAACCAAAGGAATGAAAAAGTGGAAGACAATGTCAAATATCTCATTGGAAAAACCACTGACCTGGAAAATAGATCCAGGAGAGATAATTTAAAAATTATTGGACTACCTGAAAGCCATGATCAAAAAAAGAGCCTAGATATCATCTTTCAAGAAATTATCAAGGAGACCTGCCTTGATATTCTAGAGCCACAGGGCAAAATAGAAATTGAAAGAATCCGTCGATCGCCTCCTCAAATAGATCCCAAAAAGAAATCTCCTAGGAATATTGTCGCCAAATTCCAGAGCTCCCAGATCAAGGAGGAAATACTGCAAGCAACCAGAAAGAAACAATTTGAGTATTGTGGAAACACAATCAGGATAGCACAAGATCTAGCAGCTTTTACATTAAGGGATAGAAGGGCTTGGAATATGATATTCTGGAAGTCAAATGGAGCTAGGATTAAAACCAAGAATCACCAATCCAGGAAAACTGAGTATCATGCTCCAAGGCAAAATATGGATTTTAAATACAGTAGAGGACTTTCAAGCTTTCTCAGTGAAAAGACCAGAGCTGAATAGAAAGTTTGACTTTCAAACACAAGAATCAAGAGAAGCATGAAAAGGTAAACAAGAAAGAGAATACATAATGGACTCACTAAAGTTGAACTGTTTTGTTTACATTCCTACGTGGAAAGATGATGTATATAATTCATGTGACCTCAGTATTAGGGTAGCTAAAGGGAAAATACATATATATATATACATATATATATATATATACATATATATATATGAATATAGATATAGATATAGATATAGATATACACACACACACACAGAGGTCACAGGGTTAGTTGAATATGAAGGGATGATATCTACAAAAACAAAATCACACTAAGGGACGAGAGGAATATATTGAGAGAGGGAGAAAGGGAGAGATAGAATGAGGTCAATTATCTGACATAAAAGTGGGAAGAAAAAGCAGTTCTGTTGGAAGGGAAGAGGGGGCAGGTGAGGGGAATGAGTGAATCTTGCTCTCATCGGATTTGACTTGAGGAGGGAATACCATACACACCCAATTGGGTATCTAATCCCACAGGAAAGAAGGAGGAAGGAGATAAAAAGGGGGGATGATAGAAAGGGGGCAGATGGGGGAGGAGGTAATCAAAAGCAAACACTTTTGAAAAGGGACAGGGTCAAGGGAGAAAACTGAATAAAGGGGGAAAGGATGGGAGGGAGCAAAATATAGTTAGTCTTTCACAACCTGAGTATTGTGGAAGGGTTTTGCATAATGATACATGTGTGACCTATGTTGAATTGCTTACCTTCTTCGGGAGGGTGAGTGGGGAGGGAAGAGGGGATAGAATTTGGAACTCAAAGTTTTAAAAGCTGATGTTCCAAAAAAAGTTGGTTTTGCATGCAACTGGGAAATAAGATACACGGCAATGGGGCATAGAAATCTATCTTGCCCTACAAGAAAGTAAGGGAAAAGAGGATGGGGTGGGAGTGGGTGACAGAAGGGAGGGTTGACTGGGGAACAGGGCAATCAGAAAATATGCCATCTTGGAGTGTGGGGAGGGTAGAAATGGGGAGAAAATTTGTAATTCAAAATCTTGTGGAAATCAATGCTGAAACCTAAAAAATATTAAATAAATATTCTTGGTACAGTAAAAAAAAATTACCAACCCCAATGGCAAAAGAGATACAAAAGGTCAATAAGGAGAAGAATGTCTTAAAAAGCAGAATGGGCCAAATGGTAAAGGAGGTCCAAAAGCTCACTGAAAAAAATAATTCCTTAAAAATTAGAATGGAGCAAATGGAAGCTAATGACTTTATGAGAAATCAAGAAATTATAAAACAAAACCAAAAGAATGAAAAAATAGAAGATAATGTGAACTATTTCATTGGAAAAACCACTGACCTGGAAAATAGATCCAGGTGAGATAATTTAAAAGTTGTGGGACAGCCTGTAAGCCATGACCAACAAAAGAGCCTAGACATGATCTTTCAAGGAATTATCAAGGAAAATTGCACTGATATTCTACAACCAGAGGAAATGGAAAGAATACACTAATCACCTCCTGAAAGAGATCCCAAAAGCAAAACTCTTAGGAACATTCTAACCAAATTCCAGAGTTCCTAGGTCAAGAAGGAAATATTGCAAACAACCAGAAAGAAATAATTCAAGTATTGTAGAAACACAATCAAGATACTGCAAGATTTAGCAGCTTCCACACTAAGTGATTGGAGGGCTTGGAATATGATATACTGGAGGTCAAAGGAGATACAATTAGAACCAAGAATCACCTATCCAGCAAACATAAGTATAATACTTCAGGAGACAAATTATATTTCAATGAAATGGAGGACTTCCAAGCATTCTTGATGAAAATATCAGAGCTGAACAGAAAATTTGACTTTCAAATACAAGAATCAAGAGAAGCATGAAAAGGTAAACAGGAAAGAGAAATCATAAGGTACATATTAAAGTAGAACTGGTTATATTCCTACATGGAAAGATGATATTTGTAATTCATGAGACATTTCTCAGTATTAAGGTAGTTGGAGAGAATATATATGTATATATGTATGTATGTGTGTGTGTGTGTGTGTGTGTGTGTGGACAGAGGGCACAAGCTGAGCTGAATATGAAGGGATGATATCTAAAAAATAAAATTAAGTATTGCAAGGAATATATAGGAGAAAGAGAAATGGAGAGGTAGATTGTAGTAAATCATCACACATTAAAGAGGCAATAAAGAGCTTTTACAATCAGGAGAAGAGGGGAGAGGTGAGAGGGAATAAGAGAATCTTACTCTCATTGGATTTGGCTTAAGGAGAGAATAACATCCACACTCAATTGGGTATAGAAATCAATCTTACCCCACAGGAAAGCAGTGGGAAAGGGGATAAGAGAGGGGAGACAGTAGAAGGGATGTCAGATTGAGGGAAGGGATAATCAGAAGCAAACACTTTTGAGGAGGGACAGGTCAAAGAAGAGAAGAGAATAAATGCTGAGTGGGACAGGATAGAGAAAAAATATAGTTAGTCTTTCAAAACATGACTGTTATGGAAGTAACTACACAAGAATGATCTATATCAAATTGCTTGCCTTCTCAATGAGGGTGGGTGGGGAGGGAGGAAGGGAGAGAATGTGGAACTCAATGTTTTAAAAATAAATGTTAAAAATTGTTTTTATATGCAACTGGGAAATAAGATATTCAGGCAATGGGGTATAGAAATCTATCTTGCCCCAAAGGAAAATAGAAGGGAAGGGGATGGGGGGGGGAGGTGATAGAAGGGAGGTCAGATTGGAGGAAGGGTAATCAGATTGCACAATGTGTTGGGGTAGGGGAAGGGGAGAGATGGGTAGAAAATTTGGAATTCAAAATCTTGTGGAAATGGATGTCAAAAACTAAAATAAATTAATTAATTAAAAGAGAAATCTCCATTGTAACAGGATTATACAGGACTGACCACACTCATTTTTTGGTTATCCCTTTACCTGTTACTTGATTCATTACATTCGTCATTCTCATTACTTGATTTTTCCAGTAATCCAAAGCAATATGCAGATATTTCCCCATTAGTTATTGAATTAGAAAATTTCTTTTAGTCAATTAAGCTTCAAGATACTTCTGGAAATGCTAGCAATAGCAATATTACGAGAGGAAGAAAGGTGGAGAAGTGATCCAGGAAGAAAGACAATTACTCCTATTTGTCGATGACATAGTAGTTTACTTAGAAAATCCAAGGGAATCAGAAAAGAAAGTAATAGCTCCAAAAAAGGCTGCAGACTACAAAATGAACCCACAAAAATAAATAGCACTTCTGTATTATACAGCAAAATCCCAAAGGCAATAACTGAATAATGCACAAAATGATTGAAATATGCACAGAATAACTGAAAAACGCACAAAGTAATTGAGACAAGAAGCAATAATAGAAAGGGAAATCCCATTCCAAATAATGGCAAAATGTATCAAATACCTGGGGATCAACCTCTCAAAGCACACAAAAGACTTGTATAAATTCAGTTACAAAGTGCTCCTTAAAGAAATAAAAAACAATCTAAATAGCTGGAAGAATATTCAGTGCTCATGGCTAGGCCATGCCTATATAATAAAAACGACAATGCTACCAAGATTAATTTACACTCAATGTGCTACCAATCAAATTACCAAGGGGATACTTTATAAAACATGACAAAGTAATGACAGAGTCCATTTGGCAAATATTAAATGTTAAGGGAAATACCGAACAGAAGTAGGTTTGAAGAGAGAAATGGCATGTCCAGATCTCAGACTACATTATAAAGCAGCAGTCATCAAAATCATCTGGTATTGGTTAAACAACAGAGATAGATCAATGGAACAGAGTAGACAAGAGCAATTCTGAAACAATAGCACTCAATAGCCACATGTTTGACAAAGTGGAAAATATTATTTGCCTATGGAAAAATTCTCTAATTGATAAATACTACTCAGAGAACTGGAAAGCAGTGAGACAGAACTTGGGCTTAGCCCAACATCACCTTATACAATGTTCCATAAGAAATTCATAATGGAAAAGTTTCTTGAATATTAAAAATCATGCCCTAAAAATTGGGAAGAGTAGATCATCTACCCTTCATGGCTATGAGTAAAGAATGAATTAATTACAAAAGGTAAAATGGCTCATTTTGATGACATGAATTGAAAATATTTGTGTGAAAAAGATAACTGTGTGGTTAAAAAAAAGTCTTTTCAAATAGGTTCTGCAATAGAAGTAAATGTATGTACCAAAAAAAAAAAAAACAACCCAATCCCATGGGGACAACTCTGTCTCTCACTGACTGAATTTTAAGAGGTTGAACTGCTGTGGGTCACTGTGTAAGGGAGGGGCTCATGCCCTCTCTCACCTAGAACAGCTGCTCCCCTGTCCCTATTCTATCCATGCTTTCCAGTTCTAGGCAGAGCATGGAAGACAGCTACGATCTTGTAGGTTTTGAAAGGTCAGAAGAGTCAGCCCTCAGAAGCCCTGGATCTGGAGTACACACCAGCAGATTTGCCAGCAGATATGAGAAGCAATCTATTGGCCTCAATCTAGTGGTGTGCAGCAAAGACCAGCAGCTCTACTGAATTAGGAAGTGAACTTAGTGGCAAGAACATTGTAGCAGTTGTTTCAAGTTCAAGCCTGTTCTCATGGACCGAGATGGTAGAGAGGAGAGACCCATTGGCATATTTGTACTTCTCTTCTCAGAAAATATTACTTTGCAAAATATGATTAATGTTAATTGGTTAAAATAATACTGGGGAGATAATCTTTATCGATAGTATCAATAATAATGAGGGGGTATTAACTAGAGCTAGGTCAAATAATATGGACACAACACAGCAGAACCGGAACTACAGAAACTACAGTCAATAGCTTTAGGAGAATAACCCACAATCCCTTGTGGATATCCCCTAGAGCTTCAAGTGTGAGGCCTTGCTGAAACCCAATGGAAAACCTACTTGGCAGTGTGAATTTGAATAACTTCACCACCATACCCCACCATGCTTTATGGGATATATCAAATCACTAATAATAAGAGAAATGCAAACCAAAATAACCCTGAGGTTTCACTTCACAACCACAAAAGTGACAGACATGACAAAATATGAGAGGAGTCACTGTTGAAGTAGTTGTGTAAAGACAAACACATTAATGCATTACTGATGGAGCTGTGAACTAGGCCAACAATTCTGGGGAATGATTTGGAATTAATAGTAATATTAGCTAATAATAGCTAGTATTTGTTTAATGAATTGTTTACAATGAGCTTTACAAATATTATCTCATTTGATCATCACAAGAACCTGGGAGGTAGATGCTCTTATCATGCCCATTTTACAAATGAGGAAACTGAGGCAAACAGAAGTTAAGCCACTTGCCCACGATCACACAGCTAAGTATCTGGAGGTTGGATTTGAATTCACTACTTCCTGGCTCCGAGTTCAGCATTCTATTATTGCACTTAATTATGCAAAGAAAGAGATTTAAACATCCATACCTTCTGAACCAAAGGTCAAAGCTGTACTAGGAAGCTGAAACTTAGCATGAGTCAGGAAGTAGCTCTAGGATTGTGGTTATATTGTAGAGTGGCTAGAGACCTGTCTGGGTATAGACAGCTGTTTACTCACAGTTAGAGTGACTGACCATGGGTGAAGAGAGAAAGAACAGCACTGGGAGGAGACCATGCATTCAGTAGGAGAGGATGTAATAAATAATGATGATAGCTGGCATTTATATTGTGCTTTAAGGTGTGCAAAGCACTTTACAAGTATGATTCATTTGAGCCTCACAACACTGCTGGGAGGTATAAGGTGTTATTATCAATGTCATTTCACAGATGATGAAACTGGGGCAGATAGAGGTCACATGACTTCCCAGGATCACACAACTACTGGCTGAGGACCAGATATGAGTTCAGGTCTTCCTGACTCCAAGCCCAGCACTTTATCCACTGCTCCACCAGATCTCTTTTAATGAGTATGTAAGAGAAAGTGTGGAAGGAATGGTTCTGGTTCTGGTTTTCTGCAGGAACACAGAGAGATGAGATTGATTTAGCCTCATCACCCAAGCCCTCCAGAATCCAGCTACCCTATGGTATTTCTGTCTCTCTGTCTGTCTCTCTCCATCTCTCTCTTTCCCTCTCTTTTACATAACATATATTTGATTTTTACTTTCACGTGTACTGTGTCCTCCCAATGTCTTGAGGACAGAGAGTCTTTCATTCTTTTTCTTCCTTCCTTCATTCCGTCCTTCCTTCCTTCTTTTTCAAAAATCTGGCTAGCAGCTGTCATGGGGGTGAAAGACCAACACAAGCCCAACAACAAGAAGGCTGCCAGCATGCTGCAAAAGCCCAGGTTCTTTTAATCTGCTTTACTCAGGAAAGCAACATTAAGGGGTTAACAAGCTTACTTTAATTCAGCATACAAATATCACTCAGTTCAGGGGAAAAAGCCAGGACCCTGAACTTCAGAACAAAATACAAACAAAGTATAAACATCGACAGACAGACCTTGTCTGATTCAAATCCCAATACATAGTTACCAGAGTTTAACAAAGTCCCAACATCCGGGTATATGAGCTGGAGGGCTCTTAGCTACAGCTGCCCAGAGTTTCCACACCACCAAGAGTGAGAGCCCTGCGCAAATAGCTCTGTCTTCTCTTTTTACACCGTTTCAGACATCATCAAATGTCATCTGAATGACCAGAACTTAGGCTCCTATGATTGACTCTTGAGTTAGCACCTCCCCTTAGTACCCTGGGAGCTTCACACCCACATAGGCTTAGCACCTAAAAGGGGTTTGGGCCTGGGGCTTAGCACCTAGTAAGACTCAATGAAATACACTGAATTACTCAAAGGAAACAAAAGCCAAACTCTTCAAGGACACTTGGTTGAACTGAGTGCTAAGAGCCCATTTTGCTTACCAACACACTTTCCTTCCTTCCTTCCTTCCTTTCTTCCTTCCTTCCTTCCTTTCTTCCTTCCTTCCTTCTTTCCTTCCTTCCTTCCTTCCTTCCTTCCTTCCCTCTATCTTTATTGTCTTTGTCTTCTTGTTTCTCTCTCTTCCTTCCTTTCTACCTTTCTTGTGTTCTCTTCCTGTTTCTCTTTTTACTTCCTTCATTTCTCTCTCTCTCTTTTTCTTCCTATTGTCATCTCCTTTTCTTCCTCTACTTGCTTCACTTTTTTCTCTCTTTTGTCTTCCTTTCTCTCTTTCTTGCTTTATTCTTCTCTTTCTCTTTCTTTCTTTCTTTCTGTCTGTCTTTTCACTTTCTTTCTTCCTTCCTTCCTTCCTTCCTTCCTTCCTTTCTTTCTTTCTTTCTTTCTTTCTTTCTTTCTTTCTTTCTTTCTTTCTTTCTTTCTTTCTTTCTTTCTTTTTTTCTTATTGCATCTCCAGCTCCTAGCTCAATGCCCTACCTGCAGTGGATTGTTCAATAAATGCTTGTTGCAGTGAATTGAATTAAATTGTATCGTAACCGATATCAACAATCTTCCTATTTGCTGGGATTTGAAGACTTGGTATGGAGGAGGTCAAAGAGGAGGAAGGCAACTTCCCTGAAGACATTTGAGTTCCATTTTACAGGTGCCCAAAACTAGCAAGGAAAATTTGGCCAAAACCATCCAGCCCCATCTAATAGCACATATTATACTAAGCTCTGCTGCTCTTATATTTTCTTCATATGCTTATCAAAACACTTATGAATTTTTCCATTAAGACATAAGCTCCTAGAAAGGTGGGATTGTTTCATTCTTTGTATTTTTATCCAGGCTCCTGGCACAGTGTCAAGCATATAGTAGGTGCTTCTTTTTAGTGTCCTAAAACTCCCCCCCACCATTAGACTGTAAGCTTCTTGAGAGAAAGTGCTTCTCTTAAACTTTGTATGCCATCCACCATCAATCATAATCCTCTGCACGTAGTTGACATGATGCACCTTTGGAGTATTATTCCATACCACTGAAAAGCAACAACTAGTGATGTAGAAATAAGGCTGGTCTCGAAGTCAAGGTAGTCCTGGGTTTATAACCCTGCTCTTTCACACATTGAGGGGGGCAGGCATCTTCAGTCAACCTGATTGATTTATTCCTGGCCGCTGGACCCAGCCCTTCCTCACTTACATCCAACTCACTTGGAAGTCATGGCACCACCTTCCAAATGTCAGAGTTCTCTTTGTGAATGAAGGACAAACAAAAACCTGTGAGTAGTGTGAGTAGCCCCACTGGGAACCAAACTGCTCAGTTCCAGGTGGGTAATGCAGCTCTTCATTCCTTCTCCTTTCCCTTCTCTTCCCTTCTTTTGTGTGTCTTTCCCTCCTGAAGAGAGCGCAACTCTGATCAGGTGGCCACATTTTTCAAATGCCAAATGTATGCTTGCCTAAAAGAATATTTTGTGAAGAACTCACAGAGAAAGAATTCATGCTGTGGTCAGAAAAAGCAATACAAGGACACTTTCAAAGCTGTGTTAAGAATATTGGAATTGATTGTATAACACGGGAGACACTGGTACAAGACTGCCCAGCATGGTGTGCCCTCATGAGAGAGGGTGCTGTGTTCTATCAGCAAAGCAGAATTGAAGTAACTCAAAATAAATGTTATATACACAAATTTAGGTAATCTACCCCAAACGTTCATATGGATTCTTTGTGCCTGACCTGTGGTAGAGCATTCTACTGTCGTATTGGTCTGATCAGCCACAGATTGACACATTGTAACTTTTCTTGAGCATAGGGGTGTCATTTTTGTCCTCTTCAAGAATGTATGAAAATGACATATAAAAGCACATGTAAGCACACACATGCACATACACACACACACACACACACACACACACACACGCTTGGTCATTGTTTGGGCCCTGAAGGCTCAGAGTGAATGTAAACAGCTTTCTGTTTTGGCTAGAAAACCTTACGGTCTTTCTCTCCCAGACTGATTTTTTTTTTGAGACTAGGTAAAAGAGGCCATTCTTTACCTTATTTCTTACCTAGCCTTAATCACTGCTTGTGAAGTTTTCAGCATGAGCATTTGCACCTTAAAATTGTCATCCACTACAAATTAGTGAATCGGTCATTAATTTATTGATATTTAAAGTTAAGAAAGTGATGAAAATAATGTGAATAAGATAATTTAATAATTAATTAATGTAATTTAAAAGTGCGTCTTGTGAGTTTTCAGAGAGCTGATTGTTAAACATTAACCAGCATACCCTTGCCTATATCCTGTTAATAAAATATATTGTTATTGTGAAATATCTTGTTAGCATAACCACCCAGAGTAGAGGAAACATTTCCTTTGATTTCAGTGTTTTTTTCTGTATAAAAAGAACCCTGTAGGAGAACCACATTGAGTTTCACTTCAGAGATATTAATTCTCTCTATGCTGCTTCTTTACAAGTAAGGAATCACTTGACTTGCTGGGTTATCTTGAAGTTTTCTTTTCAGGACCCTCAGTGTACCACATGGTCTCCTCACAGAAATGTTGCCTGGAAAATGCTTGCTAATTCATGAAGAAGGACAGACACAGGCTGATATTTTCCACAGCTCCTGGCAGCAGCTCAGTGTGATAAGATGAGCCTTAGATTTGGAATCAAAGGACCTGGCTGTTTAGTGTCTACGTCACCTTGAACAAGTCCTTTCCCTTCCCTGGGCCTCAGTGTTCATTCTTGGTCAATGATTTCTAATACCCCTTCCAGTTCTAAATCAATCGTTCAGTCAGTCATGGATCAATCAATCAAAGCATTTATTATTTCTCTATGAAGTACCCTAGAGATACAATGACAGAAAATGAAGCCATCTCCACTAGAATTCTATAAAATGACCTAGAGGTTTTTTACTCTAGAGACAGGGCAGACTGGCTGCTCTCATCAGATCCCCACTGTCTCAGAATTGCAAGGTCCTTTTCAAATGAGATGATATTTGTAAGTGTTTCCTTTGCACAGTTGCCGGTACATAGTAGACACTATATTAATGCTTTTTTCCATCTGGATTTCATTTACATTCTTCTCCTATAGCAGTAATGAGTAAGAGCCAATGTATTTCTCTCACAACTACATTATACTTTAGTTGAGACAAAGGAACTACTCAAAGCAAATGATTGGGTGTTATTGTTTTGGAACAATTGCAAAATGATTATTCTTAGAGATCACAGGTCCACGTGGACTTTTTCATCCTGTGATTCCTTCATCTTCTGAGGCACAGTCTTGGTCCAGAACTCCCACTTATCCCTCTTCAGGCTCTTGTCCACAGACAACTGCAAATTCAGCTGCAGATATTCTTCCTTCTGGTCATAGACTGGCCAGTGAATGAGGTCTGCACCATTTGGGTCCCTGGGAGGAAAAATCAAACATTCAGAACCTGAAAATGCACAGCACTGACAAGTCTAGCAAGCCAGCCTTAGCTCAGCCTGAGAGCCAAGGAAGGGGCCCAAGGTAAGGGTCAGCTGACAGTGGTAGGACCCATAGAGAGACTTATTCATCCATCCATAAGTAGTCTTCATCTTTCATGTTGCACCTTTCTATGCACCCAAGGAGGAAGGTCCAAAGAGTGAAAGGACTCCCATAGGGAATATGTAGCCACATCAGAATTTGAACACATTTCACTGGACTCCATTTCATTGGAGCAGCTAGGTGGTGTAGTGGATAAACCTAGACCTGGAGTCATGAAGACCTGAGTTCAAATCCAGGCTCACACATTTGCTAGCTCTGTGACCTGGACAAATCACTTCACTGTGTTTGCATCTGTTTCCTCATCTATAGAAAGAGCGGAGAAGGAAATGGCAAACTATTCCAGTATCTCTGCCAAGAAAACTCTAGATGGCATCACAAAGAATCAAACACAATAACACTGGACTCCATGTCCAAGGTTCTTGCTACTTTTACCTGTCCCAGTGGTTCCTAGGGGGGAAGAGAATTCACTGACCTTGGAAGGTGATGGTGTGGGCCATGAAAGTTGCTGATGTTTCTTGCTATTCTTTCAAGACACCCAGGGTGAGTCTGCCAGGGCAACAATCTATCCAACCCTGACCATGAATGTGGGGAAGGGCTATTTTTGTTCATCTGACCTTGCATCTACATTGAATTAGCTTTTTTCCTGAATGAATTTCAATCAGAGAACTTCTATGTAAATGGGAAACCTTTATGTGCCCAGAAACAGACACTACCCCACAGGGAAACCATTGGGAAACCAAGGGCCAGTTTTCTCACCCATGACGGGCAAAGTTTGCCCAGTAGCTCATTATCCTGTGGCTCAGGAGTTTTTCCTCTTCTCTTCCCTCTCCTAAAACTATGAACAGAAAAACAAGCACCTCAGTTAAGGTCAAAATGTGCACCCAACGGCCTTAATTCCTCCAGTCCCCAGCCCCAACCATCTAGTCAATCCTGCTCTGGCCACTGACCTTATCTTCCTCTAACAGTTTCCCTCATATCACTCCCCTCCTAGAGGACTTCCCAGGGCTTCTGTTGGCCTACTCTGTCTGACTCCATAACTGAGTCTCTCCCCAGAAAACAAAGTGGAAATCAGATAGACATGAGTTCTAATCCAGCCTCAAACACTGATTAGATGAGTGACCCTGAGCAAGTCACTTAACCTCTCTCTGCCTTTGTTTCTTTCTTTGAAAATGGAGACAATAATACCTGT
The DNA here is from genome assembly GCF_011100635.1 of Trichosurus vulpecula. Lineage (NCBI taxonomy): Eukaryota > Metazoa > Chordata > Mammalia > Diprotodontia > Phalangeridae > Trichosurus > Trichosurus vulpecula. Next base: position 377,918,419 of record NC_050575.1, on the reverse strand, counting down.
GCCCCAGGGTTGTTGGGAGGGTTAAAAAAAGAGAATGATAATATGTAAAAAGTGCTATACAAAACTTTTAAAAGTGTTACATAAATGCTAGATATCATTATTGCATTATATTATTATATACGTACTACAATATATATTGTTACAATAAAGGGTATTATATTATAATTTATTACATATAATTATAATGATGGCAAGATTTTTATAAATGTCATTTATAATCATTACTGTTACTATTCTAAGTTACAGCAGCTTAGCACAAGCTCTGGTAGCTCTAAAGACACTGACTACAGCCCCTGCCCCAGACAGTCCCTGTCATTCAAGATCCCTGCCTGGGACAGTGCAGACAAGGTCAGCAGCAGCAGCTGGGCCATAAGGTCATGATTTCAATGGCCATGGAATGTCATGACACAGATAAATGGATAGACAGGCCTTCCAGTTCTTCCAGGACAGGAGCAGAGAGATGAAAATAGGAAGAGAAGACTTCCAAAAACACAGATTTGGGACCATCCACAAACATTAACTCCAAAGATTGCTAAACTTGAGACTTTTGTCCAACAATCAACAAATGGAGGCACTGCTGGAGAAAATGAATCAAGAATAACTGGAGAAAATGGAGGAAGGAAGGGAAGAAGGGAGGGAAGAAGGGAGGGAGGGAAAGGGGGAGGGAGGGAAGGCTTCCAGCACATTGGACAGATCCTCTGTGCAGGATTCATGGAAGCACAAGGATGAGAATCACCCAGCATGGGACGGTGTGACAGGTTAGAATCAACATCAGAGGAGAGCATGAGGGCATTGCGGAGGTCACCAGTGCACTAACATAGGGAAATTCATTTGTTGCCTTCATGCCTCATCTTCCTTGCTGGGTAGTAAACTCCAGGAAGTCAGAAATTGTATTTATCTTTATGTCTTCCCCAGAGTAGAACAGAGGGTTCTGCATTAAAATGGATGTGCTTAATCATGTAAAATGAATTGAATAGATTACTGATTCTTTTCCTGATTCAGTTTATCAGAACAATCAAGAGGACTCCTAAGGCTGATGCCTTAACCTCCACTCACTCAGTGAATCAGGTAACTATTAATTGTCTCCTCTATCCCCAACACTATGCCAAGGGTTGGAGATATAAATAAAAAAATAAAAAATAAAAACCAAAGCTCTTCTCAGGCAGTTGGGCCCCTACTCATGGCTTCCTGGGGAAACCTGGCAGCAGAGAAGGAACACTGGGTTTGGGCTTAGACCTGCTAACTCTGTGCTGTTAGATAGGGCCATTCCTCTCACTGAACTTCAGTTTCCTCTTCTGTACAATAGACACTGTCTCTGCCTTCCCCACATTGAGAACTTCACAAGGTATTTGGGAAGATCAAATGGCAGGTAGATGATAGGCGAACTGTGTGCTGAACATGGAAAGAAGAAAGCATGAATTCAGATCCTGACTCAGACCCTTCTTCAGATCCTGACTCAGACCCTTCACTAGCTCTGGAATTCTTGGCTTGCTGAGGCACCTTTCTCAGCCTCAGTTTCTTCATCTATAAAATAAGGATAGTACCAGCACATACTTCACAGGACTACATTGAGGCTATCAAATAAGAATGGCATATACAAAGCTCTTTGTAACCCTTCAAGCAGTATATAAATGCTAACTATATTTAACTACTGTTATTATTATTATTAAATGGGCTGTTGCACTGGAAGGGGATGTCAGAGAGAGTAAGGTTGGAGATAGAGATGGCTGGCCAGAGCCCCAGGAATTCTGTTCTCTCTGCCCCCCACCCCAAACCACAGCTTCCCACTCCCTCCCATCTCCATTGCTTACAAGGTACTCCAAAGACAAAGTGCACATCATCACTATGGTCAGCTTTCACAAAATCCGGCCTGAGGTTATTAAACATGCTTGGTGGGTGCTGAAATTCATAAAAGTAGACCGGAGAGCTGGGACCTAGGCAAACATAAGAAATGTCCATGATTATTGACACATTGAACATAGGGCAGGGCCACATGCCAGGGGCCCCTGGCCTGACACCCTCCTTTGAGGTGGTGGGCAATGGTAGCTGACCACTAACAGGCAAGCTCCTAAAGGGCAGCCCCTTAGCAAATACTGTCCCAGAAAGATGCTGCAAGGCAGGACAAGTGCTTGGTCTGGTGTAACAGGACCTTGGTTAGAATCCTGGCCCTGCTACTGACTGACTACAAGACATTGGGGAAATCATTTTACTTCTCTGAGGCTGATTTTTCAGCTATAAGATAGAGATAATAATATCTGGCCTGTCTATCAAATTGGAAGGGTAATGGAAGAGAATAGGCATTTGTTATTCAGTTGTTTGTCAGTCATATTCAACTCTGCATGATCTCGTTTGGAGTTTTCTTGGCAAATATACTAGTGTGGCTTGCCATTTCATTCTCCAGCTCATTTTACAGATGAGGAAACTGAGGCAAAGAGGGTGAAGTACCTTTCCCAAGGTCACACAACTCATAAGTGTTTGAGGCCAGATTTGAACTCAGGAAGAGGAGTCTTTCTGACTCCAGGCCCAGCACTCCATCCACTGTGCCTCCTAACTGCCCTGTGAATAAGCATTTATACAGCACCTACTTTGTGCCACATACTGTGCTAAGTGCTTTAAATACAATCTCATTGGAGCCTCACACCAACCCTGTGACTGAGGTGATATTATCATTTCTATTTTATAGTTGAGGAAACTGAGGCAAACAGAGGCTAAATGACTTCCTCAGGATCACAAAGGTGGAAGGGATCTGAGTCTGGATTTGATCTCAGGTCTTCCTGACTCCAGATCCAATGTTCTATCCATGGGGATGAGGTTGTTGTGAAGATCCAGGGGGACAATGGATGTAAAGTATTTCATACCAATAAAACCCTCTAACTGGGGTTCTTTGATTCATTTTTAGTTTAGCACTTTGATAAATCAAATTCAATGAAATCGGTTTGCTATGCTAGCTATGTTATTTGACACATTTAAAAACATTGCTCTGGAAGGAATCTGTAGCTTTCCCTGGATGGCCAAAGCCGTACATGTTGTATACCCACAAAAATATTGAGAACATATACTTATAGAAATGTGGGTTATTATTATTATTATTATTATTTGTAAAGAATGGTCAGAGACTCCCCCACAAAACCCTGCTGCTATTCGGTGGGGGTAGGAAGGATGAAGGAAGATGAAGAAGGGGTTTAACCAATCTGGAGGCTACAATAGCAAAGCCAGAAGCAGGAACCTCCTTCTGCATGAGTGTGTGGGAAACATACACATATTGCCCCAGAGAAGACATTCTTACACTGATTCCGAAAAGGAGTCATGCCATACTCACCCTGATGATATTTGGCCACTTTGAGGGAAGGAATAAGAAACAATAAATCCCCCATCATTTCCTGGAATTGAGCTCTATATTCTCCAGGGTCTTCAGTATCTCTTACATACTCTTCCATCATCAAATGTATAAGCTGAGGAGGAAGACCCTACAGGAGATCCATGAAGAGAGAGAGTAACAGAAAAATGAACTTACCTGGCAGTGGATTCTTTGGTGATCTTTATTGGTTGAAAGTAAGGAATAAGGAAGGGAGCTACATAGCATAGTAGATAAAGTGCTGGCCCTAGAGTCAGGAGAACCTGAGTTCAAATTTGACCTCTGTTATGTATAAGCTATGCAACCCTGGGGAAGTCATTTTACCTTGTTTGCCTCAGTTCTTTATCTGTAAAATGAGCTGGAGAACAAAATGGCAAACAACTCTAGTATTTTGCCAAGAAAACCCCCAAAGGGGTCACAAAGCATCCGACATTTCTCATCAACTAACCAACCACAAAGAATAAGCCCACTCAAGTTTGCCTGCTATTCATAGGTCCTGGGTCTCATTAGATCCCTTTCCCACATCCCCACCAGGGCCTGCTCTTTCATTTGGGCCTGGGGTAGAAGGCATGTGGAGCTCAAGGAAAGGACAGAGCTACATGTGGTCTCCAGGATCCATTCCCCTTCTGTGACCATGAAAAAGGAAATTTAGAAGGTGGAAGGACCTTCATTAGCTCTCTTTCTTAGACAATTTAAGTGGTGTACTGATTGGTCCCTGGGCCTGAGATTTCCTGCTGTTCCAAGCAATCCTCCACTCGTCTTTCAAAGTGATTTTCCAAGCACAGATTTGACCATTTTACTCCCCTGCCCCAACTAAGTAAATTCTAGTGGATGCCCATTAACTCTGGGATTAAATATAAACTCTTCTGTTTGGAATTTAGAGTCTTTAACAACCTGGCCCAATCCGGTCTTCTTCTATATCATTGCCCTACGCACACTCTATACTCAAGATGCTGACCTTCTGGCTCCTCCCACTTCCCATTCCATCTCTCATCTCAGTGCCTCTGCATTGGACAGACTCAACTCAAACAGTCCCTTCTATAGAACATCTTTCTTGGCTCCTCCCTCCTCCAGCTGCTGGAGCCTTACCCCTCCCCCAAGATTTGCTTCGTGTAGGGTTTCCCTCTATCTCTGGATGTGCAGGTTATCTGCCTCATAGAAAGTAAGTTCCTCGAGGGCAGGCACTCTTTCACTTTGTCTTTGAGCCTAGCCCAGTGCCTGATACACAGTAGGTGCTTACAAAAAGAAAAGTTTGATTAACTGGTATCTCACCGACAATTCAATCTGCAATGCTGATTGGATATCATTTTTATCCATGTTGTCCTTAAATCCAGGAATGTTCAATCGCTGTGTAGAGAAAAATGGTTCAGTGGGAATGGTCTTTAGAACTTTACAAAATTCATGCATTTTTTAAGCAAATCTAATGCAAGGAAGTCATTATACCCTTTAAGGAGGAGCCAGTGCCATAGATTTAAGAATTACTGAATAATGCCCAATGAACAATGCTCAAGATATTTTGCAAATGACCAGCAAAATGGTGGGTAATGCCCCGTACATAATAAACAGTGCTCGCTGTTTCTTCATAATGACCCTTAGACAATCATTGATGCTTCCTATACTTAGTGATAGAAATGATGTAAGAAGAATTCTATTTTTCTGACTAGTGTAAATAGACCCACATTACATGCATATGCTTAAGGAGGGAGCTGACAAAAGATTATTAATAAGTCATAGTAAAATTAATATCGACCCAATGGCTTAGAGATATGACAACCTGAAATCCATAGGACAGAGGCCTGGTCTCACATGAGAAGGCCCAGATTCTGGTCCCTGCTCTGACTGGGGTTAAATCATTTCCTTAATGGAAGCCTCAGTTCTCTACTTTACAAAGTAAGGATAAATATCTTAACAGTCCCAACCTCACAGTGGGTATATTGAAAGAAGTTTTTGCAAATTACAAAGTGCTATGTTAATGTCAGGTGGTACTATTCACTGTTCATTTAAAATAAAGAGACTTGAAGGAGAGAGGTGACATACTGCATAGAGCAAAGGACCTGGAGTCAGGAGGACCTGAATTCAAATCCAGCCTCAGACACTTACTAGCTATGTGACCCTGGACAAGTTATTTAACCCCAATTGTCTCCAAAAATTAAAAACTTTAAAAATAAAAAACCAAAGAGATTTGTAGAGGATATTTTAACCAAAAGGGAACTAGACCTATCTTGGGCATCTCTTCCTAAACATCTGAGCAGATTTGCACATGAAATGAATCATCCGTAGAGGAGAATCACTTCCAATTCTTTGAGGGAAGCCTGTTCAGGGTAACTTTTCTGATTTTAGGAAAGGCAAGTGTACAGATGATAGAAAGTCAGGAGGTCCAGCTAACATTGGATCATGGAGTCAGTATCCAAAAGAAGGACCTGAAAGGCTAGAATTTTGGATTGATCAAACTAGGATCAGATTTAATGGGAACAAAGTCTTACAATGTCAAGATGATGGAGGCATGGTTAGTTGACAATTTATTTGAAAAAGATTTGGAGATTATGTTGAACTACAAGTTCATAAGCAGTCAACAGGGTAATATGGCAACCTAAAAAGCAACATGATGTTAAACAGCATTAAGAGAGACATGGCTTCCCAGAATTAGGAGGTGAGAGTCACTTTGTGCTCTGCCCTGGGGAGGCTACAAGTATCCTTTCCACATTGCAACTTTCCTCATTGTGGTTTTGATATAGTCTGAGTAGGCATAAGAAATAAAATGGAATTTTAGAAAATTTTGTGGAAGCCACAGATGATAAGTGAAAGCCAGCCGATGACAGAGAAAAAGTATAGAAACTCAGGAATACACGAAATATATGTATAGTATTGTAACTTATCAACATATGTTACCCTTTAGTACCATAATAATTCAATCTTTTTCTCTGGTACCACAGGGAGGAAACTAAACATTAATATTGATTTTTTAGATCACAGGGGGTACTGCACCCCCAATCCCGGCAATATGGAAAAGATAACTGTCTATCTGGAATCTTTTGTTCAGTTCTGAGCTTCACGTTTGAGGCAGAAAATATAGAAGCCAAAAAGGGACTCTTGGTCTTGCCAAATAGAGATGGGTTGAAGGAACCTGCTTTGCTGGTCAAAGAGAAAACTTAGGGCAAGATAGAAATGATAGTTGTCTTTAACTATCTGGTGGATGGTCAACAAGAAGAGGTACTTAACTGGCGCCATTTGCTGTTGTGGAAGAACTGGTAACAACAGGTAGAAGTGAAAAAAAGAAATAAATTTCTACTTGATGTCATAATGCCCCGTCCAACCATGAGAGCTGCCTAAAAGTGGAAGGAGCTGCCTCAGGAGGGTTGGTTTTCCCTCGTTGGAGGTCTTCAAGCAGAGGCTGGATGTTCATTTGTCCAGTGAGTTATAGAAGGGATTCTCCTTCAACTCTGGCTTATACTCCATGGTGACCACAGCTCTGACCAACTTGGAAACTCTGTGATTCTTTAGAGACTAAACAGTCAAGATCAGAAAGAAGCTGGCACAGAACAAGAAATCTGAGAATCTTACCACAGGAATAACCCAGCCAAATTCATGGTTGTTCACACCGATGATGGAAGGGACATGGTAGAACTCTCCTGCAGCCAGCAACTCTTCAGGATGTTTGGGGAGGAATTGTCCATCAACTACACCAGAGATCGTCCTGAAACGCTAAAGAAAGAAGCAGAAAAAACAGATAAGTCTATCTCCACAATCTCCTTTCCAAGTATAACTTTCTCAACATCCTCACTGTCACCATCTTATTTTAAACACTTTTTATCACTTACCTGGACAATGTAGGGTTTTTTTTTTCTTTTTCAGAGGCAATGAGGGTTAAGTGACTTGCCAAGGGTCACACAGCTAGTAAGTGTCTGAGGCCACATTTGAACTCAGGTCCTCCCGACTCTAGGGCCATGCTCCCTCCACTGCACCACCTAGCAGTGCCCACTTATCTGGACCCTTCCAACAGTCTGCAAACTGGCCTCCCTGTCTCCCTCTATAATTTATATCACATACACACACACACACACACACACACACATACACACACACACACACACCTTCCTCATGGCACATGTGCTCATGCCACTCGACTGCATTAAAAAAAAAAGTCCGATAGCTCCCCATTCCCCAAAGAAAGCCTCCAACAGTTCAGCCTGGCATTCAGAGCCTTCCCTTCTACCATTCCAGACTTATATCACATTATATGGACTCTGACCTGTACTGTGTACATCGTGTTTCACCTACCATGGATTCTTGCCTCTCCACAGTCAAGCACCGTTTCCTACCTTTCTGCTTTGGCTCACTTCACTCCACATGGACAGTTTTTCCCCTCCCTGCTACTTGTGGAAATTCTTCACTGTCTTCAAGAGCCAGTTTAACTGCCATGTCTTCCATATAGCCTTCTATGCTATGGCCAGAATGGCCCTTCCCTTCCACAGAGTTCCTACTGCACATGCTTCTGACACCCCTGTGGACTTAAGCTCTATTACCTACATATGGCACAAAGCTCTCTCCCCTTAGGAGAGCTCATCACAGACCCATTTCTTATCTAAACTTTGTGTCCCCTCATCTTGGCACAGAAGCTGCTCCAGAAATGCTTCAGAAATTAACAGCAGGAGAGACCTGACCTCAAAGTCAATAAATCTGTATTCTAGCCGTGGCTCAGCCACTAATGGACTTTGTAACTTGAGGCAAATTGCATCTCTTTGGGTTTCAGTGTTCTCTCCTACAAAATGAGGACAGTTAATTAAATTATTGTCAAGAACTTTTTCCTATAAAGCTTCTTAAACGAGGGCATTGGAATTGGGCTTTAGCAGATGGGAAAGAATTCAACAGACAAAGGAGGGCTGTGAGAGGCAGCAAGGTGAGGGAGGGAGGAAGACTGAATATAAAACTGGGACACATAGGCTTGAATCCCAGGTCTGATATTTATTGACTGTGATGCTGGAGAAATGGATAAGTCACCACCTCTAGGCTGCTCAGATGTTTGTTTTTGTTGTTCAGTTGCGTCCATCTATTTATAGCCCCACTGACTATAGCACATCAATACTGTCCATGGCAGTACTGTCATGGCAAAGATACTGGACAGGTTCACCATTTCCTTCTCCAGTAGATTAAAGCAAATAGAGGTTAAGTGACTTGCCCAGGGTCACACAGCTAGTAGGTGTCTGAGGCTGGATTGGAAGTCAGCTGTTCCTGACTCCAGGCATAATTCTATATTCACTGAGACTTCTTCAGAGGTTTGTTTACCCATCTGTAAAATGGGAATAATGCTTCTTATGCTCCCTACCTCATGGATTGTTATGAGAAAGATATTTTATAAATCAATATGATAATAACAAGGGACAACTTTACAGACATAACACACATCTGAAAAAGAATCCATAGATCGCCTCCTCAAAAAGATCCCAAAAAGAAAATTCTAGGAATATTGTCGCCAAATTCCAGAACTCCCAGATCAAGGAGAAAATACTGCAAGCAGCCAAAAAGAAACAATTTGAGTATTGTGGAAACACAATCAGAATAACCAAAGATCTGGCAGCTTCTACATTAAGAGATTGAGGGGCTTGGAATATGATATTCCGGAGGTCAATGGAGCTAGGATGAAAACCAAGAATCACCTACCCAGCAAAACTGAGTATCATGCTCCAAGGCAAAATATGGATTTTCAAAAAATAGAGGACTTTCAAGCTTTCTCAGCGAAAAGACCAGAGCTGAATAGAAAATTTGACTTTCAAACACAAGAATCAAGAGAAGCATGAAAAGGTAATCAAGAAAAAGAACAAGAAAAAGAAATTGCAAGGGACTTACTAAAGTTGAACTGTTTTGTTTACATTCCTACATGGAAAGATGATGTGTATGATTCATGAGACCTCAGTATAAGGGTAGCTGAAGGGAATATGCATATATATGTGTGTATGTGTATATGTACATATGTGTGTGTCTATGTATGTATATGTGTGGGTGTATGTATATATGTATGAATATATGTATATGTGTGTGTATATATATATATATACATATATATATATATATAGACAGAGGGCACAGGGTAAGTTGAATTTGAAGGGATGACATCTAAAAAAAATAAAATAAAATTAAGGGATAAGAGAGGAATATATTGAGACAGGGATAAAGGGAGAGATAGAATGGGGTAAATTATCTCACATAAAAGTGGCAAGAAAAAGTGATTCTGTAGGAAGGGAAGAGGGGCTGGGGAGGACGAATGAGTAAATCTTGCTCTCATTGGATTTGACCTGAGGAGGGAATACCATACACACTCAATTGGGTATCTTACCCCACAGGAAGGAAGGATGAAGAAGATAAAAAGAGGGGGGGTGATAGAAGGGAGGGCAGATGGAAGTGGAGGTAATAAAAACAAACACTTTCGAAAAGGGACAGGGTCAAAGGAGAAAATTCAATAAACGGGGATAGGTTAGGAAGGAGCAAAACATAGTCAATTTTTCACAACATGAGTATTGTGGAAGGGTTTTACATAACGATATGCATGTGGCCTATGTTAAATTGCTTGCCTTCTTAGGGAGGGTGGGTGGGGAGGGAAGAGGGGAGAGAATTTGGAACTCAAAGTTTTAAAAACAGACTTCAAAAACAACAAAAAAAAGTTTTTGCATGCAACTAGGAAATAAGATACACAGGCAATGGGGCGTAGAAAATTATCTTGCCCTACAAGAGAAGAAGGGAAAGGGGGATGGGAGGGGAGTGGGATGACAGAAGGGAGGGCTGACTGGGGAACAGGGCAACCAGAATATATGCCATCTGGGATTGGGCAGGAGGGTAGAAATGGGGAGAAAATTCGTAATTCAAACTCTTGTGAAAATCAATGCTGAAAACTAAATATATTAAATAATTTAAATAAAAAGAATGTTAAAAAAGGAATAATTAGCTGACAGCTATCAATCCCAAAGGATAGAGAGAGTCTTCTAACAATTGTGATTCTTTCTTCCAAAGATCCATAGGATGTTACATCTGAAAGGTGATGAAGAACAGAATATAAGAGCTAGAAGGGACCACCATCACTACCACCACCTTCATCATCATCAGCAGCAGCAGCAGCAGCAGCACCACTGTAACATTATTTACTGCTTATTTTGTTCTACGCACTGTACTAATAAGCGCTTTACAATTTTATCTCAGTTGTTCCTCACAACAACCCTGGGAGGTAGGTGTTATTATTATCCCTATTTTCTTGATAATGAAACTGAGGCTAACTGGTTAAATGACAGCTACTGTCTGAGGCTAGATTTGAACTCAGGTCAGCTTTCCCAGCACTCTATCCATTGTACCACCTAGCGGCATCCTCCATACCTTAGCTCATAGAATGTTATAGCTGGGGGAAAAATCTGGAAAAATAGAATACCAGTAGATGAAGGAATCCGGGAAAAAATAATGTTGGAACCCAGAATGTTAGAATCAGATTAGAATGGATCCTTCCAGCTCTAAAGCTTTCATTATATAAACAGAGAATGCCTGAGTGGGAAGGATTGGACAACCAGAGAATGAAAAAGCTTAGGACCTTAAAACCTGAAATGTTTAGAACACAGAATTTCAGAAGGATTCTTAGGACATAGTATGTCCAGAGTAGAAGGGATGGAACCTTAGCAGACAAAATAAGTTGAGAGCACAGAATGTTGAAGGTAGAAGAGATCCTAGAAAGCAGAACATCAGTGGGAAGAGACCTCTCAAGACATAGAATATTGGAGGTGGGAATATCCTTGAAGATCATCTATTTAGTAAGGGGAAACTGAGGCGTAGAGAGGGACATTTCCCAGATCTTCACCTCAATCCCACCTAATGAAGGCTGGGTGTCCAGCCCCCTCCCCAAGCTGTCTTGGCAGCTCTTCTCGGGACTGGAACCCTTGCTTCTCAGCCTACATACCTTGGTGATGGCCAGCATCTCATCCTCAGACTTGCTCCTAAGGCACTGAACCATGGAGGCAGAATCGTGTCTATCGCAAGAAGACAGATTGGCAACAGCCTGCAAAGAGGCACCCACAAAGAGTTAATACTGTCAGAGAGGAACCCCTGGCCGGGATCACAACAGAGGGATCCTTTCATACTCCTCAGTAAGATAACAAAGAATCATTTCTATAGGTGACGATGCAATAATGGTGAAAAGGAGACCAAGCTGGAATCTGTCTGACTGTCTAAAGGGAGTGAGTCCCCCAATCAGGAGCCTGCTCTGTATAGGGCTCAGTGCCAGTCAGTGGGGATGGGGATGGGCAGGGGCAGGTTACAAAGACACAGTCCCTGCTCACAAAAAGTTTGCCATTTCCTCAGGGAGTAAAGACCTAAATATCCATAAAGAACACAAGATGGGGTCTGGTATGTTGAAAGAGGCCTAACATTGGCCCAGAAAGCTCAGTTCAGGTCCCATCTCAGTCACCAACTCATTGTGTGACCTTGGACAAGTCACAGAAGGACAGAACCAGAGAGGTAGAAGGGACCTCACAGATCATGCTATCCCACCTGTACCTGGGCCCCCTTAAGAAATGCTTCCTGCTCTTCTGGGAGTGTCAGGAAATAGAATTTGGAGATAGAAGGGACTTTACAAACCATCTAATAGAACCGATTTTTATGGAGGAACAAACTGAGGAACCAGGAAGGAAATGCCTGACCTACAATCACAGGCAGAAGAAGAAGCAGAGCGAAGAACTGCATCCTTCCTCTCTGTGACTCAGTTTCCTCCACTGTAAAATGAGGAGGTTGGACTAGATGGTTTCTATGGTAACTGTCAGCTTGAACATTAAATGACATTTCAGTGTACTTTCTTACAGCCCTGGGGACCTGAAAGGTCAATGGGACACCGGGCCATGGGGTTAGGAGACCAATAAGCCTAAGAAAGGACAAGAGTGATTGCAAAGACCAAAGAACAAGGAACTTACATTTGCAAACATTTCTGAGCTAGAAGAAATCGTTCCAGGGATGACAGACACACCACTCTGCATGATTGTTCTGTGGAACAAGCCTTTGGACATGGGAGATAGAACCTGGGGGAGCAAAGTACAGCAGAGAGGAGGAGAAAGCAGTCATGAGGAGGCCCAGACACTCCTGGCTTAGCAGAGACTGAGTCTGAAAGCCAGAACTGTTACTTACCCTGTCACACCTCTAAGCTAACTGTATAGGACAGTCCCAAACAGCAGCCCCTCTATGGGACCCTGGCCTTTGCCCCTTTGGTACAACCAACCCTATAGGATAGATAGACAGAAAAGAGGGCTAAGGAATTTTGGCCATGGTCCTGGACTCTCTAGATGGTTAAGTAACATGGTATGATAAGATGCCTGTGCTCTGTAACCCAGCAATGCTGTTCCTATGCCCTACCTCCTTACAAGGTCACATTGTTTATTGATTAAGAGAAAGTGAAGGGTTGTTGTTAGGAACAAATATCTTTAAATCTAACAGTTTTTCACACTATATCATGGGAATTTCTGACTTTCCCATCAGCTATTTATTTTTAAACACTGCTCTTCCACTGATGTCTTCCTCCCATGCCTTATCACAGCCTGCAGCCTATGTGATGTGCCAGAAGATCTTTGCCTCTAAGTGCCTCCTAATGGATTTTGTCTGTCTTTTGAGGGTCAGTCATGCTAAGCTCTCAGAGGCTCATCAACAAAGAATGGGAAAGCAGATCTGCAGCCACAGCTGGTAACAAAGGCCATGTGGGAAGGTGTAGAGAGTTTCTGAGCCACATTGGGAAGAGATGAACCTCAGTAGTGAAATCAGGGGTCCATTAGGCCTTGAGTAATTTCATCATTGTCCCATATATTTCTTTTGCTGATATTTGAAGCTGTTAGCAAGCCTTTAAAAATGAATATCTCTTCTTTTATCTCCAGTAAAATAAGAGTAAGAAAGGACTAGATGATTAGTTGGGACTATGGCAGGGGACTGTGCTAGGATCTCCAAATGAAAGACAAGGACAGGTTCCAGCCTTAGAGAAAGAAGTCAGCAGCCCCAATGGTGCTGAGAGGGGAAGGGTAAGAGGAAGATAAGGATGAAGAGAAGGAGGAAGAAGAAAAACCATCTAAGTCCATCTAGGAGTGAGGAATGTGTGGTCATGAGGCCACATTTGGCCGTCTAGGTCCCAAAGTGTGGCATTTGACTGAACCCAAGCTTCACTTAAATCCTTAATTATAGGGTTTCTTACATGAAGCTTAGATTCAGTCAAAGGGCCACACTTGAGGACCTAGAAGGCCACATGTACCCTCAAGGACACAGGTTCCCCACCCATGGAGAACTTGGGTTTGGATACAAGAGGTCCCCTTCAAGCTAAGGTCATGTATTTACCACCTACATGTGAGGAAACACTGATTCCCCCAGCAGACTGCCCAAAGATGGTCACACAGCCAGGATCTCCTCCAAAGTGGGCAATGTTCTTCTGGATCCACCTCAGGGCAGCCACCTGATCCAGGTAACCCCAGTTGCCAGGTGCATGCTCATCCCCAGTGCTGAAATCCAGATATTAGACAGGGTTAGAGAATTCTGAAGAAGAGCACCAAGTTCATATGATTAAGGGATTTAAAGACCATCTCATCCACTTGAATGATGTAAGAGATAGACTGCTGTAACCAGACTTGGCAGTACCAGTATTCATCTACCCGCTGCATGACCATGGGCTAGTCACTTAGACCTCTGCCTCAGTTACCTTATCTGTAAAATGAAGATAATATTGGCATACATGGCTCAGAGTTGTTCCAAGGATAAAATGAGACACTATTTATAAAGCACTTTATCAACCTTAAAGAACTATACACATGCTAGTCCTTGTTGTTCTTCTTTTACAGACATAAACTGATGAGACACCTCTTGAATTCTTCTACCTGAAGGACTCCCAGTGCAGGCCTCTTTAGTGGCTCCCTGGGTCTTCCAGGGGCAGCCTCCACCATGCTGCTTTCTTCCCTTCCACCTTTCTCCCCGATCTCCTCCACCTCACCACCCTTGCCCCCACTCTCCCTTCCCCCTCCGTCTTTTAGCTCTCCTTTCTGTTTTGTCTCCCTCTATTACAATGTCAAGTCAAGTCAAGAAACATTTACTGAGCAACTACTATGTGCCAGGCACTATATCAAGCTCTGGCCAAAGAAGGAAAGGTAAACACAGTCCTTGCCCTCAAGAAGTTTACAGTTTAATGGAGGAGACAAACAGCTGTGCCCAAACCAAATCTACACAGGCTAGATTGGAGATGGTTCTGGAGGGAAGGCCCTGGCAGTTAGGGAGACAGAGAGAGGTTTCTTGCAGAAGGTAGGATTACCACTGAGTCCTGAAGCCAGCCAGAAGGAGGAGGAGTGAAAAGGAACAGATTCAATGGAGTGTCTTATTCAAGGATCAGGAGGAAGGGAGAGAATTTGGAGGAGCCTGAGAAGACAAGAGATCTGGGAGGAGGCCAGGCTCCTCTCCATGAACTCTGCAATCCAGCAACTTTATACTCCTTGTTCTCCTCAAACACAACTCTCTGCCCCCCAAGTCCAACTTTCCCTGGCTATACCCATGACTGGAATTGCTTGAAGGAATCTGAGACAGCCCTGATCCCACCTTCTTCAAAAGATCTCACTTTGCATCTTTCCCCTCCCCCCACACAACCTTTGCTGCCAGGGCCTTCCAGAGAAAGGAACCCCGTTTGATACTTTATAGGAAATTGGTCCTGGGGAAGCTTGGAGAAGCATGAGGTTCATTACCATGTGCTGTACCAAGCAAGCAAAAATGAAAGCAGCACACACACACAAACACAATATGACAACCTGCATTGACAGACAGAGATTCAGGGCACTCACATGAGGGAGACTTGTACAGTAGCAAGATCTGGGTGGGAGTACACACTCAGAGAGGGGTCTGAACATGTCAGTCTTATCCCTTAAAGGAAGGTTTGTTTGGAACAATCAGCACCACATGTGAGAGAAGGCATTCTTAATCAGACCCAGGTATGGTGGGGAACTTCCCCAAGATCCTTTACTGATGCAGGACTCAGGGACTCCAAGAGCAGGTGCCGGCACACACCCATGCAGTCAGCTGGGAGTCCATTGAGGAGCTGAGGTTACTGATGGGATAAGAATAAATCAGGACATGTGAAAGTATTGTCTGTCTGCTATGGTTTAAATGTTTTGTGGTCCTTAGGACCACTTACTGTGTGACTCCAGGTTGGAGTCCAATCACTTATAATAACAACATGACACGATGTATTTCAAAAATCACAAATGTCACAACTTCCCTCTGAGCTTACTTCTCTTTCATAGTGTAGATATTTTTAATGTATATGCTATTTATAAGTTGTCTCCCATTAGAATTGAACTCCCTGAGGGTAGAAATTGACTTTCCTTTGTGTCCCAAGCACTTACCACAGTGATTGGCATATAATAAGTGCTTAAAAGATGTTTGTTAACTGGCTGATTGACTGAATAAGGGGGTGATGGTCTGACCAGTGCTGTAGGAAGATCACTGACAGCTGAGCAGAGGGTGAATAGTTGTAGGGAGGGAAGAAGCTAGGGGGTCAATCAAGCAGGCATTATTACTCCGACTGTAATGTGGTAAGAGCTTGCACTAATGTGGTGGTACTGCCAGAGGAGAGAAATGGGCATATGTGAGAGATGCAGCAATGGTAGACTCCCTAGGACTTGGCAACAGATTGGGGCATTGGGGTAAAGAGAGTGGGTAATGGACCATGGCACCGAGATCACAAGCCCGGGTGACTGGGAGGATGATGATGCCTTTAACAAAGGATAGGGACATTGTAAAGAAGAGGGGGTTTGGTGGGAAAGAGAAAGGGTTCAGTTTGGAAATGTTGAGCTTATAATGAGACATAAACTTTGAGATAGTTGGAGATGGGATACTGTAGGTCTGCTCTGGAGATTGGAAGCCAGACTGAAGAGAGTAAGAGAAAAGAAAAAAAGCTGTCTAGCCATAGAAGGGAGGAGATGTATGGGATCATAACTACTGGGGATGGATAGATGGATGGATAGATGGAGGGAGGGAGGAAGGGAGGGACCAATAATGATTTTTAAGGTCAGAGGAGAGACATAGGCAAATTTGTAGATAGCAGGGAAGCAGTTGAGAGTGGGAAAGGGAAGATAGGAGAGAGAGGAGGGAGTATGGGAGAGAGAGAGAGAGAGAGAGAGAGAGAGAGAGAGAGAGAGAGAGAGATACTAAAGAATAGTTAAAATAAGAAGGATAGAAAGGGCAGTCTTCTGGAAAAGACTGGAAGGAATGGGATCATTTGTTTGTGTAGAAAGTATACCCTTAGTGAAGAAAAGGTCCACTTCCTCATTTAAGATAGGTAAAGGAGGAGAGAGTAACAGAAGGCATCTGATCAATGTGAGATAAGGAGGAGGGCATATAAAGGAGCTCAGTGGATGGCCTCATTTTTTCCAGGAAAATATAAAGCAAGATTCTTAGTTGAGATGGTGAGGAGAGGAAGAGCCATGAGAAGTTGGAAGAGGGATGCAAAGGCTTACAAAAGCCACTCTTGGTGAGTGAGATAGTGAATTGATTACAGAGGTGCAAAAAGATTGCCTTACCACAGTAAGGACCCAGTTAAGATTATGGAACATTAATCTCGATGGACTCAGGCAACACAGTTTCATGATTTTCTCCAGTTTCATTCAGGTGTATGCACAGAATAGCCAAAGGAATGGATCATGGGAATAATCCCAGGCTGAGTTTTGGCAGGGAAAGATTTGTCATAGGATAAGGGGTCAATGTCGAGGGGTTAAGATAGAGAAGGGAAGAGATTATAACCAGGCAGGGTGATGGCCTGGAAAAGAACTGAGGGGTGGGGGGATTGAAGGTCAAGGTGAGGATTGTGGAACATTTTATACCATTTTATATCATTTTTAATTTCAACCAGACCCAGAGCCTGAATTAATGAGTAACTGAAAGAAGATCCAGGACCTGGGCTTCTTTGTTCTCTAAAAGTTTGCTCAGGAAATACCCTTACCACTGTCAACAAGGCCAGATGAGACTGACCTAAGGACATTCTTACCCCTATTAGCCATTAAGGAATGAGACCCTAACTCCAAGAGAGAATATTAACTGACCTTTGTCAACATTCTTTACAACCCTATTCCATTAAGGAAAATCCTCTTCTTGTATCATGGTTAAACATACATGGGGGTCATAAATATGAGGTAACACAGGCTTGCTGGGTCTGCTAAAATAATGTATATAAGTCTTCTCATTCCTTTGTTCAGGAGCCAGAGCTTCAGCTCTCACTCCTTGTACATACAAGTAAGCTAGCTTAGCTATGCTTTAAGGGAAAATAATAAATAACATGGATTTTTCTATCACCTAGCATGTTTGCCTTCTTCAACCAGACTTTCAGGTTTAATAGTTATGGTGCCGTGAACTTCGGATGGAAATGATGGAAATGGGACAATGCAGCCCAACCTTGCCAATGCTTTGGGCGCCACAGGATTAATTTTTCCTGGAATTTTGGCCCTGACAAGGTGGGGGTAAGTTGTCTCTCTTCCCAGCTTCCAAAAAGGACTCCCACAAAATTGGTTGAAGTCCTAAAATTCCCTTTAAGCTAGCTCTGGGGGCAGGGATCAAATCTGTGGTAAAACACAGATCTGTAGGCAAACGCACATAGATCCCCTGGAAACACTGATTGATCTAGAAAATTAGCTATGGATCAGTCAAAAATTAGAATTAGAAGTCCAACCATTCCTCTACTCCCTCCACCCTATTCCTCACCCCCTCCCTCCTTTCATTCCCTTGGAGGCCCTGACCCTGTGGAGAAAAACTACACTTTGCTGTTACCCTCTCCCCCTCTGCCTCCCAGTACCTACTCTAACCAGAGAGGGGTAACTCTGTTCTACTACCATTGCCTCCTCTCTCTTCTCCTCCCCTCCCCCTTTCCCCCTTCCATTAAGGGCTCTGTTTTTGCCTTCTGCCCTATTCCTATTTCTTCCCTTAAAGGCTCTGATTATGGGGAGGATAAATGCATTTTATCCTTACTCCTAGCCTTCCCTTCCCTGCCCTAGTCCTCCTCCATCTCCCTTTTCCCCCTTCCTAAGGGATAGGATATGGAAAGTCAGAAAATCAGGAATGCCAAGGCTTCCCCAAAGACCATAGGGGTGCTAATAGCCAATTCCTGAAAGCTTCTAATTCTCTGTTGTTTAAACTCTGAGATCAGTCTGTATTTGTTCTGTATTTGTTTTGTTAATTGTCTGTTAATTGTCTGTGAGCGTGTGCTCTATGTCTATACCATGTAAAATCTGAAATGCAGGTAGCCAGAGAATTCTAAGGCTGCAGTTAGGGAAACAAATACTCTTTTCCTTGTTGTCCCTTGTCTGGTTAACTTGGAATTACAACAGAAATAGGGCTAAAACATTTTAGCATATTCTGGGATTGATTATTCATTAAAATTTTGGAAATTGGTTAGTTGGATTTTGGGAGAGAGAACTCCTGAGATTGTAAAATCACTCCAGGGGCTCACTCTTGCTGAAACACCTCCTCCCAATGCTGATCACTTATCATTCCCCACTCCTTCCCCAGAGTTAAGAGGGAATCTTTTCCCTTAGATTTAAGTGCAAAAATGTTTTTAAGGAGTGAGCAAAAGGTGAAGTTTACTTGAGTTACAATCATTGAGATCTTTCACCATTGTTGTCCTGTCTCTGACCAAGCCATGGCTGCAGTAAAAGTTAGAGCAGCTAAAACAAACTCCTCTCATCCCAGATCAGATTAGAATAGAATGCAGGAGAACTGTAGGGAAAACTTAAATCACCCTTCCCCACCTGGCAAAAGGAGGAGAAGGACAGAAATTCACAGACTGGTAGTATCATGACAGTCCTGTGCCCCTGGATACCTTTGTAGCCCATCCTTTTTGGCAAAGCTTGGAAATGTCACCCTATGCATTCTGCCCACTCTGTCCCTAGCAGCTGCAAACTGCCCTAGGCTCAGTAACTTCTGCAGTTGTTGGGGAAGGTCGAGGTAGATGGATTTGGACTTTCTGCCTCCAAGAATTGTCACCACTGGGATACTAGCTTCTGCTCTAGGTAACTTCACACTTCTTTGTTCCAGTTGCAAAACTGTATTTTAATCTCTGTTTGACCTGTTTCCTGATTTGTAAAGGGAAAATAATGATGATGGTTGTAACGGGATCAAAATGATAATGATTGTAAAATGTTTAACATAATGTCTGGTATTTGTTAGACACAACCTTATTATTATCTCTCTGATTTATTGTAATTGTTAACTTTTGAAGTGGTTTTTAAATACCAAAAGTAATAAGCTGAATAATTTCTATAAGTGGTAATCTGGAATTACAATTGATGTCATCTGAAAATTATTGTTTCTATATTTCTAAAATTGCATTGTATTTCTAAAATTCTCTTAGATTGTGAAATTTGAGAAAACAATTGTGTGGTAAGAAATGATATTATAGCAATTTTAATCTGATTTTGATATATGTGAATTGGGTTTTTAAAAGGGATGTAATGAAATTTTGAACTTACATTTGGTTATAAAAATAAATAATTAATAACACTGATATTTAACCATGAGAACAGACATTCTATGTAAAAAAATTTTCTATTATGAGAATATATCTGGTGGTTTAAAGTTATAGTTTCAAATGATGAAATGAAAGATTCTCTGTGCAAGGAGATTTAGAAATGCGTTCACCTAAATTGATAAATGGGTTGTTTCAAGTTTTAAAATGCATAATTATAGTAGGGCATTGTTACATTTCTAAATTGTGTAATTTGGCAAACAGATGTATCATCAATATTGAAAAAATGTGATTTTATAGATAATAATCTTTTCTTTTACAATGCTAATGGGCCTTAGAAATTAAAATGTTACCATTAGTGATTATGAATTCAGATTTGATTTGCTTATCCAACTAAGTTATAGTCTGTTCCAAGTTTTACAATACATGATCATTGCTTGTGGTGTACTTATATTTCTAAATTTGTTATATTATGCAACTTGGTTAACATTGCATTACCTATGCTGTTAGAAGAGCAATTTCTCTTATAATCCAGACATTATTAGATTAAGAACTGCGCCTAATTAAGAAATTGAGGTTATTAACTGAAACAAGGACTTTTGAAACCATCTAGTCATGAACTCTTATCAATCTTGTGTAAAGCTTTCTGTGTAGAGGAATTCCAATGGAAAAAGTTTTTAAAGTCCTGGTAAACTTTGTTATTGTGTTAAGGTAAATTTAATTGGGTATGTAATTATAGAAATTAAGTGTCCTGCCCATTACAACACGTTTATGACTAGGGAACTTTGTAACATCTAGGAATTCTGTGCAATATTTGAGAATGAGGACATTTGGCACCACCTTAGTTAATGAATTCCAGTGTTTAAGGGTTAATTTGCTTTAAGGAGAAAGAAGATGTCTATCATTTTAAAACCTTCTAAATAATTTTCTTCAGAAAGGTTTAGTGAGTATTCCTTTTAACATCAGGATCAATTTTAAACTGTTTTGAAGAAGGGAAAATACTTTTGAAAATGCTCTGTAAAATCTTTTTGTATAATTCAGAAGGCCTGCTGAATTTCCACCTGTAAGCTAATTGGTTGCAGTTCAAACCTACAGTGAGTTTTCAGAGTTTCTAGGTGAGAACCTTATACTTGGAAATTAATGCTTATCTATAGAAGTCTTGGGAGGGTGGTTAAAGCATATGTTTTATGTACCCCAAGAAAGGCCCTTTCAATGTCTTATTCTACATTTCTGAGTAAGGAGGCAGTCTGTGCATTCCTTACTCCTCCCCCCCACCTTAGTTTAGATAAGAAGAAAGAGTTTTACCTTTGCCCAACTGTCAGAAGGGAAGGAAGGGGGAGGAGCAGCAGTTACTGGGATTTGAGTTTTACTGAAAGTAAGAAAACAGTAGGGGTCAGGAGCCTCCAAACCTGGCTTCTTAAAGTCAGCAGAACTGATAAGATTAGACTAGACTTGAGATGGGCTTTGGTTTGGTAGTTTTTATTAGTGAAGCTTGCCATCTGATGGAAAAGAACCCTCATGGGGAGATGATATGGCAGATCTCTTTAATCAGAAATAAGCAGGTAGTGACAAAAGGGAAGTTATCTGCCAGAATCTGTTACCATTGTGAAAGAAGTTGGCTTTATGGGGAAAATGGAAAATTGGATAAATTCAAATATGTGAAATCTTGTTGTTTTTAATCAAATGACTGGTTACATTGGTACTCTTGAATAGCCAAATGAAAGATAATATGGTTTCTAAAGTATTAATGGGAATAATTTGGGAAAAAGGGAAAAGAAGTATTTGGAAGATGGAAAAGTTATGTAGCTTGATTTGATAATTATTAGCTCAATGAATATGGGACAGTCCTATCTGAAGGGTATTTATTTGCTATTTAAGATTTTATGGGATTATAGGAATTTTATTCTGATATTCTGATTACAGGAATAGGTCACATGAAGCCAGTAGTAGAATGGTAGGTATTACAGGCTGAGAACTTTAAAGGTGGATGTCTGTGCCTGGGAAAAAGTTTTGAAGACAACCTTGGACACATCCTAGGTAGGATCTTCCTGACTCTATTTCCCAATTCTGCTATTTTCTTTCTGAAAAGGAAAATCTCTGCCTGAATACTCCGAAGCCCTGCTTTCAGCATTCAATGGCTATATGATTGGCTATCAGATATGAGCCATGCCTGGAATCAAATAGAGCTAAGGAAGTTCTTTCCTTCTGTTAAGATATATGACATTGTCCCTCTTTTCTTTCATAGCAAATTTATATTATCAAGAACTTTTGTAAGCACAATGCTAAATCTATTAAGCAACAAATGAATATTGGAATATCTCTGAGTAATTATAATAGGATACAGGAATGAATAGCTTACAATTTCAACCTATGTTCATGACCAAATAAAGATTAAATAATATAGAGATAACATCCTCCAAAAGGAGGAAATGATTAGACAAAGTAATAAGGCAAAGATATAATGTGATAAATGCCTAATAAAAAGAAAAGGAATAGCAAATTTTGAGAAAAAGCCATAGGATCAGATTGATTCCCCTAAGAATTATATACAGATGTGTATGATTGGCTCCAAAATTTATCAGTCTTGGAAATTCAAGCTAATAAGTGTGTTTTGGTAATAAGATCATAAATTTGGATGTTAGCACAAGAAAATTGTATAAGATAGTAGTACAAGTGAAATTATATCTCCTTTATTAAGGTATCTGTCTGATAATTTTAAAAGGAAGATGAGTTCAATTTATGGTTGGACCTTCATATTTTAAAGGATTCTTATACCAGGTACAAATTTAGGTAAGGATAGAAACAGCAGATGATATATAAACTGAAATACTCTGAAGTTTCAAAAAAAAAAGGAGAAACAAATTTAAGTGATTATACTAAGTTATATTAAGTAAGAATTATCTGAGAATTTCTAGATCTGAACCAGAGAAGCAGAACTCTCTTTTACTATCTAGGGACCAGATAACTACAATCAGGCATCTGGGATTTAAAAAAAAAAGGTGTTGCTTTAAATGGGCATTAGGAATATGTAACTGGAATTTCAAGTTACTTTATATACGAATTATGCAATTAATTGCTGGAATTAAATTAGAAACATTTTAAGCTTTGTTAAGAATGGCTTGTGGTTTATTTTGTAAATGTCATCAAAGAGACATGGTATGACTAAAAGTTTATGATGCTATATGTACTGTGTTACTGGGATACAAGGAATTTAATGGCAGTCAACATTGTTAATAATGATTGCATTACTTTGCATGGTCATGTTTAAGTTTTTTTGGTTATCTAATATGTAAATGTAAAACATGTGACATGTAAATTTCCCCCTCTCAATACCAGTCTATTGTGAACCATCTAAGTGATTTGGTCTGTACCTGACTTAATGTAATTGTGCAATTTTGTGAATTGTGATAAAAACTTTGTTGTATTTGTTTAAATTCAGCCCTGTGTGGCTGGGATACCAAACCATTTATTGCACTGTTTGAACTTAGCCCTGCATGGCTGGGATCTAGGTTGTGCTGTTTTTCTCTCAATTATCAAGTCATATGTGTTCTGGGAGCTCCTGTCAAATCTGACTACTTCTATAGCTGCCAACATGTGCATATGGACTCCTTGATCCTTCTGTCACATCTGGGGATTGCCCCTGCTCCCGAGTGGACATCTGAGCCCATAGGAGACTTTGCCCTCCGGTTTCAAAGGAGCCTGAATGGGACAGAATCAGATGCAGGCAACCCTCCCAAGAGCCCAGACCAGAACCTGAATGAAGAACTGCTCTTTCCCTTTCTGAGTCCTTTGCATTCCCAAGACTGTTTATCTGTACCTTTGGTGTCTTTGGCTTCTTTTACTTAGTTGCTCTGTTTTTCCCCATTATGCTCCCTACCCTGATGCCCCTTGCAGCTTGCTCCCTCTGCTCGTCTACAATTAGTTTACAATAACTGCCCATCTCTGGGGATGTCCAACCACAGGAAGGAAAAACCTGAATCCACCTAGATAAGGATTTTTAGAACTTCACCCCTGAGGGAGATAGAAGTTTCTCCATACCTTAATTGGTCTTCAGGCAAAACTTCCAGTTTGCCTTTGACCAAAAGGAGGAAATGTGGAACATTTTATACCATTTTATATCATTTTTAATTTCAACCAGACCCAGAGCCTGAATTAACGAGTAACTGGAAGAAGATCCAGGACCTGGGCTTCTTTGTTCTCTAAAAGTTTGCTCAGGAAATACCCTTACCACTGTCAACAAGGCCAGATTAGACTGACCTAAGGACATTCTTACCCCTGTTAGCCATTAAAGGATGAGACCCTAACTCCAAGAGAGAATATTAACTGACCTTTGTCAACATTCTTTACAACCCTATTCCATTAAGGAAAATCCTCTTCTTGTATCATGGTTAAACATACATGGGGGTCATAAACATGAGGTAACACAGGCTTGCTGGGTCTGCTAAAATAATGTATATAAGTCTTCTCATTCCTTTGTTCAGGAGCCAGAGCTTAAGCTCTGACTCCTTGTACATACAAGTAAGCTAGCTTAGCTATGCTTTAAGGGAAAATAATAAATAACATGGATTTTTCTATCACCTAGCTTGTTTGCCTTCTTCAACCAAACTTTCAGGTTTAACAAGATGAAGAACAGGGTCAGGGGTTACAAGGCAGAGTCTAGTGGAATGATAAAAGATTGTGACTAAATAGAGGAGTTTTGGAGTTAACAAACATACAAGTGGAACACTCATGAGTCAGGGTAAAATCAAAGGTGCTATGATCTCTATATAGCTGAGGAAGAGTGGAGGAGTAGGTTATGAGAAATGAATACACTGAGGAACTGGGGAGTTAGAATGTTTAAGAGAATATCAATGAATGTTGAAGTCCCCCAGTATGAAGGTAGGAGTTGGGAGAGAGAAAAAGACTGTAAAGAAGGCACTGAACTCATTGAGAAAGGAAGGAGAGTGTCCTAGAGGGTGGTAAATAACAGTTACTAGTAACTTTATTGGGTGATAAATATGGATTGAATGACCCTGAATGGAGGAGAAGTTGCTGAGTGATGATGGTAGAAGTAGAGTATGAAAGTGGTAGTAGGAAACAAGGACTGTTTCTCTTCCCCGGGAGGAAGGCATGAGTTAAAACTCAAGTAGTGCTGGAAAAGGTCACCAGGTAAGCTGTGTGATCAGAAAAAGTCAGGGTTGGGTGACTAAAACTACAGAGAAGGGATAAGAAAGGAAAGGGGCAAAGATGAAAATAGGTTTCTTAGTTATGGAACAGGCATTCCAGAGAGTACAGCGAAAGGGGTAGGTAGCTTTAGATAAGACATTACAGAAAATTGGTACTTGGAAAGCTAACAGAATCATGAGCTTTATTACTATGCAGTACAGCAAGCCCAGGCTAGGTTAACACAGTAGGACCATCTTGTTTTCTTGTTCTGTAACCCCTTCACTTAGTACAATGCCTGGTGCTTAAAAAATGGTTTATCCACCTGCCTGTCTTTCAACTAGTCTATCTATCTACACCTCCATCCATTTGTCTGTCTATCTATCTGTCCAACCATCTGTCCATCCATCCTTGCATCCATCCATCTATCCATCTACCTATCTCTCTCTGTCTGTCTCTCTCTCTCTCTCTCTCTCTATCTATCTATCTATCTATAATGTGAGGCCAAGAGAGAAGTGAATTTATTAGTCATGAGAAGAATGGCTATAATATGAAATTGGGTCCTCTGGTCACAAATCTAGTGATTTCTCTACTACATCATGATTAGCTTGTGGGGAAGTCAAGGGAAGGCAAGAGATATGTCATCTAGTCAGGAATTTACATTTATCATCATTCAACCACTCAGAGATCTAGGAATTCATTAGAGAAAAATACTTGTACTCACATTTTACTGGGGTTAAGTCTTACCTGAAGAACCCAGGGACACCCAGCCTGTACTGGATGGTGACCACTACCACATTCTGGGAGGCAGACAGTACAGAACCATCATATATGGAAGCACCACCAAAAGCTAGAGCACCACCATGGATCCACACCATCACCTGCATGAATCAGACATAGTTTTCCTTAAAAGAACAAATCCCACAAAGCATGGCTCTGCTGCTCACTTGTGCAACAGGAAAATACTGTAGCCTGTTATCTTGTGACCTAGGATAAAGTAGTTCTAAATGTGAGTGAATTCATTTATCATGACTGACAGGTTATGCATCAGAGCTCCTCTCAGGTAAGAGTCCACTTCACTTGACTCAGAGGGAGTTCAGATCCTCCTTGAAATCATCCTGGCAGAATCACCTCTCTGACATCCTCCTGCTGCCAAAGATAGACATGGAGCAAAACAACCTCTTCTAGAGGATCCTTGTTCCCCTAAAACAGGGAAAGGAGGCAGGGGTCCCTTCTAAGGGATGCAGACCAAACCAGACAATAGAGAAGGCAAAGTGGGCAATAAGCTCTCTGGGTCACATCATCTTGTAGGTGTTTCAACTGTGGCCCAGAGAACTTTCTTTGTAGCAGTAACTGCTCACTCAAAGCCAAGGTAACCAGCTGGAATAGATTACCAGCTCTAGGCTATGCCTTCTATTGCTTCTTTTTAAAATTATTTTATTTTTAATTTATGGAATAAAACAAACATTTCTATCACATAGTATAATAGAAAAGATGATTTCACATGAAACTGCAAATGTACAACTAGCTATTTCATTTAAATATACAACCAAAGTAAATTCTTTTCTTTTTTTTCTTTTGGTTCTTATAGGTTATTCACTTTATAGGGAGAAATTGCAACTGATTAAAACCCATCTTTAAAAGACTTTACTCCATCTCCTGCCCATAAACCTGTCTTTAATCTTTCCCATTGTATTTGCATTGTGGAGATGGTATGGGGCAGGGAGGGATG
Organism: Trichosurus vulpecula; assembly: GCF_011100635.1. Classification (NCBI taxonomy): domain Eukaryota; kingdom Metazoa; phylum Chordata; class Mammalia; order Diprotodontia; family Phalangeridae; genus Trichosurus; species Trichosurus vulpecula. The sequence continues at coordinate 377,891,704 of NC_050575.1, read as the reverse complement.
TCCTTTCAATCTTATGTATCACTGGCACCAAATAGGATTCCCCAACTCCAGCATAAAAGACCACAGTTATTTTCAGCCAAAACTAAACTGTGGGGGGAACATGCCATCAGAAAATCAGAACCAGTAATAGTTAAAAATCAAACTGTCTTCATAAAAGCATAAGGTTGTTGTTCTTTCCAACTCTTTGTCATCCTTTATGGGTGTTTCTTAGTAAAGCCACTGGAGTGGTATGCCATTTGCTTCTCCAGCACATTAAGGCAAACAGAGGTTAAATGATTTGCCCAGGCTGACAGAGCTAATGAATGTCTGAGGCCAGATCTGAACTCAGGTCTTACTGACTCCAGGCCACTGCCAACTGATATTGTGTGGATAGAGCAAAGTTCTAGGCATTAAATGCTGGGTGACAGGAAAAGATTTTATAATCTCTATATCTAAAATTATAAGAGAAAGACCTCCTGTTATTGTTCAGATTACACCACAGTGTTTTAAAAGTATGGTGCTCTTTATGAAGGGATTGGGACACTGCCTAAGAATTTCAGAGAGCTGAAGGGGCTTTTGTTCACATGAGAAGATTCTTTCCCTTCTATGAAATGTAGGTAGTGATTGGTGGGAATTCTACTGGCATGTTTGGGTATCAGGAAGTAGACAGATTGCTGCTATGTGAGCAAATACAATGGATCAAGTCCTGGGCACTGAAAAAGCCAGAGCATGGACTGACTATGGTGAAGGCACATTTTGCTATGAATAACTGGGTGCATGGAGACAATAGGGAGCCCTTCGTACAAGGGAACTTGCCTTGAACCTCCTTCCCTTGTGGGATCATTTGGTGCATATGACTGTACCCAGAATTCTGTCTCAGGCAGGATCATTGGATCATAGGTTTTAGAGTTGAAAGGGATTTTAGAGACTGCGAAAGCCCCATCTGACAGATGAGGAAACTGAGGCCCACAGAAGTTAAGCAACTTGTAGAAGGTCATACAATCAGTATGAAGCAGAGGTAGGCCTTGCCCTCAGGAATTCTCACTCCAATCCTATGCTCTCTTCCCTACACTCTGTGGTTTGGTTACTACTACAGGAATCTTCCCTCCCACCCACCATTCAAACCACAAGCCCTAAGGGGACAAACAATGAAGAAAATTGTAAGATCAAATTCTTTCTGTTATACCTGGTCTGAACTCAGGCCTGCTGAGCTTTGCCTGAACAAGATCAGTTTCTCTTGGACAAAAATTCTCTATCCCATGGAACCAGGGAACCTCACATATACCCCAGCTCATTCCTTTGCTCCAGGTGCCCCTTAGTCTCCTGGAAGCAATGGAAATTCATTCCTTGTCTCCCTTTGCAGGGCCAGCATAGGTGGCATTTCCTCCAGTTTTCTCATCCTCCAAGGCATTCCAACCTCCACACTCCTTTTACCAAAACAACTCTGATAATCCTATATTTAGGAACTTGCTCTGACTGTGGTATACTCATTCATTCAATACATTTACTGAGCACCTACTATGTGCAAGGCTCTGTGATGGGTAGTTTGAATAACACTAGGTCCATGCCCTCAAAGTACTTCCAGTGAACTAGAAGACAATCTAAAAACTATAAATCTATAATCATAATTCTAATGAAACTAAATAAACTATGGATCTAAAGACTAAAATACAGATTGTTATAGTCTACATTATGGCAGCTAGATGGCATAGAGGATAGAGGGCTGGGCTTGGTGTCAGAAAGACTCATCTTTCTGATTTCAAGTATAGCATCAGACACAAGCTGTGCAACCCTCAGCAAGTCCCTTGAATGTGCTTACCTCGGTTTTACCATCTGTAAAATGATCTAGAGAAGCAAATAGCAAACTACTCCACTGCCAAGAAAACGCCAGATGTGGTCATGAAGAATCCAACGTAGTTGAATAATGACTGAACAATAACACAGTCTGAACTAAGTATCACAAGGTATATGATGAGTGCCATAAGGGAGATCCAAAATAAATGTTAAGGGAGCTCAGAGGAAAGAGAAAACACCTCTATTTGTATCCTCAGCACTAAGGAAAGGGGTTCCAGGATTGTAGAAATGGTGGTTGAGTTGAATGTCGGTTTCTTGAAGTACAGAGAAGGCTTCATGGGCAGATGACATTTGAGCAGTTTGGTTCACTATCATTTATTTAAAGAAAGGAAGCTGGTGTAGATGATAGAGGGTTAGCCTTAGAGAGAGAAGGATTGGGTTCAAGTCCTGCCTTGGACACATAGGAGATATGGGACCACAAAGAAGTTCCTTAGCATCTCAGTACAGAAGACATGCCAAGACTCTAAGTTACAATACAGGTGTCTGTCTTCATTAACAGAGAGTTTCCACACAGTTAAGTTCCCTACAGCAACAGGATGATAGCTGTGGACAGGATCAAGAAGTGTTTCGAAGGTCATACTTTATCAATGCTTCCCTTGGTTTCTTTAGTAATAATAACCTGTAGCAGAAATTGATATCATTCCAGATCATAGAACCAACTCCCTGAAGTCATTTCAGTCTTTTTCAGTCATGTACAACTCTCCATGACCCCATTTGGGGTCTTCTTGGCAGTGAGAGAGGAGTGGTTTGCCTTCCTTTTGCCAGCTCATTTCACAGATGAGGAAACTGGGGCAAACAGGTGAAGTGACTTCAAGGTCACACAGCTAGGAAGTGTCTGAGGCCAGATTTGAACTCAGGAAAATGAGACTTCCTGACACCAGGCCTAGTAGTCTATCCACCGTGCCACCTAGATGCCTTGAAGGTATAAGGAGACAGATTTCAGCCTCATGGGAGGAAACATTTGCTAACAGTGTGAGCTGTTCTCCAAGAGTACAGTAGATTGCCTTAAGAAGTAGTGAGCTTGGACACAGAGCCAAGATGGCCCTGTGAAAGCAGCATCTTACTGGAGCTCTCTCACATATTCTGTCAGGTACCTCTAAAAAAGTGAATCTGAGCACATTTGAAGGAGTTAGAGGCCACTAATACACTTAATGGGGCAGGAGCACTGGGTGCGGTTCAGTAACAGACCACACCAGAACAAGAGCAGCAGAGGAACCCAGCCATTCAGCCTGTGTGGTAGAGTGCTGGGTAGGTAAAACCCATGAGCAGGAGCCAGCCCAGAGCAGAAGTATCACCTATGGCAGTGATCCCCAGATCTCTCAGCCCAGGACAAAAGTCTTTTGGAGCTACTGGAGATACCACCACAGAGCCTTTGGCTGAGGGAGCAGGTACCCCTGAGGCCTCCAGCCCACAGTGTAAAAGTTTAAACTTGCCTTCTTGAACTTCTTGGAGCCATGATGACCAGATAAAATGGCTCTCCCTCCCTTCCTCACCTAGACAATACTCCCTCTGGGAGAAACCATGAAATAGAGAGCCATAAGTGGGGCTTCAGTAGCCATGTTTCTCAGGAAGCTGGGGAGTTCCCTCTTGTGGTGGAGGAAGGAGACTAATGCAGGAAGAGAGGTGTGCCAGCAGGCCCCACCTTAGCAAAACAGAGGGAGTTCCTAAGCCCAGGGGGGGTGGAACCAGCAATTGTCAACACCAAGACCCCAGATGTGCCTTTGCACAGCCAGGTGAAGTGACAGACACCAGCTCAGACAGCTGCTAAGACCACCTAAGCTGTAGGGCAAGCCTAGAGGAAGAGGAGACTTTCAGCAGCTAGACCACCCTTCCCCACACCTCATGATACTAGAGGCCACAACACACAAAGCCAGTGAGCTCCAGAAGCAGAGATCCACTTTAGAAGCCAGGGGGAACAAAATAAACACCATGAAAAAACAAACCAGAAGACAAAAGGCTAACAATCTCTGTTATGTAGCTAGGGAATATCAAAATACCCATTCAGAAGAAGAGAGCATTGACACTATACCCACATCTGAAACCTCAAAAGGGAATGTGAGCTTTTCCCCAGCCCAAAAAGCAATCCTGGAAGAGCACAAAGAGGATTTTAAAAACCAAATTAGAGAGCTAAAAGAAGAGAATGAATCTTCAAAAAGTAAAATTGGCAAAATGGTTAAGGAGGTTCAGAATATATTTGGAGAGAATAACTCCTTAAAAAGTAAAATTAATCAAATGGAAAATGAGATACAGAAGCTAAATGAAGAAAACTATGTGCTAAAAGTTACAATTAGGCAAGTAGAACCTAATGACTCTATGAGACACTAAGAATAAGTCCAACAAGATCAAAAGAATAAAAAAATAGAAAAAAATGTTAAATATCTGATTGGGAAAACAATTGACCTGGAAAATAGATCCAGGAGAGATAATCCTAGAATTATTGGCCTACTGGAAAGCCATGATGAAAACAAGAGTCTGGAGAGTATTTTTCAAGAAATCATTAAGGATAAGTTCCTCAAGGCCCAAGAATCAGAGGGTAAAATAGTCATCAAAAGAATCCACCGATCACCTCCTAAAATGGATCATAAATTGAAAACTCCAAGGAATATTGTAGCTAAATTCCAGAATTATCAGGTCTAAAGATAAAATACTGCAAGTGGTCAGAAAAAAAACAATTCAAATGTCACAGAACTATAGACAGGATCAGGCAGAATCTTGCAGCTTCTACTATAAAAGACAGGAGAAATTGGAATATGATATTGCAAAAGGCAAAGGAGCTTGGACTACAACCAAAGATCAACTACCCAGCAAAATTTAGCATAAGTTTTTGAGCAAGAAGATGGATATTCAATGAAATAAGGAACTTCTGGATCTTCCTGATGAAAAGACCAGAGCTCAATAGAAAATTTAATCTTCAAATACAAAACTCAAGAGAGACATAAAAAGGTAAAGATGGGGAAAAATGAAACAAACCTCTGTTGTTCAATAAGGGAAAATTGTTTACATCCTTATATAGGATTATATTATTGATTTTTGTGTTACATATGTCAATCTTGAGAATTGTACAGTTATGACAATTGAAAGGGATATACATAGACTGAAGCTGTCACTATAAATTAACTGATGTCATGATAAAAAACACAATTGGGGGGTGCAAAGGGATTGTTCTGGGAGAAGAGGTAAGGAGGAAATAGAAAAGGGTAAATTAAGTCACATGAAGAAGCAGTGTTTGAGCTTTACTCTCATCGGAGGGAATGACATACTCTGATAAGTACAGAAATCAAACCTGTCCTACAGGCAGTAGGAGGGGAAAGAGGAAAAAAAGGGAAAGTGGATAGAAGGGAGGGAAGAAGTAGCAAGGGGAAAAGGATAAGATAAGGGAGAGGAATCAAGAGGGAGGGAAAATTGAGGAAGACAGTGGTCAAAAGCAAAACTCTTTTGATGAGCGGAAGGGAGAAGGGAGAAATAAAAGAATAAATGGGAGGGGGGTGGGGAATAGGATGGAGAAAAAGACACAGATAGTAATCATAACTGTGAATGTAAATGGGATGAACTCTCCGATAAAATGGAGATGGATAGCAGAATGGATTAAAAACCATAATCCTACAATATGTTGTTTACAGGAAACACATTTCAAACAGGGAGATATACACAGTGTAAAGGTAAAAGGCTGGACTAGACTATAATATGCTTCAGCTGAAGGAAAAAAAAATAAGAGTAGCAATCCTAATCTCAGAAAAGGCAAAATGAAAGATAGAGCTAATTAAAAGAGATAAGGAAGGACACAGAATCCTGCTAAAAGGCACCAATGACAATGAAGCAATATGATTACTTAAAATATATGTGTGAAGTGTTACATCATATAAATTCTTAGAGAACTTAAAGGAGTTACAGCAAGAGAGAGCAAAACTATACTAGTGGAGGACCTCAACTCCCCTCTCTGAACTTGATAAATCTAACTTCAAGAATGAGACAACATATCAAAACTTATGGAATGCAGCAAAAGCAGTTCTTAGGGGAAGTTTTATATCTCTAAATGCTTACGTGAATAAAATAGATAAATAGGAGATCAATGAATTGGGCACACAACTGTAAAAGGTAGAAAAAGAATGAATTAGAAATCCCCAATTAAATACCAAATGAGAAATACTGAAAACCAAAGGAGAGATTAATAAAATTGAAATCAAGAAAATTATTGAACTAATAATAAAAATAAAAGCTGGTTTTATGACAAAACCAATAAAATCCATAAACCTTTGGTCAATTTGATTTAACAAAAAAGAAAGAAGAAAACCAAATTACCAGTATCAAAAATGAAAAGGGTGAATTCACTTTCAATGAAGAGGAAATTAAAACAATAATTAGGAATTATTTTGCCCAACTCTATGCTGATAAATGTGACAAACCAAGGGAAATGAATGAATATTTACAAAAATATAAATTGCCCAGGTTAACAGAAGAGGAAGTAAAATACCTAAATAACCCCTCTCAGAAAAAGAAATTGAGCAAGCCATCAATGAACTCCTTAGGGAAAAATCTCCAGGGCCAGGTGGTTTTACATGTGAATTCTATCAAACATTTAAACAACAATTAATTCCCATACTTTATAAACTATTTGGGAAAACAAGTGAAAAAGGAGTCCTACCAAATTCTTTTAATGACACAAATATGGTACTAATACCTAAACCAGGAAGAATCAAAACAGAGACTGAAAACTATAGATGAATTTCCCTAATGAATTTTGATGCAAAAATTTTAAATAAAATATTAGCAAAGAGATTGCAGCAACTTATCATGACAATAATGCACTATGATCAAATAGGATTTATTCCAGGAATGAAAGGCTGGTTCAATATTAGGAAAACTATCAACATAATTAATCATATCAACAACAAAACTAGCAGAAAATATACAATTATCTCAATAGATGCAGAAAAAGCTTTTGACAAAAATACAACACCATTCCTATTAGAAATACTAGAAAGCATAGGAATAAATGGAGTCTTCTTTAAAAATAAGTAGCATCTACCTAAAACCATCAGTAAGCATTATATGTAATGGGGATAAGCTAGATGCATTTCCAAGAAGATCAGGGGTGAAACAAGGATGTCAATTATCACCCCTATTTTTCAATTTCGTACTAGAAATGTTAGGTTTAGCAGTAAGGGAAGAAAAAGAAATTGAAGAAATTGGAATAGGCAAAGAAGAAACTAAGTTATCACTCTTTGCAGATGATGTGATAATTTACTTAGAGAATTCTAGAGAATTAAGTTTAAAAAACTACTTGAAATAATAAATAACTTTAGCAAAGTTGCAGGATATAAAATAAACCCATGTAAATCCTTGCCATTCCTATAGATTACTAACAAAGTCAAACAGCAAGAGATCAAAAGAGAAATTCCATTTAAAGTTACTGCAGACACTATAAAATATTTGGGTTTCTATCTGCCAAGACAAAGCCAGGGCCTATATGAGCATAATTATTAAACACTGTTCACAAAAATAAAGTCAGATCTAAATAAATGGGAAAACATCAGTTCCTTGTGATTAGATTGAGCTAATATAATAAAAATGACAATTTTTACCTAAATTAATTTATTTATTCAGTGCCATACCAATCAAACTACCAAAAACTTATTTTACAGAGCTGGATAAAATAATAACAAAATTCATCTGGAAGAACAAATGGTCCAGAATATCAAGAGAATTAATGAAAAGAAATGCTAGGGAAGGTGGCCTACCCATACCAGATATTAAACTGTACTATAAATCAACAGTCATCAAAACTATTTGGTACTGGCTAATAAACAGAGTGGTGGATCAATGGAATAGATTAGGTACACAAGACACAGTACTCAATGATTATAGCAATCTACTCTTTGATAAATGCAAAGAATCCAGCTTCCGGGCTAAGAATTCACTATTTCATAAAAACTGCTTGGAAAATTGGGAAATGGTATAGCAGAAACTGGGCATAGATGAATTTCTTACACTGTATGCCAAAATAAAGTCAAAATGGGTTCATGATTTAGGAATAAAGGCTGATACTATAAGCAATTTGGGAGAGCAAGGACTAGTTTACCTGTTAGATTTATGGGAAACATAAGAATTCATGACCCAACAAGAGATAGAGAGCATTACAAAATGCAAAATGGATAATTTTGATTATATTAAATTGAAAAGTTTTTGCATAAACAAAGCCAATGCAACCAAGATAAGGAGGGAAGCAGAAAATTGGGAGAAAATCTTTACAACTGGTGTCTCTGATAAAGGCCTCATCTCTAAAATATACAGGGAACTGTGCCAAATTTATAAGACTACAAGTCATTCGACAATTGACAAAAGACCAAAGGATATAAACAGGCAGTTTTCAGAGGAAGAAATTAAAGATATCTATAGGCATATGAAAAAACTCTAAATCACTATTGATTAGAGAAATGCAAATCAAAACAACTCTTAGGTACCACATCTCTCCTATTGACTAACATGACAAAACAAGAAAATGATAAATGCTGGAGATGATGTGGGAAAATTGGAACATTATTACATTGTTAGCAGAGTTGTGAAGTGATCCGGTTCTTCTAGAGAGCAATTTGGAACTGTGCCCAAAGGGCTATAAAAATGTGCATACCGTCTGACCCAGCAATATCACTTCTAGGGTTATATCCCAAAGAGATCATATGAATGGGAAAGGAACCCATATGTACAAAAATATTTATAGCAGCTCTTTTTGTGGTGGCAAAGAATTGGAAATCAAGGGGATGCCCATCAATTGGGGAATAGCTAAACAAATTGTGGTATATGAATATAATGGAATACTATTGTGCCATAAAAAATGAGGAGCAGACAGACTTCATTATAACCTAGAATAACTTATATGAACTGATGCTGAGTGAGGGTAGCAGAACCAGGAGATCATTATACACCATTACAGACACACAGTATCTGTAAGGACTAACTTCAAAAGACTTGACTCGTCTCATTAATGCAAGGTTCAAAGACAGTTCCAAAAGTCGCATGATGTAAATAGCTATGGACATCCAAAGAAAGAATTATGGAGTCTGAATGCATATTGAGGCAAACTTTTTGCTCCATCTTTTCCCCCACCCCCCCCCGCCCACCTTTTTTGTGTTTTGTTTCTCTGTTCTCATGATTCTTTCCATTGGTTATAATTCTTCATTACAACTGGGCTATTAGGTAAACAAGTTCAACGTGAAGGTATATGTAGAACCTACATTGGATTATATGCCATCTTGGGGGTTTGGGAGGAGTGGAAAGGGAAGAAAATTTGGAACCCAAAAACTTGTGGAACTGAGTGTTTAAGTTAAAAGTTAATGAAGTTTAAAAAAAAGATTAAAAAAAAGTAGTGAGCTCCCTGACCCGGACAACTTAAGTGAAGGCTAGATGACTAGTCATGGATATTTAGAGACAGTGACTGTTCTCATGCTGGTGGGAAGAGGTGACCTCCAAGTCGCACCCAGTTCTGATGCCCTAGGATTCTCATCCCTCTGTGGAAGATATAGAAATCTTGCTTACCGGCAATCTGGCCCCCTCCTTTGCAAAGACAGGAACATAGATATTGAGGTACAAACAGTCTTCAGAAATGGCAGTTGTGGAGATGTTTCCTTTCATGACCATTGCCATTCTTTCTAGAAAAGTGAAATTCTGCAAACACCTAGAAAACGTAAGAGATGATCCATCTGAATAGAATCATATGAGAATAATAATAATTATAATTGCGTGCTTTTGAGGTTTGACTTTCACAATACCCTGGATAGGTAGGTGTTATTAATACCCCTACTTTTTTTGGAGGGGGCAGGTGAAGCAATTGGGTTTAAGTGACTTCTCCAAGGTCACATGGCTAGTAAGTGTCAAGTATCTGAGGCCAGATTTGAACTCAAGTCTTCCTGATTCCAGGGCCAGTGAGCTATTCACTGTGCCACCTCTCTGCCCCATATTATCCCTATTTTACAGATGAGGAAACTGAGGCAGGCAGAGCTGCAGTGACTTGCCAATATTTCACCACTTCCAATAGAGTCTTTTTTCTTGTTCATTTCTTATTGATATGTTTGGGTTTGTTCACAATTATTAAGCTGGAAACAAAGCATTTTTTAAACTTAGAAAAACTTGGAAACTGCAGGTGTAGCCAAGATGGCAGAGTGAACATAGGGACATACTTGAGCTCTCTCAAATTCTTTCAGATACCTCTTAAGAAGTGAATCTGAACAGTTCTGAGAGAGGTAGAATCCACTAGGAGACAGAGTGTGGCAGATTTTCAAGCCAGGAGAGTCCAGAAAGAGAGGGATCTGTTGTACCGGTCTGGAAGAGCACTGGGCACGCAGAACCACCCTGGACCATACCAGAGCACCAGACTGGAATGGGAACAGGCCCAGTCTGCCTACTGCAGTGGTGATCCACAGGCCTCTTGGCACAGGACTGGAGTCTGTTGGAGCTAGGTGAGACAGAAGCACAGAGCCTGCAGCTGCAGCAGCCTCTCCTGGAGCTATCAGCCCACAGTCTAAAGGTCTAAAACTCACCTTCTTGAAATTCTGGGAGCCATGATGACCCAGAAAACTCTAAGAGCTCTAGTCCATCCCTTGAATAACCCAGAGAATACTTCCCTAGGAGAAACCCTGGAATAGAGGAACCAGAAGTGGGAGTTCAGTAATTTTTTAGCTCAGGAAGCTAAGGAGAACCCCATTTGTGGTGATGGAGGGAGACTAATGGAGGAAGACAGGCATCCCAGCGAGGCCCACCTTAGCAGACCAGCAGGAGTTCTGAGCTCCAGGGCAGTGGATCCAGCAAGCACCATCCCTAGGACCCCAGGTGTGCCTTTTCACAGCCAGGGGAATTGGCAGACAACACTGCAGACCTACAACTGAAACCATCCATGCCTTGGGAAAAGAGGAGACTTCCATCAACCAGACCACCCATCCCCCATACCTCACACTGTGACACCCAGGAGAAACTCAGAAAGACTTCACTGGGCCTCGATCCTGGGAACTCATCAGCCAACTTCATCTCAGCATCAGATGAGCTGCAGCAGTATATAGCTTCTAGCTGATAAAACCAGAGGCCACAGTACACAAAGCCAGTAGCCAGGCACCTAGCTCCCAACACAAGAAGTTTGGCACAGAGCCCCCTGGCCTGCAGAAGCAGACATCCACTTAAAAAGACAAGAAAAAACAAATACCACGAACAAGCAAGCTAAAAAAGTAAAAAAAAAAAAAGCCATTGAATCATATTATGGGGAAAGAGAAGATTGTGATATGAATTCAGAAGAGGAGAGCATTGGCAATATACCCACATCTGAAAACTCAAAAGGGAATATGATCTGGTCTCAAGCCCAAAATGCCCTCCTGGGAGAACTCAAAGAGGATTTTAAAAGCCAAATTAGAGAGGGAAAAGAAAAACTACAGAATCTAACAAGAGAAAATGAATCCTTGAAAAGTAAAATTGACCAAATAGAAAGAGAGATACAGAAGCTATCTGAAGAAAATAATCTGTTAAAAATTAGAATCTTTTAAGTAGAAGCTAATGACTCTATGAGGCATCAAGAATCAGTCAAACAAAATCTAAAGGATGAAAAAAATGCAAAATATCTCACTGAAAAAACAACTGACAGGGAAAATACATCCAGGAGAGATAATTTAAGAATGATTGGTCCACATGAAAGCCATGATCTAAAAAAGAGTCTGGACAACATCTTTCAAGGACTTATTCAGGAAAACTGCCCTGATATCCTAGAACCAGAGGATAAAGTAGTCATCAAAAGAATCCACCCATCACTCCCTGAAAGAGATCCCAAACTGAAAACTCCAAAGAATATTGTAGCCAAATTCCAGAATTATCAGGTCAAGGAGAAAATACTGCAAGCATCCAGAAAGAAACAATTCAAATATCATGGAACTACAGTCAGGATCACACAGGACCTAGCAGCTTCAACATTAAAAGATCAGAGGGATTGGAATATGATATTCCAAAAGGCAAAGGAGCTTGGACTACAACCAAGGATCAACTATCCATGAACATTGAGCATAATCTTTCAGGCAAGGAGGTGGACATTCAATGAAACAAGAGAATTCCAGACCTTCCTGATGAAAAGGCCAGAGCTCAATGGAAAATTTGATCTTTGAATGCAAGACTCTAGACAGGGATAAAAAGGTAAACATGGGAAAAAATTATTTAAAAAATGGGAGAAACCTTGTTATTTCACAAGAGCAAACTGTTTACATCCCTACGTGGGAGGAGGATATTTGCTAATTTTGAGAACGGTATAGTTAGTATGACATCTAAAAGGGATATACACGGACAGGGTGTGGGTATAAATTAACTGATGTGATGATAAAAAAAACTTAATTAAGGGATGAAAAGGGATTGTAATGGGAGAAGAGGTAGGCAGAATAGGAGGCAGAAAAGGATAAATTACATCACATGAAGAGGTACAAAAACATATACTAGAGGGAAAGAAGGCAGAAGGGCAGTGTTTGAGCTTTACTCTCATCAGATTTGCTTCAAGGAAGAAATAACATACTCTGTTAAATATAAAAATAAAACTTGTCCTACAGGCAGTAAGAGGAGAAAGGGGAAAGAAAAAGAGTGGGTGCTTATAAGGGAGATGGGTGGGGCTGAAAGGGAGGGAATATGGAGAGAGGAGGTGGTCAAAAGCAAAACTCTTTTGAGGAGGAGAAGGGAGAAGGGAGAAATAAAAACATAAATGGGGGGAGGGAATGGGATGGAAAAAAAACAGATAGTGATCATAACTGTGAATGTGAATGAGATGAACTCTCCCATAAAACAAAGGCAGATAGTGGAATGGATTAAAAACCAAAATCCTTCAATATGTTGTTTACAAGAAACACATTTGAAACAGAGGGATACATACAGGGTAAAGGTAAAAGGCTGGAGTAAACTATATTATGCTTCAGCTGAAGTAAAAAAAAAAGCAGAGGTAACAATCTTAATCTTAGACAAAGCAAAAGCAAAGATAGATCTAATTCAAAGAGATAAGGAAGGAAACTGTATCTTGCTAAAAGGCACCACAGACAATGAAGTACTATCATTACTTAACACATATGCTCCAAGTGTTATAGCATCTAAATTCTTAGAAAAGTTAGGGGAGTTACAGGAAGAAATAAGACAGTAAAACTATACTAGTAGGGGACCTTGACCTCCCCCTCTCTAAACTTGATAAATCTAACCTCAAAATAAACAAGAAAAAAGTCAAAGAGTTGAATAGAATTTTAGAAAAGGTAGATATGATAGACCTCCGGAGAAAACTAAATAGGGATAAAAAGGATACTTTTTTTTCTCAGTGCTACATGGCACATACACAAAAAGTGACCACGTACTAGGGCATGAAAACCTCTCAATCCAATGCAGAAAGGAAGAAATAGTCAATGTGTCCTTTTCAGGATATGAATGGGCAGTTTTCAGAGGGAGATATTAAAGATATCTATAGGCATATGAAAAATGCTCTAAATCACTATTAATTAGAGAAATGCAAATCAAAACAACTCTTAGGTATCACATTCTCCTGTCATATTGGCCAACATGACAAAATAGGAAAATCATAAATGTTGGGAAGGATGTGGGAAAACTGGAATACTGTTACATTGTTGGTGGAGTTGTGAGCCGATCTAGCCATTCTGGAGAGCAATTTGGAACTATGAGGAAAGGGCTATAAAGATGTGCATACTTTTTGACCCAGCAATACCACTTCTAGGGCTGTATCCTAAAGAGATCATAGAAGTGGGAAATGGACTCATATGTACAAAAATTTTTATAGCAGCTCTTTTTGTGGTGGCAAAGAATTGGAAATCAAGGGCATGCCCATCAATTGGGGAATGGCTAAATAAGTTGTAGTATGTGAATGTAATGGAATACTATTGTGCTATAAGAAATGAGAAGCAGATGGACTTCATAATAACCTGGACAGACCTACATGATATGATGCTGAGTGAGGGGAGCAGAACCAGGAAAACATTATATACAATTACAGACACACATTATCTGTGATGACTAACTTTGATAGACTTGGCTCTTCTCAGCAATAGAAGGTTCAAAAACATCTCTAAAAGACTCATGATGGAAAAAGCTAACCATATCCAGAGAAAGAATTATGGAGTCTGAATGCAGATTGATGCAAACTATTTGCTCTCTTTTTTTCCCTTTTTTCTTCTTTTTAGGTTTTGTTTCTTCTTTCTCATGATTCATTCCATTGGTCATAATTTTTCTTTACAACTTGGCTGTTACATAAATAAGTTGAATGTGAAGGTATACGTAGAACCTATATCAGATTGCATGCCATCTTGCGGGGGGAGGGGAGAGGAGAGGGAGGGGAATAAATTTGGAAATCAAAAATTTGTGGAACTGAGTATTGTAAATCAAAAATAAAAAATAAATTTAAAAAAAGAAAATAGGCAAAGGAAAAAGACTTGGAAACCAAATAGATATTACCAAAAGGCGAAGAGCTGAACACATCCTAGTGTGTGAATGTCATGAAATGTTGTTGCATTGTAAGAGGATGAATGAGAGGAATCAGAAAACCACCTGCAGATCAATGAAGGTCAAGCCAGAGCAGGACAGACCAGAACTAGGAGCATTTTACCAAGAGCAGCACGGGGGGCCACTGTGTTAGGGGGATTGTCTTTGTTCCAGAGGAGCATTATGGTAGAGGGTAGGAGATAGGCCAGAGTACGGAATAGGAAATAAGTGTGGTCCTCAAAGCAAAAGACATCAAACTGCTTAAAAAACAAAACAAGTGGTCAGATTTAATGACCTCTAAGGTCTCCCCTTCCTATCTGAGCCTATCAGTCTCTGAGTTCTGGCTTTGTTATTTATTAACTTTGTGACCTTGGGTGATTCACTTAGTCTCTATTGTTGTTCAGTTCTGGCTGACCCATCATGATTCCATATGAGGTTTCTTGGCAGAGGTACTGTAGTGCTTTGCTGTTTCCTTCTCTAGCTCACCTTACAGATGAGGAAACTGAGTGCAAACAAGGGTTAAGTGACTTAGCCAGGGTCACACAGCTAAGAAACATCTGAGACCAAATTTGAACTTAGAATTTTCTGACTCCAGGTGCAGAATTCTGTCCACTGAGTCACCTAGCTGCCTCTCATCTCTGTTAGCATTTGTTTTCCTATCTGTAGAAATAGTTATAACTCCCTCACAGTATATTCCTGAAGTCATTCTCTCAAGTCCAAATAAATGTGATCTATTATCATGAAGCAATTACTTGAGGCCTCACAGCCCAGGGAACATTTATTCCTTCAATGAATATTTAACAAATGTCTACTGTATGCAGAGCACACAGAGACAAAATGTAGGTAAGACATGACTGTGTGTTTACCTTATCCGGTAAGAAAAGGAGAGGAAGGTGCTTACGAGGGTGGATGAGCAGTTGCATCTCTCACATTGCTCCATGAATCTGGTGGTTGTGGAGGAGAAAACCTCAGGGCCCCCACAGGGGGTTTGGCAAAGGGGATTCCCAGGAAAACATTGACACCTTTGTCAATCTCCTTGATACTGATTTGAGTCCCTTGGATCTGTCCAAATTCAGTGGTCCTGATGAGGTCATCTGCATGATGCCCTGTGAACAGAGGAGAGAAATCCTCAGGGACAGATGGCTGAACTGATGTCCAAATGCCTCCTCTACATCCCCCACAACAACCTTTCTTTTCATTAGAAGGGAATGCAAGCCTCCTCCTATTTATGCCATGATTCTTTTCATTTTGCTTAAAAATCTCCAGCAGTGAGGAACTTACTCCAGAGAAAGACCATTGGCACTTTTAGATAGCTCTGCCACTGACTCAGGAGCTGTCCAGCTTTGGGGATCCGGAGTCTCAAGATCAAAGCAACTGCTCCCCATCCCACCACCAGCCCAGCTTAGGGAACCACAGAGCTAATAATCAGTGGCATACAGTTTATCAGTACAATGCAATTGAACAAAGACTTAACAAGCACCTACTATGGGCAATGCCCTCAGTTCCAAATTGAGGATAAAATAGCAGGAATTTGCATTTTCCTAGAGAACAATGACCTATGCACCAATAACTAGGAATACAAGGGAGAGGCATAAAAGAGAGTTCCTGGTAAAGAGCTAGGAAAATACATGAGGAGGGTCAGGAAAAGCTCTGAAACAAGTGGCAGAACCACCCTGGGTCTTTAATGTACAATCTTCAACAGAACTAGACTGGGGAAAGTGCTTTCCAGGCATGACAATGACAACAGACAAAGAAGGGAGACAGAAGATGGGAGGAGAAGAAAGGCAGATGGAAAATGGTTACATTGGGCTACAGTATGTGTCAGGAAGACTCATCTTCCTGAGTTCAAATTCATCCTCAGATACTTACAAGCCCTGTGACCCTGGACAAGTCATTTCACCTGTTTGCTCTCACTTTCCTCATCTGTAAAATGAACTGGAGAAGGATATGGCAAACCAATTCCAGTATCTTTGCCAAGAAAACCCCAAATGGAATCACCAAAAGTCAGACATGATTGAAAAACGACTGAACAACAACACAACAAATGTGAATAGAGTAGTAGGTGATAAGGCTGGATGCACAGACTTGGGCCCAGAGGATAGGGGTTCTAATCACAGTTCTCCCATTTACTGCCTGTGAGAACTTGGTACAATTCCTTTCCCTTCCCTAAGCCTGTTTCTCCTCTTTGATTAAATGGGAAAAAAGTACAAAGGGAATTGAGTTCATTGATCCTTAAGGTTCCTCCCAGATTCCCATCCTAGAGACCAAGAGCTACAGACTGCTGAACTGTCAGGGCACATGGCCACACTCTTCTTGGATCAGAAGAACAAGGATCAGGCATACTTTTGAAAGACTAGCACTCCCCTTTTAACTAAGGAGATCAAATATCAAATATCGGTAGCCCAATATGAAATGCAAGGGAGTGACTTTAACATACATCAGGCGGGTTTCAGTTTCTCTTGTATAAAAATAGTGGTTTGGGAGGATCAAAACAAAGAAATAACCCAAAGCCTCCAGTCTCTGGGATACGAACTCACTATTTGATAAAAACTGCTGGGAAAACTGGAAAACAGTATGGCAGAAACTAGCCATAGACCAACATCTCACATCACATACCAAGATGATTTAGATATAAAGGGGCATACCATAAAAAAAAATTAGGAGAGCAAGGTATAATTTACCTGTCAGATCTATAGAGAAGGGAAGAATTTATGATCAAACAAGAGCTACAGAATAGCATAAAATGCAAAATAGATCTTTTCCATTATGATAAATTTAAAGGTTCTGCACAAACAAAACAAACACAATCAAGATTAGACCAAAAGGAGAAAAATGGGAAACAATTTTTACATCAAGTGTTTCTGATAAAGGCCTCATTTCTCTAATACATAGAGAACTGAGTCAAATGTATCAGAATACAAGTCCTTCCCCAACTGATAGATAGCCAAAGTGTATGAACAGTCAGTTTCCAAAGGTGAAATTAAAACTACCTATAGCCATAAAAAAATGTTCTAAAACACTAGTAGTTAGACAATTATAGGAATAATACAACATTGTCTGTATCCCAAAGAGATCTCAAAAAGGGGAACAGACCCACAGGTACAAAAATGTTTATAGCAACTCTTTTTGTGGTGCCAAAGACTTGGAAATTGTGGGCATGTCCATCAGTTGGGGAATAGCTAAAGTTGTGGAATATGAATGTAATTGAATACTGAGAAATGATGAGCAGACAGATTTCAGAAAAACTGAAATGAACAGAAACAAGAGAACATTGTCCATAGTAATTGCAAAATTATACAATGATTTACTATGAATGACTCAGCTCTCTTCAGCAATACAATGATCCAAGACAATTACAAAAGACTCATGATAGAAAAATTGCTATCCATACGCAGAGAAAGAATTATGGAATACGAATGCAGATCAGAGCTTGCTATTTTCACTTTTTTGGTGACTTTTCCCTGTTGTTCTTCTGCTTTCACAATATGACTAATGTGGGTATATGTTTACATTATTCCAAATGTATAACCTATATCAGATTGCTTGCCATCTTGGGGGGGGGGGAAGAAGGAGAGAAGAAAAAATTTGAAACTCAAAATCTTATAACAAATGAATGTTGAAAATTATATTTACATGTAATTGGAAAAAAAAATGTAAAAGGAAGGAAAGAAGGAAGGAAGGAAGGAAGGAAGGAAGGAAGGAAGGAAGGAAGGAAGGAAGGAAGGAAGGAAGAAAGGAAGGAAGGAAGGAAGGAAGAAAGGAAGGAGATAAAGAAGTAAACTGTGCCACATTTTCTCATGAAAATGAAGAGATCCTATTTCCAGTCTAAAAAGATCCTCCCCTCAATCTTCACTGTTGTCAACCTCCTTGAAAATGACTCACCTTTCCCTCCCTCCCCATCCTATCAGAAGCTGATAGAAGTTTTCATATATATAACCTACACAGAGAGGGCATCAATTTCTCAGCAGTAAACCTAGTTTCACCCCCTGAAATCAAACTAGCAATAATCCTTCAGCCCCAGCCCACCCAACCCAATCATTCAGTGAGGTCAACAAGAGAAAAAAAAATGCACGAGCCCCATATCTCGAATGAGAAAATCAAAGAACTCCTCCCATGTCCTCCCAGAAATCATTCCCTAATCTGGGTCAGCCTGGCACAGCTGCTTACCTGGGACTTGAATCAGGAGGCCCAATATCTCCAAAGTCAGGACCTTGGGCAGCAGGGAAGTCTTCCACATCTTTCTCTCAGCACAGCTATCAGGTTATGCCAAATCAGATGCCAGGCCTATCCTTTAATACAAAAAGAACTGGATCAAAGGGCACTCCAAGGAAACTGGGCTAAGAGGTCCTTAAAGCACTACCTCCTCATAACTTGTCTTAGATGTGTTTGAAAAAAAATTTTTAGATTGAATCTCTAAAGGCTAAAGACAGATCTGAAAATCTGTCTATACAGTAGCAACATGCTGGTATGTGTATAATAACAAGCTCTCAGGGAAAAAAAACCAAATATATCCATGACACACTCTTAAATATAATCTCTATTAGTAACATTGTTTCCAATACTTTCTTAAGTCTATATAATCAACAAAATGATGAATCAAGCCCTGAATTGCAGGATTTTCTGATTTCAGAGAGGCAAATTTGATAATGGGTTCACAAAAGCCAGTTAGTGCTGCCCCTACCACTTCAGCTGAAGTGTTAAGGGTCAAAATTCAAATTACACAACCTAACCACCCTCCCCCCCCCCCAGTCTCTGGTGATTTCTATGACCTTTCCCCCTTGAAGCTCTTCAGGTCATTGGTTTTTCTTCCTGACCCCATTTGGGGTCTCCTTAGCAAAGATACTGAAGTGGTTTGCCATTTCCTTCTCCAGCTCACTTTACAAATGAAGAAACTGAAGCCAACAGGGTCAAGTGACTTCCCCAGGGTCATACAGCTACAAAGTATGTGAGGCAGCATTTGAACACATAGTGCTAAACTCTGGGAATATAAATACCAGCAGAAAGACAGTCCTCTGGGAGCTTACGTTCTGATGGAGGGAAACAGTATATTAAACGATGGGGGAGGGGCAGAAGAAAGGGGAAGAGAAGAAGGCACCATTCAGAAAGTATCAAGAGAGTAAGGAACATGGTATAGAGAGGAATGAAGACACTTTTGGCTAGGGCCTGCTCCTTAAAATGGAGGTTTCAAAGGCTCCCATCAGGCAGAGCCCAGCACCTATACAGGCCACCCATTCCTTAGTACATCTTTCCTGGCATCAGGCCTAATTTTGTCTCTTTGCAACATCCCCCCAATCTTGCTGGTCCTGCCATTTGGGAATCAAACAGGCCAAGTCTAATCCCTCCTTCTCATTATGATCTTTCAAGTGTTAAGACCAAGGGTGCTTTTACCCTCATCAAACCAATGTGATTCAAATTCTTAAAAGGTATGAGGCAAGATCTCCACAGTGATCATTCCACACTAGTCCCTGCATGACCACTTCTCAGGTATGTTACAGAGGATGGTTCTTGTCCAGGTAGAAGTGGTTCTAGATAGCTTCTCAGATATCTTTTCATCCTGAGGCTTTCTTGTTGGGCCAGTCTCCACCCACTCTCCTATTGAGCACTTGGATCTGCCAATGAAGCCCCAAGTAAATACACAACATGGCTCCAAGAACCTTCCTAGGGAAGTGGGAATCTCTTTCAATGGATCCATTAGGGGCTCGATGCCATTAAATGTACTCAATCATAGCCAATTCCTGCCAAGGTAGAATGTGGTTAGAACTAAAAGTGGATAGAAAGGGGAAAGGAAGAGGCCCTCCTACCCTCAGTTTTCCCATCTGTAAAATCAAGGGTTTAGAAAGATGGAAACAGCCATTTTAAGAAGCTACTATGTACCAGACCTTGAGTTAATACTTTACAAGTATCTCATTTGATCCTCAGAACTCCCCTGGGAATTACATGCTATTGTTATCTCCCCTATTTTAAGGTTGAGACAGTTGAGGAAACTGCCCAGGGTCATGCACCTGGTAAGCATCTGAGACCAGATTTGAACTGAGGTCTTCTTGACTCCCAACCCATTGCTCTAACCACTGTACCACCTTGCTGCCTCTAGGCAGCTGGGGAAGAGAGTCACAGTGTATACAGGAGGTCATAGAAAGTCAGAAAAGCACTGAGACTATGGCTGGCCTATGGAGCGGTTACAGCCTTGTCTGGGTGTGGTAAAATACAGTCTGAGCCATAGCAATTGGTAGTCAGAGTGACTGACTTGGTGAGTGAAAACCAGTTACGTTATGTGAACGAGCTTACCCCCTCCCTATGCCAGCTGCAACCTCTTACCTGAGAAAGGCCTGAAACCTGGATCCGCCAAACAGGAGAAAGACATTTTTGACCCACAGTGAGTTAAACTTCCATAATGCTTTGCACGCATTGACGTAACAGGAATGTTTTGCTTTGTTCTCTGAATGAACGCAAACCCTCCTGCTGGATTTTCCTGACTGGGAACATTCTTCTGCCCAGGACATGGCCCACCAGACATTTCCTTATCTTTTTATTGCCCTCACTTATTAGAGGTACTATATTAACACCCCTTATTTAAGACATCCTATATTTATAGTTGGCAAAAATTAGAAATCCTGGGGCCCCACTCTTTGTTTTATAAAACTATATTTTTGGCTAACAAAGGACACAGGCATCCTGAACCAGGAAGGGAGAGAGGGGTAAGAGGGAATTGCTCTGAAGATATAAGGTAGTCTTTGCCTATCTTGCCTGGAGCTCATTTTCACAATACACCAGCTTTCAGAGAAATAAACATGCACATACAGTTGAATTTTGTTTGTCTTTCTCAGAACAAACTCTGCAAATATTGATGGTTAACCCTGAAAAGAGAGCAACAAGAGCTGTTCATATTTCATGTCTAATGGATTTTGTGTGGTCTATAAGTGTGTGCACATTCCAAGTGCCAGTGATGAGTAGAATTATCTTTGCAGACATTTTTGTACATTTCTTTGTGTTTTGACTTCAGAGTAGGATTCTCCACTTGTCATGGTAATCAGGCCAGGGTTGGGTAAGCAGACAATTTTTAGGGCATCTTTTCTAGCCCCTTCCTCACATGAGAAGGTGATCAGTGTGATCCTTAAAAGGCTGCTCAGATACCCAGGGGGCTGCCAAATCCCACTGCTGCTTCCTGTAAGAAGCCACCCTATGGCCTGGGCTGCCTGTGTACAAGACTGTGACTACAGCTTGCAGTGTATCCAAACCTGCTGCTTCATCACTTACCCATTGCCACAGGACTTTGAAATAGGTATTGTTGTGCCAAAAAAGGCTAGTGAGACCCGGATATAAATTTGGACATGGATTTATTCAAGCACCCGACTGTTTGGAGTAATTATTCAAATCGAAAAGCCCCAAGCAAGGGAAGAGAAAGGGTACTTAAAGGGAAAGAAAACAATTAGATTTCCGTGGAGATGGGGACACAAACAGTGGGGTCCATGGAGATGGGAGTACAAACAGTGGGGTCCATGGAGATGGGAGTACAAACAGTGGGGTGAGCTGGGGCAAGAAGGAGAAACTGGAGGGGGGCAGGGCATAACAGTATGACAGTAAAATGTTATAGGTGGTGTCTTTTGATTCTTGCATAAATTGGATTTAAGTGAGGCAGACTTGCATGACATCATTGGCCTCACTCTCTCCTCCAGAGTCATCACAGTCCAGGGGCAGGACAGAATCAATACAACTTGTGATGGCTAAAGATGCAGTGTATGACCTTGGCATCTTTGATGTCTAACCAAGCCCTAAGTGCTCCACAGCGCCTGCTTCAGCTGCCTTCATGGCCATTGGAACAAATTGTTCTCATTTGCCCATTCCACCAAGACAAGACACCACCTAACTCACCAATGGGTTTCAGACTCCTTGATTACTCTCAACCTGGTTCAGCCCATCAGATGAAATGGTTTACCAGGGTGTGGCTGCTGCACATGCTACAGCTTCTTGGAGGCACACATAAGAGTTGGGTGGAACAGGTGGACACCAAAGGTGGAAAGCAGCCCTGAAAAGGGGTCAGCAGCCATCACACCAGTGATGGCAGTTCTCCCTGAACACCCTATACCCCCAATATTGAATTAGTTGTGTAAGGACTGGTCCATTAAAGCATTGTTGATGGAGCTGTGAATTGGATCAACAATTTTGGGAAATGATTTGAAATTAATAGTAATATTAGCTAATAATAGCTAGCATTTGTTTAATGAAATTAATAATAATAATGGCTAATAATAGCTGACATTTGTCTGATAAAAGGTTTACAAAGTGCTTTACAGGTTTTGTCTCATTTGATCCTCACAAGAAGTCTGAAAGGTAGATACTGTTATTATGTCCATTTATAAATAAGGAAACTGAGGCAAACAGAAGTTAATCCACTTACCAGGGTCACACAATTAAATGGAGGTTGGATTTGAATTCAGTACTTCCTGACTCCAGGTCCAGCATTCTAGCCATTGCACTACCTACTTGCTTAACTATGCAAACAAAGGGACTTAAGCATCCATAACTTTTGAATGCAAGGTCAAAGTTGTACTAAGAGGCTGAAGGTTAGCAAGGAGTAGCTCTAGGACTGTCATTGGACTGTGGAATGGTTAGAGACTTATCTGAGTATAGACTGAGCTGCTTGTCAATAGTTAGAGTGACTGACCATGAGTGAAGATAGAAAGAACAGCACTGGGAGGAGACAGTGCATTCAGTGTGAGAGGATTCCAAACCCAGCTCTTTATCTACTGCTCTCCCAGCTCCCTTTTAGTGAGTGTGTGGGAGAAAGTGTGGAAGGAATAGTTTTGCTTCTGGTTGTCTGCGGCAGCATGGAGAGCTGAGGTGGATTTAGCCTGATCCCTGAAAGCCCTCCAGAATCCAGCTGCTTTATGGCACTTTCCAGCCCAGCTACCTGCTAAAATTTGCTATTATATGACTCCTGACCCCTGCCTCGCAGATTTTGACATGTGTTTCTCCATGCTGGGAGGGCATCCCCTTCTCATCCTTCTTGGCAGAGATTTTAACTTTTTTTGAAATTACAGCTCAGGTTCTACCTTGTACATGGTACCATCCCTGCTGCCTCTCCCTATTGATGCTCTCTCTGCCGCTATCTCTTCGTCTTTCTCTCTGTCTGTGTCCCTGTCTCTCTAGCTCTGCATCTTTATCGCTATATGTCTTATTTTGCATATAATTTGTATTTACTTACATATATACTGTGTTCTCCCAATCCCTTGAAGACAAGGAGTCTTTCATTCTTTTCCTTCATTCTTTCCTTCATTTCTTCCCATTATTTTCTTCTCTCTCTCTCTCTCTCTCTCTCTCTCTCTCTTATTATACCCCCAGCTCCTAGCTCAATGCCCTACGTGCAGTGGATTTTTAATAAATGTTTGTTGCAATGAATTGAATTAAATTGTATGGGGGCAAATGACAACAAGCTTCTTCCTGCCTGGGATTTGGAGACTTGGTGTTGAACAGGTCAAAGAGGAATAAGGCAACTTCCCTGAAGCCATTTGAGTTCCATTTTACAGATGCCCAAAACTATCATGGAAAAATTGGTCAAAACCATCCAACCCCATCTAGTATCATGTAGTATAGTGAATTCTGCTGGTGGTATATTTATTCCCTTCATATGCTTTGTGGAACATATTATACCATTTATATCATTTTTTTTATTTCAACCAGACCCAGAGCCTGAATTAATGAGTAAATGGAAGAAGATCCACGACCTGGGCTTCTTTGTTCTCTAAAGTTTGCTCAGAAAATACCCTTACCTCTGTCAACAAGGCCAGATCAGACTGACCTAAGGACATTCTTACCCCTGTTAGCCATTAAGGGATGAGACCCTAATCCCGAGAAGACCACCTCACTTAATATTCTATGGGTATATACTATGTTATGGAATGTTAATGAGACACAGAGATGCTGGGCCGTGGTTTTAACTGACCTTTGTCAACATTCTTTACAACCCTATTCCATTAAGGGAAATCTTTGTCTTGTGGTTAAATATACATGAAGATCATAAATTTGAGTAACATGCTGAATTGTGATTGTTCTAAAAAAATATATAAAACCTGTTCATATTCTGTACAAGTCAGTCAGACTCTGTCTGGCTCACTCCATGATCATGTCTGTCTGCTATGTTTAAAGGGAATAAATGGATAAATAAATAAACAATATGAATTTTTCTATCACATAGCTCTGTTGTTTCCTTCAACCAAATTTTCAGGTTTAACAACTTGTACAGATACTTATTAGTTGCTCCATTAAGACATAAACTCCTGGAAAGTTGGGATTGTTTCATTCTTTGTATTTGGATCCTGGCTCCTGGCATAGCATCTAGCACTTAGTACATACTTAGTAAATGTCTGTTATTTGCTCAGTATCCTACCCCTCCCCACCTCATTAGATCATAAGCTCCTTGAGGAAAAATGCATCTCACCTAAATTTTGTGTGCCTTCCATCCATCCATCATAATCCTCTGCACATAGCTGACAAGATACACCTTTGGGGTATTGTGCCATACTACTGAGAAGCAACAACCAGTGCCATAGAAAGAGGGCTCGTCTTGAAGCCAAGGAAAACCTGGGTTTATAATCCTACTCTATCATATACCAGGTGGGGAGGAGGGGCACCTCCAGTCATTCTGATCTGTATCTTGGCACTGGACTCAGATGGCTCTGGAGGAGAAAATGAGGCTGGTGAATTTCTTAAAATCCAATTCACTTGCAAGTCCTGCTATTACCTTCCTGGTTTCATGGTCCTCTTTGTAAACAAAGGAAAAACAACAACCTGTGAGTAGTCTCAGCAGCCCCACTGGGGACTCAACTCGCCAGTTCCAGTTGGACAATGCAGCTCCTTTCTCCCTTCTGCCTTCTCCCTTCCTTTCCTTTCTGCAGAGAGCCCGATTCCAATTGGCTGCTGCAATGTTAATGGAATATAAGATCTTCCCTGTCCATTAATAGGCCTATGTGAACACATGTGTTCAATCACAGATGTGATACACTCTGAGTCACATGGAACCCATGGGGGGAGGAACTTGCTTAAATGGAAATCTTGCTTAGGGAAAGCTTGCTTGCAGGAAGGCTTTCACACCTTTTGGTACTAAGCTAAATAGGCACTGAATCATGAGGGTTGTGATGCCTTCTCACTCTGAGCCTATTAGCCAAAATTGTATATATATTCTGAGTTTGGTCTTTTGCTTTGGGCATTTGCTCATGAGAAGAACCTTTTGATTCCCTGGACAAGATTCTGAGTAGCCATTTGTTCAGAGCCCCCAACTACTCAGATGTATCTGTGCTCCCCCAATTTCAGTGTTGTATGTAGATGGTTTTATTACCTTTTTCAGACAGCTGGAACCCTGTCTGTTGGTCTTTGTGCTGATTTCTCTGCTTGTATTTTCTCCACTTTCAGGGTGCTGATCTTTCCCCTGAACTAGTAAATGTAATTAAAGTAAGATTGTTGACCCCTTTAAGGGTATCTTTCCTTTAAAAGCAGATCAAAGAACCTGTACTAGCAGGCCATCCTGGGTATGCTAGGGTGCTTGCTGTTACAGCTGACCACATTGTTTGAATGCCAAATGCACACTTGCCTAAAGGACTACTTATGGAGGACTCACACAGAGCAAGTATTCACATGATGGTCATAAAAAGGGATACAAGGGCACTCTCAAGGACTTCATTAAGAATTTTGTTATTGATTATATGATATGGGAGACACTGGTACAGGATTGTTCAGTGTGGTGTGCCCTCATCAGAGAAGGTGCTTTGCTCTTTGAGCAAATCAGAATTGAAGTGACTCAAAAGAAATGTGGCATGTGCAAATTGAGAAAATCCACTCCAAATGTTCATATGGACTATTTATGCCTGACCTGAGGTAGAGCATTCTGAGCTCATATTGTTCTGATCAGCCACAGTCAGACACACAGTTACTTGACTCTAACATAGTGATTTCCTTTTGGTCCTCTTCAGGAAAGAAAGACAATCATATATACATGCACAGGCACACATACACAGAAAAGAGATCCATTTGGTCATTGTTTGGGCCCTTGTGGTTCAGAGTGAATGTAAATAGCAACTGTTTCTGCTCTGGCCAGAAACCCTGAGAGTATTCCCCTCCTAGATTGATGTTTTATTTTTTTACCAAGTAAAAGAGGTCATTTATTACCTCATTTCTTACCTATCCTTAATAACCAAATGGGTGTTGACTCAGTCAAACTGAGATGTAGGAAAGACCTTAGCTTCAATGGTCCAAGGTACCCTACTACCTCTGGGGCCATCTACAGTCATCCAGATCTATATCTTGCTGCTGGGCCCAGATGGCTCTGAGGGAGAAAGTGAGGTTGGTGATTCTACACAGCCCTCTCTAATTTAAATCCAATTCACTTACAAGTCATAGAATCACCTTTCTCATGTCAAGGTCCTCTTTGAGACCAAAGGACAAACAACCTATTAGTAGTACCAGCTACCCCACAGGGGACCCAACTGGCCAGTCCAAGTTTGTCAACGCAGCTCCTTCTTTCCCCTTTTCCCCCCTTCCATTCCCTTTCCTCCCCTCTCCTCCCATTACCTTCCCTTCCATTCCTTTCCTCCTTCCTCTGCCTCTATCCACCTATGGTATAATACCCTTACATATAGCTGCTCTGCCCAAACGAATATAAATTTTGATAGCTTAAGCCTCACAAACTATCTTGGGATTTATAGGCTAGATTTCATGTTCAGGACCAGACCTTAAAACCAAATCACTCTGGTTCTCATCAATTGACCCACAATAGGTTCTAGTCCAAGGTCCACCTGGTCATTGTTTGGGCCCTGATTGCTCAAAGTGAATGTCAACAGCAACTCTTTCTGTTTTGGCCAGAAACCCTGAGAGTCTTCCCCTCCCAGATTGATTTTTTTAATTAGGTAAAAGAAGCCATTCTTTTCCTCATTTCTTACCTAGCCTTAGGTACAGAATGGGCATTGCCTTAGTCAAACTGAGACCTGGGAAAGACCATAGCTTAAAAAGACCAAGGTTTCCCACTGCATCTGGGGACATATCCAGCCATCCTGATCTAAATCTTGCCACTGGAATCAGGTGGCTCTTGATGAGAGAATGAGGCTGCTGACTTTGCACAGTCCTCTCTCATTTAAATCCAATCCAATTGTAAGTCATGTCATCACCTTCCTGATGTCAAGGTCCTCTTTGAGGATGAAGAACAAACAACAGCAATAGAAGAGGATTCTTGCTTAGGTATGGGTTGGACTAATGGTCCTGGCACTCCCTTCTAATTTTGCAATTCTATCACCCTGCCAATGTTCACCCAATGGAGAGTAGTACCTGCCAATGTGACATGCCAAGCAAACAAAGGACATGGCTCTCAGAACCTTGCCTGGGTTGTTTGCTTTCCAATGACATCATGCCAAGAATTGGCCACAGGGCAATGGGAGGCCATTTCAATAGCTGTTACAGGAGCTGGGACTGGATCTTTTTAAACGAATCTAGCTCAACCAGCTTCCTCTGAGCTGGAATTCATCTAGAATTATGTCTAGGTGAAAAGAGAAAAGGGATTCTTCCAAGAGACTTAAGGTTCTATGGTATGGTGAATGAATGGAACACTGGACTTGGAATCAGGAAGACCTGAGTTCAAATTCTGACCAGACACTTGGTTGATTGGTTGTGGTTCTACATTCTCAAAGAGGACCAAAATGACATTATTGGGATCAAGTCAAGGTATAGTGTGTCTGTCTGTGACTGAGCAGACCAATGTTAGCTCAGAACGCTCTACCACAGTTCAGATGCAAATAGTCCCTATGAACACTTGGAGTTGGAGATGTCACTAAATTGGTGCATTTCAAGCTTCCTTTGAGCTACTGCAACTCTACTTCACTCATAGAGCTCAGCCTCTTCTTTGATGTGGGCACACCATGCTGGGTGGTCCTTTGCCAGTGTCTCCCACCTCATGCAATCAATTCCAAAGTTCTTAAGAGAGAACTTGAGAGTGTCTTTAGTGTCTGTTTCACTTTGGACAAGGCATTTTCCTTCTCTGGGTCATGGTGTTCATTCTTGTTCAATAATTTCTAATTTCCCTTTTGACTCTAAATCAATCATTCAATCAATCATCAAGCATTAATTCTTTCCCTATCAAGTGCCCCAGTGATACAATGACAGCAAATGAAGCCATCTCCACTAAAATTCTATGAAATGAAGTAGGAATTTTTTTCCTCTAGAGACAGGGTGGACTGACAGGTCTCATCAGATTCCTACTGTCTCAGTACTAGAAGGTTGCATTCAAATGAGATGATATTTGTAAAAGTGTTTCGTTAGCACAGTGGCTCGCATATGGTAGGGACTATATTAATTCTTTTTTCCTTCTGGATATCATTTACATTCACCTCCCATAGTGGTAATGAGAAAGAGACAAAGTATTTTATTCAAAACTGCAATATACTTCAGCTGAAACCAAGGAACTACTCAAAGAAAATGATTGGGCATCATTAGTCTGCAACAATTGCAAAAACTATTATGCTTAGAGATCACAACTCCATGTGGACTTTTTCAGACTGTGATTCCTTCATGTTCTGAGGCACAGTCTTGGCCCAGAACTCCCACTTATCCCTCTTCAGGCTCTTGTCCACAGACAACTGCAAATTCAGCTGCAGGTACTCTTCCTTTTGGTCATAGACTGGCCAGTGAATAAGGTCTGCACCATTTAGGTAAAGGGTCCCTGGAAGGAAAAACCAAACATTTAGACCAGAAAGGGGCCACTTCGTTGGCAAGTTTAGTAAGCCATCATCAGCTCAGCCTGGGAACCAAGAACCAAGCCTGAAAGTAAGGGTCAGTTGGCAGTGGTAGCACTCATAGAGAGACTTATTCACCCATCCTTAAGCACCTTGGTCTTCATCTTTCATGTTGAGCCTTTCTAATGCACCACAGGTGGAAGGTCCAAAGAGTGAAAGGTCTCCCTTAAGGAATAGGTACCCAAATCAGTTATTGAACTCATATCATCAGACTCCTTTTCAATGGGGCAGCTAGGTGGTACAGTGGATAGAGCCAGACCTGGATTCAGAAAGACCTAAGTTCATATCCAGCCTCAGATACTTATTTTCTGTGGGACCCTGGGCAAATCCCTTAATCCTCTTTGCCTCTGTTTCCTCATATATAGAATGGGCTAGAGAAGGAAATGGCAAACTCTTCCAGTATCTCTGCCAAGAAAACTCCAGATGACGATATAAGGAATCAAACGCAACAATATTGGACTCAAAGTTCAAGACTCTTGCCACTACCACTGGCCCAAATGTTTCCCAAGGGGGAAGAAAAGTTTTGAGCTTCAAGGGTGGTGTAGTGAGTCAAGAAAATTGCTGATCTTTCTTGTTTTCCTTTCAAGATGCTCATTTGTAGGGGGAGTCTTCCAGAGCAATGCCTCCTCCAACCCTGGCCATGAAATTGGGGAAGGGCTACAATGTCCACCAGACTTTTCATCTGGGTTGAGATAACTTTTTTCTGAACAAATTTCAATCATGAAACTTCTACATAAGTGGGAAACCTTTATATGCCTAGGAATTGGAACTATCCCACAGAGAAAGCATTGGGAAACCAAGGGCCAGCTTTCTCACCCATGATGGGCAAAGTTTGCCCAGTAGCTCATTATCCTGTGGCTCAGAACTTTTTACTCTTCTGTTCCCTCTCCTAAAAATAGGAACATAAAAAGAAACATCTTGGTTAAGGTCAAAACGCAGACCCAAAGTCCTCTTTTGTCCAGTCCCCAGCTCCAACCATCTAGTCAATCCTGCTCTGGCCACTGACCTTATCTTCCTCCAATAGCTTCCCTCATGTCACTCCCTTCCCAGATGAGCCTACTCTGCCTGGCTCCATAACTGAGTCTCTCCCCCAAAATCAAAGTTTTGCACCTGGCCTGGAAATCAAGAAGACCCAAGTTCTAATCCAGCCTCAGACACTGATCAGATGGGTGAAACTGGGCAAGTCAGTTAACCTCTGTCTGCCTTTGTTTCTTTGTTTGAAAAAAAACAGGAATTTCATTTGAAAGATAGAACCTGCATGGTGGGGTGGAGCCAAGATGGCAGCTGGAAAGAAGGGACTAGCATGAGCTCTCCACCAAGTCCCTTGAAAAACCTATAAAGAATGGCTCTGAACCAATTCTAGAACTGCAGAACACACAAAATAGCAAAAGGAAGCAGGGTTACAGCCCAGGACAGCCTGGATGGTTGCTGGGTGGGGTCTATCATGCACGGAACTGGGAGCAGAGTAGAGCAGAGCAGAGCCCAGCATGGGACGCGAGGACCAACTGGACCAGGAGCTGGGTGGAGCAGGCCCTACCACCCTGAATTAGTGAGCTGTGTCAGTTGCCAGACTTCTCAACTCACAAACACCAAAGACAACAGAGAAGGTTAGTGGGAAAAGCTGCTGGGGACAGGGGGATAGAGTTCCCAGTTCAGCCACCTCCCCAGGGGCAGCAGAGGTGAGACAGCTATAGAACGGCAGCTGCAGTTGCTTCTGGCCCCAGGCCCACCTGGTGGGAGCAATTAAGTGGTGGATCAGAGTAGGAGTGCAGAGCCTGCTGAAGATCTGAGTCCAGTCCGGGTTGGGAGTTCTTGGGGAAGGAGGAGTGCTGGTGTGGCAGAGCTGGCTGTGATAGCTCTGAAAACAACAGTGCATCCCCTCAAGCTTGGAACAAAGTACTCTTTACAAGCAGTCATACCCCGCTGAAAAACTCAAGGGTCAAGTAAGTTGGCTGGGAACATGGCCAGGCAGTGAAAACACACTCAGATTCAGTCTCAGACTTTGGAATCTTTCTTTGGTGACAAAGAAGACCAAAATATACAGCCAGAAGAAGTCAACAAAGTCAAAGAGCCTACAACAAAAGCCTCCAAGAAAAACATGAACTGGTCTCAGGCCATGGAAGAGCTCAAAAAGGATTTGGAAAAGCAAATTAGAGAAGTAGAGGAAAAATTGGGAAGAGAAATGAGACGGATGCGAGAAAACCATGAAAAACAAGTCAACAGCTTGCTAAAGGAAACCCAAATAAATACTGAAAAATACACTGAAGAAAACACCACCTTGAAAAATAGACTAATTCAAATGGCAAAAGAGCTCCAAAAAGCCAACGAGGAGAAGAATGCCTTGAAAGGCAGAATTACCCAAATGGAAAAGGAGGTCCAAAAGACCACTGAAGAAAATACTACCTTAAAAATTAGATTGGAGCAAGTGGAAGCTAGTGACTTTATAAGAAATCAAGATATTATCAAACAGAACCAAAGGAATGAAAAAGTGGGAGACAATGTCAAATAACTCATTAGAAAAACCACTGACCTGGAAAATAGATCCAGGAGAGATAATTTAAAAATGATTGGACTGCCTGAAAGCCATGATCAAAAAAAAGCCTAGATATCATCTTTCAAGAAATTATCAAGGAGAACTGCCCTGATATTCTAGAGCCACAGGGCAAAATAGAAATTGAAAGAATCCACAGATCACCTCCTCAAATAGATCCCAAAAAGTAATCTCCTAGGAATATTGTCGCCAAATTCCCAGATCAAGGAGAAAATACTGCAAGCAGCCAAAAAGAAACAATTTGAGTATTGTGGAAACATAATCAAAATAACCAAAGATCTAGCAGCTTCTACATTAAGAGATTGAAGGGCTTGGAATATAATATTCTGGAGGTCAGTGGAGCTAGGATTAAAACCTAGAATCACCTACCCAGCAAAACTGAGTATCATGCTCCAAGGCAAAATATAGATTTTCAATAAAATAGAGGACTTTCAAGCTTTCTCAGTGAAAAGACCAGAGCTGAATAGAAAATTTGATTTTCAAACACAAGAATCAAGAGAAGCATGAAAAGGTAATCAAGAAAAAGAACAAGAAAAAGAAATTGCAAGGGACTTCCTAAAGTTGAACTGTTTTGTTTACATTCCTACATGGAATGATGATGTATATGATTCATGAGACCTCAGTATTAAGGTAGCTGAAGGGAATATACATATGTGTGTGTGCATGTATGTATATATGTGTGTGTGTGTATCTATGTGTATATATAGGGGGGGGGCACAGGGTGAGTTGAAGATGAAGGGATGATATCTAAAAGAAATAAAATCAAATTAAGGGATGAGAGAGGAATATATCGAGAGAGGGAGAAAGGGAGAGATAGAATGGGGTAAATTATCTCGCATAAAAGCGGCAAGAAAAAGCAGTTCTGTAGGAAGAAAAGAGAAGGCAGGTGAGGGGGAATGAGTCAATCCTGCTCTCATCAGATTTGACCTGAGGAGGGAATACCATACACACTCAGTTGGGTATCTTACCCCACAAGAAAGAAGGAGGAAGAAGATAAAAAAGGGGAGGAGGATGATAGAAGCGAGGGCAGATGGGGGAGGATGTAATCAAAAACAAATACTTTCGAAAAGGGACAGGGTCAAGGGACAAAATTGGATAAAGGGGGATAGGTTAGAAAGGAGCAAAATATAGTTAGTCTTTCACAACATGAGTACCATGGAAGGGTTTTACATAATGATACACATGTGGCCCATGTTGAATTGCTTGATTTCTTAGGGAGGATGGGTGGGAAGGGAAGAGGGGAGAGAATTTGGAACTCAAAGTTTTAAAAACAGGTGTTCAAAAACAAAAAAAAAAGTTTTTGCATGCAACTAGAAAATAAGATACACAGGCAATGGGGCATAGAAATTTATCTACAAGAAAGGAATGGGAGTGGGGTGACAGAAGGGAGGGTTGACTGGGGAACAGGGCAACCAGAATATACGCCATCTTGGAGTGGGGGGGAGGGTAGAAATGGGGAGAAAATTTGTAATTCAAACTCTTGTGAACATCAATGCTGAAAACTAAATATATTAAATAAATTAAATTTTAAAAATGTAAAAAAAAAAAGAAAGAAAGAAAAAATAGTTATCAAAGTAAATTCTTTCCTTCTTTTCTTATAGGTTACTCATTTTATAGGGCGAAGTTTCAACTGGTTATAACCCATTTCGGTGATTCTTTCTCCTTCTTTACCCCATCTCCTGCCCATAAGCCTATGTTTAATCCCTCCCATTATATTTGCACTGTGGAAACGGGGTGGGGCAGGAAAGGGATGTCATTTCAGTCCTATATCACTGACACCAAGCAGGATTCCTCAACTCCAGCACAGGAGACAACAGTAATTTTCAGCCAAGGCTAAGCTGTGGGGGAAACATACAGTTAGGAAACCAGAACCAGTAAGAGGGTAAAACCAAATTGTCTCCTTAAAAGCATAAGCTGTGTCCAACCATTTGTAACCCCATATGAGGTTTTCTTTGCCAAGATACTGGGGTAGTTTGCCCTTTCCTTCTCCAGTGAATTAAGGCAAACAGAGGTTATGTGATTTGTCCAGGATCACAGAGCTTATGAGTGCCTGAAACCAGATCTGAATCAGGTTTTCCTGACTCCAGGCCCAGTGCTCTATCCACTGAGCCAATGAGCTCAGTGGATAGCCTAAGTGTTAAATGCTGGTTTAGGAACAAATCTTATAATCTCTGTATTTAAACTTACAAGATCTCCTATTATTGTTCAGATAACACAATGGTGTTGTAAGGGATGACTGAACTGTTGTTTCCACAGAAGTGATGTAATATATAATTTATGAATCCTAAGGATGCGTACTTGTCAGAAAGTCTTTCACCTATTAATTACTTCAAGAAACAAACTGAAAATGTGATGCAGGGATGTAGTTCAGAGGTTGAGAGCAGGCATTCCCTTTGTTCTCTGAGAAGGCCTTCTTCCTGTATCAACATTCTTCCATTAATGACTACCAAGGACTGTGCCCCTCTGGCCACAAACACTATCTTGAATATTGGGATTTGTCTTATGTTAATAGTAAGGGAGATACAGACATCCTGGGTTCAACTCCTATCAACTTAGAAAATTCCTTTCTCATACTATGGAGATCATAAAATCTGAATAAGGCAGGCATCCTGAGTTGAGATTAAAAGTATTTATGGCTTGTCATTCCTTTACTAAAGAAAGTATAAAGAAAATGAGTTTGAGAGTGGTGCTGAAATTTGGGGAGTGTGAAATGTCATCAGGGGCAGAGACCCACTTGGGGGGAGGGTTAAG
Source organism: Trichosurus vulpecula (assembly GCF_011100635.1). NCBI lineage: Eukaryota > Metazoa > Chordata > Mammalia > Diprotodontia > Phalangeridae > Trichosurus > Trichosurus vulpecula. The sequence goes on along the minus strand of NC_050575.1, from coordinate 377,857,315 downwards.
TGTTTTTCCATAGGCTGTGAATCCTGAAGTACCCAGCCAATGGGGAATAGGGGAGAGAAATACAAATTGAGACAAGGCATAAAAGCTATGTATTTGTCTTGAACAAGTGTGCACCTCTTAGGGGTCATTCACAAGAATGTAAATAAAATATCTTCCTGACTTCACCAGTTCATCTATTTAGTTCTTGGTAAGATGTGCTTGCTTGTTCCTTACAGTGTTTTGAATGTATGGTTCCTTTTGTCAGTGCATTGGGATGCTGCATGCCTGGGAAGTGAAGAAAGCTAAAGGGGCTTTTGTTCACATCAGAAGATTCTTTTCCTTCTATGGAATGAAGCAAGGGATTGATTGGAATTCTGTTGCATGTTTGAACATCAGGAAGTAGACAGATTGCTGCCATGTGAGCATATGAAATGGGCCAAATCCTGGGCACAGAGAAGTCAGTGCATGGACTGGCTATCATGAGGGCATATTTTGCTGTGAATAACTGGGTGCATGGAGACAACAGGGAGCCCTTCATACAAGGGGACTTGCCTTGGACCTCCTTCCCTTGTGGGATCATCTTGGTGGGTATGACTGTACCAGGGAATTCTGTCTCAGGCAAGATCATTGGATCATAGGTTTTAGAGCTGAAAGGGATTTGAGAGACTGCCTAGTGCAGCACTCCCATCTGACAGATGAGGAAACTGAGACCCAGAGAAGTTAAATGACTTGCAGAAGGTCATACAGTCAGTAAGAGGCAGAGCTGGACTTTGACTTCAGGAATTCTCTAAGTCCTATGTTCTCTTCATTATATTCTGTGGTTTGGTTGCCACTACAGGCATCTTCCTTCCCACCTTCCATTCAAAGCATAAACTCTTGGAGTACAAACAATAAAGTAAACTGAAAGAGCAGACTCTTTCTGGTATAGCAGGTCTTAACCCAGGCTTCCTGAGCTTTGCCTGAGCAAGTTCAGTTTCTCTTGGACAAAAGTTCTCTGCCCCATGGAACCAGGCAACCTGACATCTACTCCAGATCACTCCTTCCTTCCAGGTGGCCTTAGTCTCCTTGAAGCAATGGAAATTCATTCTTTGTTTCCCTTTGTAGGGCCAGCATAGATGGCATTTTCTCCAGTTTTCTCATCCTCCAAGCCCTAGATTATTACAAATGCCAAATTCCTTTTAAGAAAACAGCTGAGATAATCCTATATTTACGAAGTTGCTCTGACTTTATGGTATAGTCATTCATTCAATACATTAATTGAGCACCTACTCCATGCTCTGTACTCTGAGCAAATCTCTGTGATGTTTATTCTGAATAAGACCAGGTACCTGCTCATTAAGTGCTTTCAGTCAAACAAAAGGCAAAGCTAGGATATAGATGCAAAAACTAGAATACAGACTGATATAGTCTGTATTGGGGAAGCTAGGTGGCAATGAAGATAGAGCGCTGGGCTTGGGGTCAGGAAGACTCAGCTATTTGATTTCAAATATGGCATCAGACACTTATGAGCTGTGTGACCCTGGGCAGGTCACTTGAATCTGGTTACTTCAGTTTCCTCATCATCTCCAGAATGAAGTGGCAAAGTACTCCAGTATCTTTGCCAAGAAAAGTCTAAATGGGGTCATAAAGAATTGGACACAGCTGAACAATAACAACACAGTCTGGATTAAGCACCACAATATATATCATAAGTGTCATAACAGAGATCCAAAATAAACGGTAAGGTAGCTCAGAGCAGAGAGAAAACACACTTCTCTTTGTATCCACAGCACTAAGATAAAGGGCTCCAGGCTTATAGAAATGGTGGATGAATTGAATGTTGCTTTCTTGAGATTTAGAGAAAGCTTCCTGGGCAGGCGTTGTTTGAGCAGTTTGGTTCACTATCATTTATGTTAAGAAAGGAAGCCTGGTATAGATGATAGAGGTCTAGCCTTGGAGTGAGAAGGACTGTGTTCAAGTCCTGCTTTGGACATATATGTGAGATAAATGACCATAAAGAAGTTCCTTAGCATCTCAGTATGCCAGACAAGCCAAGAGCCTGAGTTAGAAAAGAGGTGCCTCTCCTCATCAACAGAGAGTTTCTACACAGTGAAGTTCCCTACAGCAATGAGATGATAGGTCTGGACAGGATCAAGAAGTGTTGGGAAGGTCATACTTTATCAATGCTTTGCTCTGTTTCTTAAGCTATAATAACCTGTAGGAGACATTGATATCATTCCAGATCATTGAACCAACTCCCTGAAGTTATTTTAGTCATTTTCAGTCATGTCCAACTCTCCATGACCCCATTTGGGCTTTTCTTGGCAGAGATACTAGTGTGGTTTGCCATTTCCTTCTCCAGCTTATTTTATAGATGAGGAAACTAAGGCAAACAGGGTAAAGTGAGTTGCCCAGGGTCACATAGCTAGTAAATGACTGAGCCAGATTTGAGCTCAGGCCTGGCACTCTATTCACTGTGCCACCTAGATGCCTTAAAGTATAAGGAGGCAGACTTCAGCCTCAGAGGAGGAAACATTTACTGACAGTGTGAGTTGTTGCCCAACAGTAGAGTGGATTGCCCTGAGAAGTAGTGAGCTCCCTGACCTGGACAATTTCAGGGAAGGCTAGATTACTTGGCAAAGATATTTAGAGAGGGTGACTGTTCCCATGCTGGTAGGAAGAGGTGACCTCCAAGGTCCCACCGAGTTCTGATGCCCTGAGATTCTCATCCCCTGCTGTGGAAGATAAAGAGCTCTGGCTTACCGGCAATCTGGGTCCCTACTTTGTGTGGACAGGCACATAGATATTGAGGTACAAATCGTCTTCAGAAATGGCGGTAATGCGATGTTCATTTCATGACCCTTGCCATTTTTTCTAGGAGAGTGACATCCTGCAAGCACCTGGAAAATACAAAAGATGACCAATCTGAACCGAATCTGTGTGTGTGTGTGTGTGCGTGTGTGTGTGTGTACAAAGTACACAGAGAAAATTTTGTGTAAGACCTGATGATGCCCCGTGTTCATCTGCTAAGAAAGGGATAGAGGAAGGTACTTACATGGGTGGATGAGCAGTGGCATCTCTCACATTGCTCCATGCATCAGGTGGTTGTGGAGGAGAAAACCTCAGGGCCCCTACAGGGGGCTTGGCAAAGGGGATTCCCAGGAAAACATTGACAGCTTTGTCAATCCGCTTGATACTGATTTGAGTCCCTTGGATCTGTCCAGATTCAGTGGTCCTGATGAGGTCATCCACATGACGCCCTGTGAACAAAGGGGAGAGAAATCCTTAGGGGCAGAGGGTTGAACTGATGTTCAAATACCACACCTGCCACTCCCCGCCCCCCAAAATATTTTTTCATTAGATGGGAATACAAGCCTCCTCCTATTTCTGCCATGATTCTTTTCATTTCCTTGAAGATCTCCAGAGACTGGGAACTTACTCCAGAGAAGGGCCATTTGCACTTTTAGATAGCTCTGGCACTGACTCAGGAGCTGTGCAGCTTTGGGGATCCAGAGTCACAAGATCAAAGCAACTGCTCCCCAACAATCCCATCCCAAACCCAGCTTAGGAAAGCACAGAACTAAAAATCAGTGCCATATAGTTTACCAGTATGATCCAACTGAAAAAAGACTTAACAAGCCCCTCCTATGGGCAATGCCCACAGCTCTGAATTGAGGATAAAGTGGCATGAAATTACATTCTCCTAGAGAACAATGACCTGTGCACTAATAACCAGGAATACAAGGGAGAGGCATAAAGGAGAATTACTGGCAAAGAGCTAGGAAAAGATATGAGGAGGGTCAGGAAAAGCTCTGCAACAAGTGGCAGTGCCCAAGCTGGGTTTTTGAATGAAGAGTCTTCAACAGAATTAGACTGGGGGAATGCTATCTGGGCATGGGAAAGACAGCAGATGAAGAAGGGAGACAGAAGATGGGAGGAGAACTAAAGCAGATGGAAAGTAGTTACACTGGGCTACAGTACGTCAGGAAGACTTATCTTCCTGAGTCAAATCCACTCTCAGATACTGACTAGCAGTGTTACTCTGGGCAAGTGACTTCACCTGTTTGCCCTCAGTTTCCTCATCTGTAAAATGAGCTGTAGAAGGAACTGGCAAGCCAACTCCAGGATCTTTACCAAGAAAACCCAAAGTGGGATCATCGAGAGTCAGACACAATGAAAAACAACCAACAACAACAAAATAAATGTGAATAGAGTAGTAGGTGACAAGGCTGGATGCTCAGAGTACTGGAGTTGGGCTCAATAGCGGTTCAAATCACAGCTCTCATTTACTGCCTGTGGGAACTTGTTACAGTTCCTTTCCCTTTCCTATACCTGTTTCTCCTCCTTAATAATGGGAAAAGAGCATTGAATTCAATAGCCCTTAAGTTTCTTCCCAACTCCCCATCCTAGAATCCAGGATTTAGAGATTACACAACTGTCCTGGCATGTGGCCACACTTCGTTTCAATCAGAAGGAGTAGTCAGGCTGCCTCTGAAAGATGAGCACTTGCCTTTTGATCCCCAAAGGAGATCAAAGTACAGCCCAATATGAATTGCATGGGAGTGATTTTAACATTCATCAGCTGGGCTTCAGTTCTTCCTATATATAAATAGGGGCTTGGGAGGATGAAAATAAAGAAATAACCCAAAGCCTGCAGTTTCTGAGGTCTCATTATTTGACAAAAACTGCTGGGGAAACTCAAAAACAGTATAGCAGAAACTAGGCATAGGCCAACATCTTATATGCTATGCCAAGATAAGATCAAAATGGGAACATGATTTAGACATAAATGGTGATACAATAAGCAAATTAGGAGAGCAGGGAAGAGTTTACATATCAGATCCATGGAGAAGGAAAGAATTTATGATGAAACAAGAGCTAGAGAACATTATGAAATGCAAAATGGATCATTTGGATTACTGTAAATTACAAAGGTTTTGCACAAACAAAACCAACACAACCAAGTTTAGAAAAAAAGTTGAAATAAGTTAAAAAAAACAACCCAACCAAATGGGGACAACTCTGTCTCCACTGTGACTGCATTTTAAGAGGCTGAACTGCTGTGGGTCACTGTGTAGGGGAGGGACTCATGCCCTCTCTCACCTAGAACAGCTGCTCTCCTATCCCTGTTCTGTCCATGCTTTCCAGTTCTAGGCAGAGCATGGGAGATAGCTATGATCTTGTAGGTTTTGAAAGGTGAGAAAAGTCAGCCCTCAGAAATCCTGGATCTGGAGTCCATACCAGCAGATTTGCCAGCAGATATGAGAAGCAATCTATTGGACTCAGCCCAGCAGTGTCCTGAAGCAAAAGAGCAGCAAAGACCAGCAGCTCTATTGAATTTGGAAGTGAACTTAGTGGCAAGAACGTTGTAGCAGCTCCTTTAAGTTCAAGCCTGTTCTCATGGACCAAGATGGTAGACAGGGGAGTCCCATTGGCATGTTTGTATTTCCCTTCTCAGAAAATATTACTTTGTAAAAGATGATTGATTTCAATTGGATAAAATAATACTGGGGAGATAATCTTTGGTATCAATAATAACGAGGAGATATTAACTGGAATTGGGTCAAATAATATGGAGACAACCCAGCAGAACTAGAACTATAGTCAATAGCCTTAGGAGAATCACCCACAATCCCTATGGATATCCCATAGAGATGCAAGGGTGAGACCTTGCTGAAACCCAATGGAAAACCTAACTGTCAGTGTGAATTTGAATAGTTTCACCCCCATACCTCTGTTTCAGCAATTTGGCTAGCAGCTGCTATGGAAGTATAAAACCAACAACAACCAGCTCACAGAACACTGCAAGCCCAGGTTCTTTTGATCTTCTTTACTAAGGAAAGCAATGTTAAGGGGTTAACAATCTTACTTTAACCCAGCATACAAATATCATTCCCTTAGTTCAAGGTGAAAAGCCAGCACTCTGAACTTCAGAGCAAATACAAATATCAACAGACAGACCTTGTCTGATTCAAATCTTAATGCATAGTTACCAGAGTTTAACAAAGTCCAAACATCCGGGTTTACAAGCTGGAGGGCTCTTAACTACAGCTGCCCAGAATCTCCACATCAGGGCATGGCCAAGAGTGAGAGCCCTAAGCAAATAGCCCTCTTCCCTTTTTTGTGTACTCTTTAGCCATCATCAAACATCATCTGAGCAACTAGAACTTAAGCTCTTACTATTGGCTCTGGAGTTAGTACCTCCCTTCATTGGCCCAACATGGAGCCCCACCTTAGTTGCCAATTCACACCCACATAGGCTTAGCACCTAATAGAAAAGGGTTTGGGCCTGGGGCTTAGCACCTAGTAAGACTCAATCAAAGGCACTGAATTAATCAAAGGAAACAAAGGCCAAACTCCTCAAGGGCACTTGGTTGAATTAAGTGCTAATAGCCCATTTTGATTGCCAATACAACCTCACCATGCTTTATGGGATATATAAATGAAAGAATGCTTCAAAGCACTAATAATAAGAGATATACAAACCAAAATAACCCTGAGGTTTCACTTCACAACCACAAAAGTGACAGACATGACAAAATATGAGAGGAGTCACTGTTGAAGTAGTTGTGTAAAGACAAACACATTAATGCATTACTGATGGAGCTGTGAACTAGGCCAACAATTCTGAGAAATGATTTGGAATTAATAGTGGTATTAGCTAATAATAGCTAGCATTTGTTTAATGATTTGTTTTCAAAGTGCTTTACAAATATTATATCATTTGATCCTCACAAGAAGCTTGGCAAACAGAAGTTAAGCCACTTGGCCAGGATCACACAGCTAATAAATATCTGGAGGTTGGATTTGAATTCAATACTTCCTGACTCCAGATCTATCATTCTAGCCATTGCACTACCTAGCAACTTAATTAGGCAAAGAAAGAGATTTAAACATCCACACCTTCGGAGCCAAAGGTCAAAGCTGTACTAGGAGGCTGAAACTTAGCATGAGTCAGGAAGTGGCTCTAGGATTGTGGTTATATTGTAGAGTGGATAGAGACCTGTCTGGGTACAGACTGAGCTGTTTATTCATAGTTAGAGTGACTGACCATGGGTGAAGAGAGAAAGAACAACACTGTGAGGAGATCATGCATTCAGTATGAGAGGATGTAATAAATAGTGATGATAGCTGGCATTTACATGGTGCTTTAAGTTGTGCAAGGCACTTTACAGATATGATCTCATTTGAGCCTCACAACAATGCTGGGAGGTATAAGGTGTTATTATTAACCTCATTTTACAGATGGTCGCATGCCTTCCCAGTGTCACACAGCTTCTGGATGAGAACCAGATATGAGTTCAGGTCTTCCTGTCTCCAAGCCCAGCACTTTATCCACTGTTCCACCAGCTCCCTTTTAATGAGTGTGTAAGAGAGTGTGTGGAAGGAAGAATTCTGGTTCTGGTTTTCTGCAGGAGCACAGAGAGCTGAGATTGTTTCAGCCTGATCAACAAAGCCCTCCAGGATCCAGCTGCCCTATGGATTTTTCTAGTCCAGCTCTGCCTGCTAGAGTTTCCTTTCATATGATTCTCCATCTCCTGCCTGGAAGATTTTGACAGGTGTTTCTCCATGTTTAGAGGGAGCCTCCTTCTCACCCTTCTTGACTTAAACTTTTTTTGCAAGTATAGCTCAGGTTCTACCTTGTACCTGGGACTGTCCCTGCTGCCCCTACCTGTTGACACTCTGTCGCTCTGCCTCTATTTCTTTGTCTGTCTCTATCTCTATTTTTTTAACTGTCTCTGCTCTGTCACTGTCTCTCTGTCTTTCTCACTGTCTTGCTGTCTCTCTATCTCTGTCTCTCTCTCTCTCTCTGTCTCTCTCTCTCTCTGTCTCTCTTTCTCTCTCTCTCTCTTTCTCTCTCTCTCTCTCCTGCCCCCTCCTTCTCACTTTTACGTTACATGTATTTTATATTTACTTTCATATGTACGTGTCCTCCTAATGTCTTGAGGACAGGGAGTCTTTCATTCTTTTTCTTCCTTCCTTCCTTCCATCCTTCCTTCCTTCCCTCCTTCCTTTTTTATTCTCTCTTTTCTTCTTTCTCTCCCTTCCTCTCCACCTTTCTTGCATTCTCTTCCAGTTTCCCTTACTTCCTTCATTTTCCCTTTTTATTTTTCTTCCTACCTTCATCTCTTTTCTTTTTCTTCATCTTCTTGCTTCTCTTTTTTCTCTCTTTTGTCTTCCTCTCTCTCTTTCTTGCTTTATTCTTCTCTTTCTCTTTCTCTTTCCTTCTCTTGTTTTCCCCTTCCTCCTTCCTTTCTCCCTTCCTCTTTATCTCTTTTTTCTTTCTCTCTATCTGCCTGTCTTTCTTTCTTTCTTCCTTTCTTTCTTTCTGTCTTTTTTCTTTCTTTCTTTCTGCCTGTCTTTTTTTTCTTTCTTTCTTTCTTTCTTTCTTTCTTTCTTTCTTTCTTTCTTTCTTTCTTTCTTTCTTTCTTTCTTATTGCATCCCCAGCTCCTAGCTCAATGCCCTACTTGCAGTGGATTGTTCAATAAATGCGTGTTGCAGTGAATTGAATTAAATTGTATCGGAACAGACATCAATAATCTTCCTATTTGCTGGGATTTGAAGACTTGATATGGAGCAGGTCAAAGAAGAGGAAGGCAACTTCCCTGAAGGCATTTGAGTTCCATTTTACAGGTGCCCAAAACTAGCAAGTAAAAATTCGCCAAAACCGTCCAGCCCCACCTAATAGCACATATTATACTAAGCTCTGATGCTCTTGTAGTTATTTTCTTCATATACTTATAAAAACACTTATTAATTTTTCTGTTAAGACATAAGCTCCTAGAAAGGTGGGATTGTTTCATTCTTTGTGTTTTTATCCAGGCTCCTGGCACAGTGTCTAGCACATAGTAGGTAATTCATTTTTCAGTATCCTAAACCTCTCCTGCCCCCATTTGACTATAAGCTTCTTGAGGGAAAGTGTTTCTCTTAAATTTTGTATGCCTTCCACCATCCGTCATAATCCTCTGCATGTAGTTGACATGATACATCTTTGGAGTATTATTCCGTACCTCTGAGAAGCAACAACTAGTGTTGTAGAAAGAAGTCTGGTCTTGAAGTCAAGGTAAACTTGAGTTTTTAACCCTGCTCTATCACAGACTGGGGTGTGGGGGGCAGCATCACTAGTCAACCTGATCAATTTATTCCTGGCCACTGGACCCAGGCCTTCCTCACTTACATCCAATTCACTTAGAAGCCATGGCACCACCTTCCAGATGTCATAGTCCTCTTTGTGAATGAAGGACAAACAAAAGCCTGTGAGTACTGTGAGTTTCCCCACTGGGGACCCAACTGCTCAGTTCCAGTTGGGCAATGCAGGTCTTCCTTCCCTCTCCTTTCCCTTCTCTTCCCTTCTTTTGTGTATCTTTCCCTCCTGAAGAGAGCACAACTCCTGATCAGGTGGCCACATTGTTCAAATGCCAAATGTATGCTTGCCTAAAAGAATATTTCATGAAGAACTCACACAGAAAAATAATTCATGTGGTGGTCAGAAAAAGCAATACAAGGAGACTTTCAAAGTCTGTCTTAAGAATTTTGTGATTGATTATATAACATGGGAGACACTGGCACAAGACAGCCCAGCATGGTGTGCCCTCATGAGTGAGGGTGCTGTGTTCTCTGAGCAAAGCAGAATTGAAGTAACTCAAAGGAAATGCTAGATGCACAAATTTAGGGAATCCACCCCAAATGTTCACATGGATTCTTTGCGCCTGACCTGTGGTAGAGTATTCGAAGGTCATATTGGTCTGGTCAGCCACAGATTGACACACTGTAACTTTTCTCGAACATAGTGGTATCAGTTTTGTCATATTCAAGAATGTAGGACAATCTCATATAAATGCACAGGTAAGCACACACATACACACACACACACACACACACACACACACACACACTCACTTGGTCATTGTTTGGGCCCTGAAGGCTCAGAGTGAATGTAAACAGCTCTCTGTTTTGACTAGAAAACCTTAGGGTCTTCCTCTCCCAGATTGATTTTATTTTGAGACTAGGTAAAAGAGGCCATTCTTTACCTTATTTCTTACCTAGCCTGAATCACTGCTTGTGAAGTTTTCAGCATGAGCATTTGCACCTCAAAATTGTCATCCACTACAAATTAATGTTTGGGTCATTATTTTATTGATTTCTAAAGTTAGGAAAGTGATGGAAATAATGTGAATAAGATGATTTAATAATTAATTAACATAATTTAAAAGTGTGTCTTGTGAGTTTTTCAGAGAGCTGATTGTTATACATTGACCAGCATACCCCTACATATGTCCTGTTACTAAAATATATTGTTATTGTGAAATACCTTGTTAGCATAACCACTCAGAATAGAGGAAACATTTCCTTTGATTTCAGTGTTTTTTCTGCATAAAAAGAACCCTGTAGAAGAACCACATTGAGTTTCACCTCAGAGATATTGATTCTCTCTATGCTGCTTCTTTACAAGGAAAGAATCACTTGACTTGCTGGGTTATCTTGAAGTTTTCTTTTCAGGACCCTCAGTGTACCACATGGTCTCCTCACAGAAATGATGTCTAGGAAATGCTTGTTAATTGATAAAGACAAAGACAGCCGCTCAGTGTGCTAAGAGGAGCCTTAGATTTGGAATCAGAGGACCTAACTGCTTACTGTCTGCATCACCATTGACATGTCCTTTACCTTCCCTGGGCCTCAGTGTTCATTCTTGGTCAATGATTTCTAATACCCCTCCCATTCTAAATCAATCATTCAGTCATGGATCGATCGATCAAAGCATTAATTATTTCTCTACCAAGTGCCCTAGAGATACAATGACAGAAAAATAAGCCATCTCCACTATAATTCTAAAAATGAACTAGAGGTTTTTTTCTCTAGAGAAAGGATGAACCGGCTGCTCTCATCAGATCCCCACTGTCTCAGAATTGCAAGGTCCTTTTCAAATGAGATGATATTTGTGTTTCCTTAGTGCAGTTGCCAGCACAGAGTAGGTACTATATTAATGCTTTTTTCCTTCTGGATTTCATTTACATTCTTCTCCCATAGCAGTAATGAGTAAGAGCCAAAGTATTTCTCTCACAACTACATTATACTTTAGTTGAGACGAAGGACCTACTCAAAGCAAATGATTGAGTGTTATTGGTTTGGAACAATTGCAAAAATGATTATGCTTAGAGATCACAACTCCACATGAGCTTTTTCATCCTGTGATTCCTTCATCTTCTGAGGCACAGTCTTGGTCCAGAACTCCCACTTATCCCTCTTCAGGCTCTTGTCCACAGAAAACTGCAAATTCAGCTGTAGGTATTCTTCTTTCTGGTCATAGACTGGCCAGTGAATAAGGTCTGCACCATTTGGGTCCCTGGGAGGAAAAATCAAACATTCAGAACCTGAAGATGGCCACAGCACTGACAAGTCTAGCAAGCCAGCCTTAGCTCAGCCTGAGAGCCAAGGAAGAGCCCAAGGTAGGAGTCAGCTGACAGTGGCAGGACCCATAGAGAGACTTGTTCATCCATCCATAAGTAGTTTGGTCTTCATCTTTCATGTTGCACCTTTCTATGCACCTAAGGAGGAAGGTCCAAAGAGTGAAAGGACTCACATACGGAATGCGTAGCCAAATCAGGATTTGAACTCATTTCCTTGCACTCCATTTCATTGGGGCAGCTAGGTGGTGCAATGGATAAACCAAGACCTGGAATCATGAAGACCTAAGTTCAAATCCAGGCTCACACATTTACTAGCTCTGTGACCCTGGGCAAATCACTTCACTGTGTTTGCTTCTGTTTCCTCATCTGTAGAACGAGCTGGAGAAGGAAATGGCAAACTATTTCAGTATCTCTGCCAAGAAAACTCTAGATGGCATCACAAAGAATCAAACACAACACTGGACTCCATGTCCAAGGTTCTTGCTACTATCACTTGGCCCAATGATTCCCAAGGCGGGGAAGAGTAGTCTGAAGGGTAGTGGTGAGGGCCACAAGAGTTGCTGATGTTTCTCGTTATCCTTTCAAGACACCTATGTATAGGGGGAGTCTTCCAGGGCAACAATCTACCCAACCCTGACCATGAATTTGGGGAAGGGCTATTTTTGTTCATCTGACCTTGCATCCACATTGAATTAACTTTTTTCCTGAACAAATTTCAATCAGAGAACTTCATGTAAGTGGGAAACCTTTATGTGCCAAGGAACAGGCACTACCCCACTGGGAAACCACTAGGAAACCAAGGGGCAGCTTTCTCACCCATGACGGGCAAAGTTTGCCCAGTAGCTCATTATCCTGTGGCTCAGGAGTTTTTCCTCTTCTCTTCCATCTCCTAAAACTAGGAACAGAAAAACAAACATCTCAGTTATGGTCAAAATCCAGACCCAAAGGCCTTAATTCCTCCAGTCCCCAGCCCCAACCATCCAGTCAATCCTGCTCTGGCCACTGATCTTATCTTCCTCCAACAGTTTCCCTCATGTCACTCCCCTCCTAGAGGGCCTTCTGTTGGCCTACTCTGTCTGACTCCATAACTGAGTCTATCCCCAGAAAATAAAGTGGAAATCAAGAAGAAATGAGTTCTAATCCAGCCTCAGACACTGATTAGATGGGTGACCCTGAGCTAGTCACTTAAACTCTCTCTGCCTTTGTTTCTTTCTTTGAAAAATGGAGGCAATAATACCTGTACCCGAGGGTTGTTGAGAGGGGAAAAAAAGGAAGAGATAATATGTAAAAAGTGCTTTGCAAGACTTTTAAAAGTGTTACATAAATGCTAGATATCATTATTGCATTATATTATTAGATACTTACTACAATATATATTGTTACAATAAAGTATATTATATTATAATTTATTACATATAATTATAATGATGGCAAGATTTTTATAAATGTCATTTATAATCATAACTATTACTATTCTAAGTTACAGCAGCATAGCACAAGCTCTGGTGGCTCTAAAGGCACTGGCTACAGCCCCTGCACCAGACAGTGCTTGCCATTCAAGATCCCTGCCCGGGGCAGTGCAGACAAGCTCAGCAGCAGCAGCTGGGCCATAAGGTCATGATTTCAATGGCCATGGCACATCATGACACAGATAAATGGATAGACAGGCCTTCCAGTTCTTCCAGGACAGGAGCAGAGAGATGAAAATAGGGAGAGAAGACTTCCAAAAACACAGATTTGGGACCATCCACAAACATTAACTCCAAAGATGCTAAATGTGAGACTTTTGCCCAACAATCAACAAATAGATGCACTGCTGGGGAAAATGAATCCAGAATAACTGGAGAAAATGGAGGAAGGAAGGGAAGAAGGGAGGGAAAGAGGGAAGGAGGGAGAGGGAGGGAGGGAAGGCTTTCAGCACATTAGACAGATCCTCTGTGCAGGATTCATGGAAGCACAAGGACAAGAATAACCAAGGATGAGATGGCGTGAAAGGTTAGGGTCTGCATCAGAGGAGAGCATGAGGTCATTGCGGAGGTCACCACTCCACTAACACAAGGAAATTCATTTTTTGCCTTCATGCCTCATCTTCCTTTCTGGGTAGTAAACTCCAGGAAGTCAGAGATGGTATTTATCTTTGTGTCTTCCCCAGAGTAGAACAGATGGCTCTGCATTAAAATGTATGTGCTTAATCATGTAAAATGAATTGAATAGATTACTGATTCGTTCTCCTTATTCAGTTCATCAGAACAATCAAGGGGACTTCCAAGGCTGATACCTTAATCTCCACTCACTCAATCAGGTAACTATTAATTGCCTCCTCTATCCCCAACACTATACCAAGGGTTGGAGATATAAATACAAAGAATAAAAAATAAAAAATAAAGCTCTTCTCAGTCAGCTGGGCCCCAATTCAGGGCTTCTTGGGGAAACCAGGTCGGGGGAAAGAACACTGGATTTTGACTTAGACCTGCTAACTCTGTGATGTTAGATAAGGCCATTCCTCTCCCTGAACTTCATTTTCCTGTTCTATATAACAGACACCTCCTTTCCCCCACTGCTATCCCATAAGATATTTGGGAAGATCAAACGGCAGGTAGATGATAGGTTAAGTGGGTGCTGAACATAGCAGAGTTCAGATCCTGATTCAGACCCTTAACTAGCTCAGGGATTCTTGGCTTGCTGAGGCACCCTTCTCAGCCTTAGTTTCTTCATCGATAAAATCAGGATAGCACCAGCATGTACTTTGCAGGACTGCATTTAGGTTATCAAATGAGAATGGCATATACAAAGCTCTTTGTAACCCTTCAAGCAGTATATAAATACTAGCTACTTTTAGCTATAGCTATTATTATTAAATGGGCTGAAGCATTGGAAGGGGATGTCAGAGAGAATAAGGTAGATGATGGAGATGGCAGGTCAGACACCCTGGGATTCTACCCCCTCTGCCCCCCATCCCAAGCCACATCTTCCCACTCCATCCCATCTCCATTACTTACAAGGCACTCCAAAGATAAAATGCACTTCATCACCATGGTCAGCTTTCACAAAATCCGGCTTCACGCCATTAAACATGCTTGGTCGGTGCTGCAATTCATAAAAGTAGACCGGAGAGCTGGGACCTAGGCAAACATAAGAAACAGCCATGGTTATTGACACATTGTACACAGGGCAGGGCCACGTGTCAGGGGCCCCTGGCCTGACACCCTCCTTTGGGGGGGGGGGGCAATGGTAGCTGGCCATTAGCAAGCAAGCTGCTATTGGGCAGCCCCTTAACAAATACTGTCCCAGATTGATGCAGTGAGGCAGAACAAGTGCTGGGTCTGGGGTAACAGGACCTGGGTTGGAATCCTGAGCCTGATGATGACTGACTACATGAACTTGGGGGAATCCTTTCACTTCTCTGAGGCTGCTTTTTCAGCTATAAGGTGGAGATGATAATATCTGGCCCATCAAATTGGAAGGGGAGGGGAAGAGAATAGGCATTCACTTGCTTGTCAGTCATATTCAACTCTGCATGATCTCGTTTGGGGTTTTCTTGGCAAATATACTAGTGTGGCTTTCCATTTCATTCTCCAGCTCATTTTACAGATGAGGAAACTGAGGCAAAGAGGGTGAAGTACCTTTCCCAAGGTCACATGGCTAATAATTGTTTGAGGCCAGATTTGAACTCAGGAAGAGGAGTCTTTCTGACTCCAGGCCCAGCACTCCATCCACTGTGCCTCCTAACTGCCCTGTGAATAAGCATTTATACAGCACCTACTTTGTGCCACATACTGTGCTAAGTGCTTTAAATACAATCTCATTGGAGCCTCACACCAACCCTGTGACTGAGGTGATATTATCATTTCCATTTTGTAGTTGAGGAAACTGAGGCAAACAGAGGTTAAATGACTTCCTCAGGATCACACAGGTGGAAGGGATCTGAGTCTGGATTTGATCTCAGGTCTTCCTGACTCCAGATCCAATGTTCTATCCATGGGGATGAGGTTGTTGTGAAGATCCAGGGGGACAATGGATGTAAAGTATTTCATACCAATAAAACCCTCTAACCAGGGTTCTTTGATTTATTTTTAGTTTAGCACTTTGATAGCTCAATTTCAATGAAATCGGCTTGCTATGCTAGCTATGTTATTTGACACATTTGAAAACATTGCTCTGGAAGGAATCTGTAGCTTTCCCTGGATGGCCAAAGCGGTCCATGTTGTATACCCACAAAAATGTTGAGAACATATACTTATAGAAATGTGGGTTATTATTATTATTATTATTATTATTTGTAAAGAATGGTCAGAGACTCCCCCACAAACCCCTGCTGCTATTCGGTGGAGGTAGGAAGGAAGAAGGAAGGTGAAGAAGGTTTAACCAATCTGGAGGCTACAATAGCAAAGCCAGAAGCAGGAACCTCCTTCTGCATGAGTATGTGGGAAACACACACATATTGCCCCAGAGAAGATATTCTTACACAGATTCTGAAAAGGGGTCATGCCATACTCACCCTGATGATGTTTGGCCACTTTGAGGGAAGGAATAATAAACATTAAATCCCCCATCATTTCCTGGAATTGAGCTCGATATTCTCCAGGGTCCTCAGTATCTCTTACATACTCTTCCATCATCAAACGTATAAGCTGAGGAGGAAGACCCTACAGGAGATCCAGGAAGAGAGAGTGTAACAGAAAAATGAACTCACTTGGCAGTGGATTGTTTGGCGATCTTGTTGGCCGATGGTAAGGAACAAGGAAGGGAGCTACATAGCATAGTGTAGTGCTGGCCCTAGATTCAGGAGAACCTGAATTCAAATCTGACCTCTGATGTGTATTAGCAATGTGACCCTGGGGAAGTCATTTTACCTTGTTCGCCTCAATTCTTCATCTATAAAATGAGCTGGAGAAGAAAATGTCAAACTACTCTAGTATTTTTTGCCAAGAAAACCCCCAAAAGGGGTCACCAACCACAAAGAATAAGCCGACTCAAGATTGCCTGCTATTCATAGGTCCTGGATCTAATTAGATCACTTTCCCACATCCCCGCCAGGGCCTCCTCTTTCAGGCTTAAATTCTTCAAGAAGATAATAGACAACTAGTTGTTGGGCCTGGGGTAGAAGGGATGTGGGGCTCAAGGAAAGAACCGAGCTACATGGGGTCTCCAGGGTCCGTTCCCACTCTGTGACCATGAAAAATGAAATTTAGAAGGTGGAAGGACCTTCATTGGCTCTCTCTTAGACTATTTCAATGGCCTCCTGATTGGTCCCTGGGTCTGAGATTTCCCGCTATTCCAAGCACTCCTCCACTCATCTTCCAAAGTAATTTTCTAAGCACAGATCTGACCATTTTACTCCCCTGCCCCAACTAAGTAAATTCTAGTGGATGCCCATTACCTTTGGGATTAAACATAAACTCTTCTGTTTGGAATTTAGAGTCTTTAACAACCTGACCCCATCCAGTCTTCTTCTATATCATTACCCTCCGCACGCTCTGGACTCAAGATGCTGACCTCCTGACTTCTCCCACTTCCCATTCCACCTCTCATCTCAGTGCCTCTGCATTGGACATACTCAACTCAAACAGTCCCTTCTATAGAACATCTTTCCTGGTTCCTCCCTCCTCCAGCTGCTAGGGCCTTACCCCTCCCCCAAGATTTGCTTTGTGTAGGGTTTCCCTCTGTCTCTGGATGTGCAGGTTATCTGCCTCATAGAATGCAAGTTCCTTGACGGCAGGCACTCTTTCACTTTGTCCTTGAACCTAGCCCAGTGCCTGATACACAGTAGCTGCTTATTAAAAAAAAAAGGTTGATTAACTGGTATCTCACCAAAAATGGAGCGTGCAATGCTGATTGGATGTTGTTTTTATCCATGTTGTCCTTAAATCCGGGAACGTCAATTCCCTATGTAGAGAAAAATGGTTCACTGGGAATGGTCTTTAGAACTATACAAAATCCAGCATTTTTTAAACAAATCTAATGCAAGGAAGTCATTATACCCCTTAAGAAGGAGCCAGTGCCATAGATTTGTTGAAGAATTAGTGAATAATGCCCAATACACATTGAACAATGCTCAAGATATTTTGCAAATGACCAGCAAAATGGTAGGTAATGCCCTGTACATAATAAACAGTGCTCGCTGTTTCTTCATAATGACCAGTGCCCTTAGACAATCACTGATGCTTCCTATAATACTTTGTGATAGAAATGATGCAGAGAGAATTCTATTTTTCTGACTAGTGTAAATAGACCCACTTTACATGCATATGCTTAAGGAGGGAGCTGACAAATGATTGTTAATAAGTCATAGTAAAATTAATATCGACCCAATGGTCTTGAGATATGACGACCTGAAGTCCATAGGACCGAAGCCTGATGTCACATCAGAAGGCCCAGATTCTGGTCCCAGCTCTGACTGGGCTTAAATCATTTCCTTAATGGGAGCCTCAGTTCTCTACTTTACAAAGTGAGGATAAATATCTTAAGGGTCCCTACCTCAGAGTGGGCATATTGAAAAACGTTTTTGCAAATTACAAAGGGCTATGTTAATGTCAGCTGGTATTATTCACTATTCATTTAAAATAAAGAGACTTGAAGGAGAGAGGGGACATAGTGGATAGAGCAAAGGACCTGGAGTCAGGAGGACCTGAATTCAAATCCAGCCTCAGACACTTACTAGCTATGTGACCCTGGACAAGTCATTTAACCCCAATTGTCTCCAAAAATTAAAAATTTTAAAAATAAAAATACAAAGAGATTTGTAGAGGATGGTTTAACCAAAAGGGAACTAGACTTAGCTTGGGCATCTCTTCCTAAACATCTGAGCAGATTTGCACATGAAATGAGTGATCCATAAAGGAAATAACCAAAGGTTGAATCACTCCCAATTCTTTGAGGGAAGCCTGTTCAGGGTAACAGTTCTGATTTTAGGAAGGGCAAGTGTACAGATGATATAAAGTCAGGAGGTCCAGCTAATATTGAATCATGGAGTCAGGATCCAAAGAAAAAGGACCTGAAAGACTAGAATTTTGGATTGATCAAACTAGGATGACATATAATGGGGACAAAGTCTTACAACCTCAAGATGAGGGTGGCATGGTTAGATGACAATTTATTTGAAAAAGATGTAGAGATTATGTTGAAACACAAGTTCATAAGCAGGCAACAGGGTAATATGGGAACCTAAAAAGCAACATGATGTTAAACAGCATTAAGAGAGGCACAACTTCCTAGAATAAGGAGGTGAGAGTCGCTTTGTGCTCTGCCCTGGGGAGGCTACAGGTATCCTTTCCATATTGCAACTTCCCTCATCATAGTTTTGATGTATTCTGAGTAGGCATAAGAAATAAAATGGAATTTTGGAAAATTTTGTGGAAGCCGCAGATGACAGGTGAAAGCCAGCTGATGACACAGAAAAAGTGTAGAAACTCAGGAATACATAAAATATATGTATAGTATTGTAACATATCAACATATGTTACCCTTTAGTACTATTATAATTCAACCTTTTTTCTCTGTTACCACAGGGAGGGGGCAAAAAATTTTATTGATTTTTCAGATCAAGGGGGGCACTGCACCCCCAATCCTGGCAATGTGGAAGGGATAAGTATTTATCTAGAATCTTTTGTTCAGTTCTGAGCCTCACATTTGAGGCAGAAAATAGAGAAGCTGAAAAGGGACTCGTGCATGGTCTTGCCAAGTAGAGATGCGTTGAAGGAACTTGCTTTGCTGGTCAAAGAGAAAACTTAGGGCAGGGCAGACATGATAGTTGTCTTTAACTGTCTAGTGAATGGTCACCTGGAAGAGGAAATTAACTGGTGCCATTTGCCATTAGGGAAGAACTGGGAACAACAGGTGGAAGTTGAAAAAGAAGTGAATTTCTACTTGATATCATAATGCCCTGTCCAGCCATGAGAGCTGCCTAAAAGTGGAAGGAGCTGCTTCAGGAGGGTAGATTTTCCCTCCTTGGAGGTCTTCAAGCAGAGGTTGGATGTCCGTTTATCCAGTAAGTTATAGAAAGGATTCTCCTTCAACTCTGGCTCGCACTCCATGGTGACCACAGTTCTGACCAACTTGGAAACTCTGTGATTCTTTAGAGAAGCATAAACAATCAAGATCAGAAAGAAGATGGCACAGAACAGGAAATCCTAGAACCTTACCACAGGAATAACCCAGCCAAATTCATGGTTGTTCACACCGATGATGGAAGGGACATGGTAGAACTCTTCTGTAGCCAGCAACTCTTCAGGATGTTTGGGGAAGAATTGCCCATCAACTACACCAGGGATCAACTTGAAATGCTAAAGAAAGAAGCAGAAAAAACAGATAAGTCCATTGTCACAATCTCCTTTCCAAGTATAACTCTCTCGGCATCCTCATTGTTACCATCTAATTTTAAACACTTTTTATCACTTACCTGGACTCTGTGGGGTTTTCTTCTTTTTCAGAAGCAATGAAGGTTAAGTGACTTGCCAAGGGTCACATAGCTAGTGTCTAAGGCCACATTTGAACTCAGGCCCTCCTGACTCTAGGGCCATGCTCCTTCCACTGAGCCACCTAGCAGTGCCCACTTATCTGGACCCTTGAAACAGTCTCCAAACTGGCCTCCCTATTTCCCTCTATAATTTATATCATACACAAACACACACCTTCCTCATGGCACATTTGCTCATGACACTGCACTGCGTTAAAAAAGCCCTGTGGCTCCCCATTGCCCAAAGAAAACCTCCAACAGTTCAGCCTGGCATTCAGAGCCTTCCCTTCTACCGTTCCAGACCTATATCACACTATGTGGACTCTGACCTATACTGTGTACATCATGTTTCACCAACCATGGATTCTTGCCTCTCCACAGTCAAGCACCTTTTCCTACCTGTCTGCTTTGGCTCACTTCACTCCACATGGACAGTTTTTCCCCTCCCTGCTACTTGTGGAAATTCTTCACTGTCTTCAAGAGCCAGTTTAACTGCCATGTCTTCCATATAGCCTTCTCTGCTATGACCAGAAGGGCCCTTCCCTTCCTCAGAGTTCCCAGTGCACATGCTTGTGATACCCCCGTGGACTTAGGCTCCATTACCTGTGTATGGCACAAAGCTCTCTGCCCTTAGGAGAGCTCTTCACAGACCCATCTCTTATCCAAACTTTGTGTCCCCTCAGCCTGGACACAGAAGCTGCTCCAGAAATGCTTCAGAAATGACCAGCAGGAGAGACCTGACCTCAAAGTCAATAGATCTGTATTCTAGCCCTGGCTCAGCCACTAATGGACTTTGTAACTTGAGGCAAATTATGTCTCTTTGGGTTTCAGTGTCCTCCCCTACAAAATGAGGACAGTGGATTAAATTATTGTCAAGAACTTTTTCCTATAAAGCTTCTTAAAGGAGGGCATTGGAATTGGGCTTTAGCAGATGGGAAAGAATTCAAAAGACAAAGGGGGGCTGTGAGAGGCAGCAAGGTGAGGGAGGAAGGAAGACTGAATATAAAACTGGGACACATGGGCTTGAATCCCAGGTCTAATGTTTACTGACTGTGATGCTGGAGAAATGGATAAGTCACCACCTCTAGGCTGCTCAGAGGTTTGTTTTTGTCATTCAGTTGTGTCTGTCTCTTTATGTTCCCATTGCCCATAGCACATCAGTACTGTCCATGGCAGTTTCATGGCAAAGATACTGGAGGGGCTCACCATTTCCTTCTCCAGTAGATTATGGCAAATAGACGTTGCCCAGGGTCACACAGCTAGTAGGTGTCTGAGGCTGGATTGGAAGTCAGGTGTTCCTGACTCCAGGCATAATTCTCTATTCACTGAGACTTCCTCAGAGGTTTGTTCACCCACCTATAAAATGGGAGTGATGACTCTTGTACTCCCTACCTCATGGATTATTATAAGAAAGATATTTCATAAATCAGTGTGATAATAACAAGGGACAACTTTACAGACATAAGACACATCTGAAAAAGGCACAGAGGTAAGAGAATATAGGGAACATTTAGAAGACTGAGGACAGACGAGTTTGGCTGGAGCATGGAGTGCATGCAGGAAGTGATAGGAGATAAGGCAGAAAAGTCATGGAGGCCCCCAAGTGTTCAGTCTCCGAGTTCTGGGCTTGGGTTTGAGTGAAAGTCAGGAATCCTTTCTTCTCCCATCCCCTTGGTGTCTGCATGGCCAAAATGAAACTCAACCACGCAGGTGTGTTGGCAAAGGATATTCCTAAGACTGGAGATTTAGAGCTGGAAGGTACTTTAGAAGAACATCTGGTCCAGCCTCATCATTTTGCAGAAGAAGAAACTGTTGCCAAATCGGGATAAAAACAGAATAGTTTTCAGAATGAAGGAAGGAAAGTCAACATTGCTAATAGAGAGAGTAATTAGATGTAGGGGGAGCTGGTTAGCACAGTGGACAGAGCACAGGACCTGGAGTCAGAAGGACTCACCTTTCTAATTTCAAATCTGGCCTCAGACACTTACTAGCTGTGAGATCCTGGGGAAGTCATTTAACCCTGTTTGTGTCAGTTTCTTAATGAGCAGGAGAAGGAAATGGCAAAGCATTCCAGTATCTTTGCCAAGAAATCTCCAAATGAGGTCATGACTGAAAAACAACTAAACAATTTGATGCAATAGATGTGGCTCTAACTCTTGCTACTAAGTTAGTACAGACAAAGAACTCCATTTCTCTGAGGAAGCACTGTGGTGGGATGAATAAAGATTTTGGTCCTAAGGCCTGGGCTCAGGGATCCATCTCGATACTTTCAAGCTATGTGAAGTTTGGCAAAGTCACTTAACCCTTCTGGGACTCAGTTTCTGCCTTTATAGATATCTGACGAGTAAATGAAACCACAAAGTGTTCTAGGCTCTGAGGATGCAAATATACAAGCAAATAGCTCTCTGATCTCTCACTGCTTCCACTCAATGATTCTAATTCCCAAGTCTGTAGTTTGGGAATAACATCATACTTGTACTACCAATGGTACATGATTTCTGCAAAATTATTGAAATTAGATAATATGCATAAAAATATTTTATGACAGGAATATTTAGATGAGAGTTATGAAATCCAGAGGACAGAGAGAGCCTTCCAACAGCTATGATTCTTTCTTCCAAACATCCATAGGGTGTTCGATCTGGAAGGTGATGAAGAACAGAATATAGGAGCTAGAAGGGACCACCATCACTGCCACCACCTTCATCTTCATCATCATCATCGTCATCATCATCATCAACATCATCATCATTATCATCATCACCACCATAACATTTCTTTACTGCTTATTTTGTTCTACGCACTGTACTAATAAGCGCTTTACAGTTTTATCTCAGTTGTTCCTCACAACAACCCTGGGAGGTAGGTGTTATTATTATCCCTATTTTCTTGATAATGAAACTGAGGCTAACTGGTTAAATGACAGCTACTGTCTGGGGCTAGATTTGAACTCAGGTCAGCTTTCCCAGCACTCTATGCATTGTACCACCTAGCTGCATCCTCCATACCTTGGCTCATAGAATGTTATAGCTGGGGGGAAATCTGGAAAGATAGAATACCAGTAGATGAAGGAATCTGGGAAAAAATAATGTTGGAGCCCAGAATGTTAGAATCAGATTAGAATGGATCCTTCCAGCTCTAAAGCTTCTATTCTATAAACAGAGAATGTGTGAGTGGGAAGAGTTCGATGACTAGAGAATGAAAAAGCTTAGGACCTTAAAACCTGAAATGTTTAGAACATAGAATTTTGGAAGGATTCTTAGGACATAGTATGTCCAGAGTAGAAGGGATGGAACCTTAGCAGACAAAATAAGTTGAGAGCACAGAATGTTGAAGGTATAGAAGAGATCCTAGAAAGCAGAACATCAGTGAGAAGAGACCTTCAGACATAGAATATTGGAGGTGGGAATATCCTTGAAGATCATCTATTTAGTAAGGGGAAACTGAGGCGTAGAGAGGGACATTTCCCAGATCTTCACCTCAATCCCACCTAATGAAGGCTGGGTGTCCAGCCCTCCCCAAGCTGTCTTGGAAGCTCTTCTTGGGACTGGAACCCTTGCTTCTCAGCCTACATACCTTGGTGATGGCCAGCATCTCATCCTCAGACTTGCTCCTCAGGCACTGAACCATGGAGGCAGAATCATGTCTATCGCAAGAAGACAGATTGGCAACAACCTGCAAAGAGGCACCCACAAAGAGTCAATACTGTCAGAGAGGAACCCCTGGCCTGGATCACAACAGAGGGATCCTTTCATACTCCTCAGTAAGCTAGCAAAGGATCATTTCTATAGGTGATGATGCAGTAATGGTGAAAAGGACACCAAGCTGGAATCTGACTGTCTAAAGGGAGTGAGTCCCCCAATCAGGAGCCTGCTCTGTATAGGGCTCAGTGCCAGTCAGTGGGGATAGGGATGGGCAGGGGCAGGTTACAAAGACACAGTCCCTGCTCCCAAAAAGTTTGCCATTTCCTCAGGGAGCAAAGACCTAAATATCCATAAATAACACAGGATGGGGTCTGGTATGTTGAAAGAGGCCTGACTTTGGCCCAGAGAGCTCAGTTCAGGTCCCATCTCAGTCACCAACTCATCGTGTGACCTTGGTCAAGTCACAGAATGACAGAAACAGAGAGGTAGAAGGGACCTCACAGATCATGCCATCCCACCTGTACCTGGGCCCCCTTATGGAATGCTTCCTGCTGTTCTGGGAGTGTCAGGAAATAGAATTCGGAGCTAGAAGGAACTTTACAAACCATCTAATAGAACCGATTTTTACAGAGGAACAAACTGAGGCACCAGGAAGGAAATGCCTGACCTACAATCACAGGCAGAGGAAGAAATAGAGCCAGGAACTGAATTCTCCATGTCTGTGACTCAGTTTGCTCCATTGTAAAATGAAGAGGTTGGACTAGATGGTTTCTACAGTAACTGTCAGCTTGAACACTAAATGACATTTCAGTGTACTTTCTTATAGCCCTGGAGACCTGAAAAGTCAATGGGACACCGGGTCATGGGGTTAGGAGGCCACTACGCCTAAGGAAGGATAAGAGTGATTGCAAAGACCAAAGAACAAGGAACTTACATTTGTAACCATTTCTGATCTGTGGTAAATAAAGCCAGGGAGTGTGGCCACACCGCTCTGCATGATTGCTCTGTGGAACAAGCCTTTGGACATGGGAGAGAGAACCTGCGGGAGCAAAGCACAGCAGAGAGGAGGAGGAAGCAGTCATGAGAAGACCCAGATACTCCTGGCTTAGCAGAGATGGAGAGACTGTGAGTCTGAAAGCCAGGACTGTTACTTACCCTGTCACACCTCTAAGCTAACCATATAGGACAGTCCCAAACAGCAGCCTCACTATGGGACCCTCTCCTTTGCCCCTTTGGTACAACCAACCCTATAGGATAGATAGACAGAAAAGAAGGCTAAGGAACTTTCACCATGGTCCTGGACTATCTGGGTGGTTCAGTGACATGCTATGATAAGATGCCTGTGCTCTGTAACCCAGCAATGCTGTTCCTATGCCCTGCCTCCTTAAAAAGTCACATTGCTTATAGATATGAGAAAGCTCAGGGTTGTTGTTAGGATCAAATAACTTTAAATCTAACAGTTTTTCACACTATATCATGGAAATTTCCAACTTTCCCATCAGCTATTTATTTTTTAACACTGCTCTTCCACTGAAGTCTTCCTCCCATGCCTTATCACAGCCTGGAAGCTATGTCTGTGATGTGCCAGAAGGTCTTTGCCTCTAAGCCCCCTGATGGATTTTATGTGTGTCTTTTGAGGGTCAGCCATACTAAGCTCTCAGAGGCTCACTGATAAAGACTGGGAAAGCAGATCTGCAGCCACAACTAGTCAAGAAGGCCACGTGGGAAGGTGTAGTGAGGCTCTGAACACCATTGGGAAGAGATGAATCTCAATAGTAAAATTGGGGATCCATTGGGCCAGGAATTATTTTATCATTGCCTCATATATCCTTTTGCTCTTATTTGAAGTTGTTAGTAGGCCTCTAAAAATGAATATCTCATCTTTTATCTCCAGTAAATTAAGAGTAAGAAAGGCCTAGATGATTAGTTGGAACTAGGGAAGGGGACTGTAGGAGGATCTCCAGATGAAAGACAAGGACAGGTTCCAGCCTTAGAGAAAGAAGTCAGTAGCCCCAATGCTTCTGAGAGCAGGGAGGATACGGGAAAGAGGAGGAAGAGGAAGAGGAAGAAGAAAACTTAGGTCCATCTAGGAGTGGGGAACTTGTGGCCATGAGGCCACATTTGGCCCTCTAGGTCCCAAAGTGTGGCCTTTGACTGAACCCAAACTTCACTTAAATCCTTAATTATAGGATTTGTTCTGTGAAGCTTGGTTTCAGTCAAAGGGCCTCACTTGAGGACCTAGAAGGCCACATGTACCGTCAGGGACACAGATTCCCCACCCATGGAGAACTTGGGTTTGGATACAAGAGGTCCCCTTCAAGCTAAGGTCATGTATTTACCACCTACATGTGAGGAAACACTGATTCCCCCAGCAGACTGCCCAAAGATGGTCACACAGCCAGGATCTCCTCCAAAGTGGGCAATGTTCTTCTGGATCCACCTCAGGGCAGCCACCTGATCCAGGTAACCCCAGTTGCCAGGTGCATGCTCATCCCCAGTGCTGAAATCCAGATATTAGACAAGGTTGGAGAACTCTGAAGAAGAGCACCAAGTTCATATGATTAAGAGATTTAAAGGCCATCTCATCCACTTGAATGATGTAAGGGATAGACTGCTGGAACAAGACTTGGCAGTACCAGTATTTATCTACCCGCTGCATGACCATGGGCTAGTCACTTAGACCTCTGCCTCAGTTACTTTATCTGTAAAATGAAGATAATAATGGCATATATGGCTCAGAGTTGTTCCAAGGATAAAATGAGACACTATTTATAAAGCACTTTATAAACCTTAAAGGACTATACAAATGCTAGTCCTTGTTGTTCTTCTTTTACAGATGTAAACTGGTGAAACACCTCTTGAATTCTTTTACCTGAAGGACTCCCAGTGCAGGCCTCTTTAGTGGCTCCCTGGGTCTTCCAGGGGCAGCCTCCACCATGCTGTTTTCTTCCCTTCCAGCTTACTCCTTGATATCTTTCACCTCACCACCAGATGCCTTGTACCCACTCTCCCTTACCATTCCTTATTTTTAGGTCTCCTTTTTGTTTTGTCTTCCTCTATTAGAATGTCAAGTCAAGTCAAGAAACATTTACTGGGCAACTACTACATGCCAGGAACTACATCAAGCTCTGGGTATACAAGGAAAGGTAAACATAGTCCCTGCCCCCAAGAAGTTTACGCTTTAATGGAGGAGACAACATGCAAACAGCTGTGACCTAAACCAGATCTATACAGGATAGATTGGAGATGGTTATGGAGGGAAGGCCCTGGCAGTTAGGGAGACAGAGAGAGGTTTCTTGCAGAAGGTAGGATTACCACTGAGTCCTGAAGCCAGCCAAAAGGAGGAGTGAAAAGGAACAGATTCAATGAAGTATCTTATTCAAGGATCAGGAAGTTGGCAGAGAATTTGAAGGAGCCTGAGAAGACAAGAGACCTAGGAGGAGGCCAGGCTCATCTCCATGAACTCTGCAATCCAGCAACTTTGTATGCCTTGTTCTCCTCAAACACAACTCTCTGCCCCCCAAGTCCAACTTTCCCTGGCTATACCTATGACTGGAATTGCTTGAAGGAATCTGAGACAGCTCTGATCCCACCTTCTTCAAAAGATCTCACTTTGCATCTTTCCCCTCCCCCCATACAACCTTTGCTGCCAGGGCCTTCCAGAGAAAGGAACCCAGTTTGACACTTTATAGGAAATTGGTACTGGGGAATCTTAGAGAAACATGAGGTTCATTACCATGTGGTGTACCAAGCAAGCAAAAATAAAAGCAATACATACACACACACAGTATGACAACCTGCATTGACAGACAGAGATTCAGGGCACTCACATGAGGGAGACTTGTACAGTAGCAAGATCATGGTGGGAGTACACACTCAGAGTGGGATCTGAGCAGGTCAGTCTTAGCCCTTAAAAGAAGGTTTGGTTAGGACAATCAGCACCACATGTGAGAGAAGGCATTCTTAATCAGACCCAGGTATGGTGGGGAACTTCCCCAAGATCCTTTACTGATGCAGGACTCAGGGACTCCAAGAGCAGGTGTCGGCACACACCCATGCAGTCAGCTGGGAGTCCATTCAGGAGCTGAGGTTACTCATGGGATAAGAATAAATCAGGACATGTGAAAGTATTGTCTGTCTGCTATGGTTTAAATGTTTTATGGTCCTTAGGACCACTTACCCTGTGACTCCAGGTTGGAGTCCAATCACTTATAACAACAACATGACAGATGTACTTCAAAAATCACAAATGTCACAGCTTCCCTCTGAGCTTACTTCTTTTTTACAGTGTAGATATTTTTAATCTACATGCTGTTTATAAGTTGTCTCCCATTAGAATTGAGCTCCCTGAGGGTAGAAATTGACTTTCCTTTGTGTACCAAGCACTTGTTGCTGTGATTCGCATATAATAAGTGCTTAAAAGATGTTTGTTAACTGACTAATTGACTGAATAAGGGGGTGATGGTCTGACCAGTGCTGTAGGAAGATAACTGACAGTTGAGTGGGGGATGAATTGTTGTAGGGAGGGAAGAGGCAAGGGAGTCAATCAAGCAGGCATTATTAGTCCAAGTGTAATGTGGTAAGAGCCTGCACTAACATGGTGGTACTGCCAGAGGAGAGACGTGGGCGTGTACGAGAGATGCAGCAAAGGTAGATTCCCTAAGACTTGGCAACAGATTGGGCATTGCGGTAAAGAGAGTGAGTAATGGACCATGGCACCTAGATCACAAGGCCAGGTGATGGGGAGGATGATGGTGCCTTTAACAAATAATAGGGACATTGTAAAGAAGAGGGGGTTTGGCAGGAAAGAGAAAGAGTTCATTTTGGAAATGTTGAGTTTATAATGGGACATAAATTTTGAGATAGTTGGAGATGGGATACTGTAGGTCTGCTCCGGAGATTGGAAGCCAGACTGAAGAGAGTAAAGAGAGTAAGAAAAAAGAAAAAAAAGCTGTCTAGGCATAAAAGGGAAGGGATGTACGAGATGATAACTACTGGGGATGGATAGATGGATGGATGGAGAGATGGAGGGATGGAAGGAGGGAGGGAGGGAGGGACCAGTAATGTTTTTTAAGGTCAGAGGAGAGACACGGGCAAATTTCTAGATAGTAGGGAAGCAGTAGACAGTGGGGAGGGGAAGATAGGGGAGAGAGAGAGAGGGAGGGTGGGAGAAAGAGAGGAAGGGTGGGGGAGAGAGACAGAGAGAGAGAGAGAAAGAGAGAGAGAGAGAGAGAGAGAGAGAGAGAGAGAGAGAGAGATTAAAGAATAGTGAAAATACGAATGATAGAAAGGGCAATCTTCAGTGAAAAAACTGGAAAGAATGGGATCATTTGTGTGTGTAGAAAGCACACCCTTAGTGAAAAAAAGATCCTCTTCCTCGTTGAAGACAGAGGTAAAGGAGGAGAGAGTAACAGAAGGCATCTGATAAATGTGGGATAAGGAGGGAGCTCAGTGGATGGCCTCATTTTTTCCAGGAAAATATAAAGCAAGATTCTTAGTTGAGATGGTGAGGAGAAGAGGAGCCATGAGAAGTTGGAGGAGAGATGCAAAGGTTTAGAAAAGCCACTCTTGGTGAGTGAGATAGTGAATTGATTATGGACGTGCAGAAAGATTGCCTTGCCACAGTAAGGACCCAGTTAAGATTATGGAACATTAATCTCGATGGACCCAGGCAACACAATTTCATGATTTTCTCTAGTTTCTTTCAGCTGTATTCACAGAAGAGCAAAAGGAGTGGAAGACAGGAATAAGCCAAGTCTGAGTTTTGGCAGAGAATGATTTGTCATAGGATAAGGGGTCAATGTCGAGATGAAGTGGTTCACTAAGGGGTTAAGATGTAGAAGGGAAGAGAGTATAACCAGGCAGGGCGATGGCCTGGAAAAGAACTGAGGAGTGGGGGGATTGAAGGTCAAGGTGAGGATGAAGAACAGGGTTAGGGGTTATAAGGCAGAGAGTCTAGTGGAATGATAAGAGATTGTAACTAAATAGAGGAGTTTCAGCGTTAATGAACATAGAAATGGAGCACTCATGAGTCAGGGTAAAATCAAAGGTGTTATGATCTCTATATAGCTGAGAAGGAGTGGAGGATAGGTTATGAGAAATTAATGCATTGAAGAACTAGGAGAGAGAGAATGTTTAAGAGAATATCAAGATGAATGTTGAAGTCTCCCAGTATGAAGTTAGGAGTTTGGAGAGAGAGAAGGACTGTAAAGAAGGCTGAACTCATTGAGAAAGGAAGGAGAGTGTCCTAGAAGGTGGTAAATAACAGTTACTAGAAACTCGATTGGGTGATAAATATGGATTGAATGATCCTGAATGGAGGAGAAGTTGCTCAGTGATTATGGTAGAGATAGCGTATGAAAGTGGTAGTGGGAAACAAGGACTGTTTCTCTTCCCTGGGAGGGAGGCATGAGTTAAAATGCAAGTAGTGCTGGAAAAGGTCACCAGGTAGGCTGTGTGATCAGAAAAAGTCAGGGTTGAGTGACTAAAACTACAGAGAAGGGATAAGAAAGGATAGGGGCAAAGAAGAAAACATGTTTCTTAGTTATGGAGCAGGCATTCCAGAGAGCACAGTGAAAGGGGTAGGTAGCTTTAAATAAGACATTACATAAAATTGGTACTTGGAAAGCTAACAGAATCATGAGATTTATAACTATGCAGTACAGCAAGCCAGGGTTAGGTTAACACAGTAGGACCATCTTGTTTTCTTGCTCTGTAATCCCTTCACTTAGTACAATGCCTGGTGCTTAATAAATGGTTTATCTACCTGCCTATCTTTCAACTAGTCTATCCACCCCTCCATCCATTTGTTTATCTATCTATCCAACCATCCATCCATGTGTCTATCATCTCTCTCTCTGTCTCTCTCTGTCTCTGTCTCTCTGTCTGTCTCTTTCCCTCCCTCTCTATCTATCTATCTATCTATCTATCTATCTGATTATCTATAATGTGAGGCCAAGAGAGAAGTGAATTTATTAGACATGAGAAACAGGGCCATAATATGAAATTGGTTCCTTTGGTCACAAATCTAGTGATTTTTCTACTACATCATGATTAGCTTGTGAGCAAGTCAAGAGATATGTCATCAAGTCAGGAATTTATGTTTATCATCATTCAACCATACAGAGATCTAGGAATTCATCAGGGAAAGATACTTATACTCACATTTTACTGGGGTTAAATCTCACCTGAAGAACCCAGGGACACCCAGCCTGTACTGGATGGTGACCACTACCACATTCTGGGAGGCAGACAGCACAGAACCATCATATATGGAAGCACCGCCAAAAACTAGAGCACCACCATGGATCCACACCATCACCTGCATGAATCAGACACAGTTTTCCTTAAAAGAATAAATCCCACCAATCACAGCTCTGTTGCTCCCTTGTGCAACAGGAAAATACTGTATCCTGTTATCTTGTGACTTAGGATACAGTAGCTCTAGATATGAGTGAATTCATTTATCGTGAGTGACCAGATATACATCAGAGCTCCTCTCAGGTAAGAGCCCACTTGACTTGACTCAGAGGCAGGTCAGATCCTCTTGGAACCTTTGTGGCAGAATCAGCTCCCTGAGGTCCTCCTATTGCCAAAGATACACATGGAGCAAAACAGTCTCTTCTAAAGATCCATGTTCCCCCCAGAACAGGGGAAAGGCAGTAGGAGTCCATTCTAAGGGACACAGACACAACCAGGCAATAGAGAATGCAAAGGGGGCAATAAGCTCTCTGTGTCACATCATCTTGTGGGTGTTTCAACAGTGGCCCAAAGAACTTTCTTTGTAACAGTAACTGCTCTCTCAAAGCCAAGGTAAAAAGCTGTAATAGACTACTAGCACTAGGCTATGCCTTCCATTGGTTCTTTTGTAAATTATTTTATTTTTAATTTATGGAATAAAACAAACATTTCTATCACATAATATCATAGAAAAGTTGATTTCACATGAAACTGCAAATCTGCTATGTACAACTAGCTATTCCTTTTAAATATACAACCAAAGTAAATTCTTTCTTTTTTTTTTTTGGTTCTTGCAGGTTATTCACATTATAGGGAGAAATTTCAACTTATTAAAACCCATCTTTAAAAGACTTTACCCCATCTCCAGCCCATAAGCCTGTGTTTAATTCTTCCCATTGTATTTGCATTGTGGAGATGGGGTGGGGCAGGGAGGGATGTCATTTCAGCCTTATATCGCTGACACCAAATAGGATTCACCAAATGGAGCATAGGAGACCACAGTATTTTTCAGCCGAGGCTAAAATGGGGCAGGGGGGGGGGGGGGTGGGAGAAACACCATCAGAAAATCAGAACCAGTAATAGTTAAAAATCAAAGTGTTTTCATAAAACCACGAAGTTGTTATTATTGAGTTGTTTCCTACTCTTTGTGACCTCGTATGGGGGTTTTGTAGTAAAGCTACTGGAGTGCTTTGCCACTTGCTTCTCCAGTGGATTAAGGCAATCAGAGGTTAAGTGATTTGCCCAGGCTGACAGGGCTAATGAACGTCTTAGGCCAGATCTGAACTCAGGCCTTCCTGACTCCAGGCCACTGCTCTATGCACTGAGATGGTGTGGATAGAGCAAAATTCTGGGCATTAAATGCTGGGTAAGGAACAGACTTCATAATCTCTATATCTAAAATTACAAGAGAGGGACCTCCTGTTATTGCTCAGATTACACCACGGTGTTTTAAAAGTATGGTACTCTTTGTGAAGGGTTTGGGATACTGCACGCCTAGCTGCTGCAGAGAGCTGAAGGGGCTTTGTTCACATGAGAAGATTCTTTCCCTTTTATGAAATGTAGGTAGTGATTGGTGGGAATTCTACTGGCATGTTTGGGTATCAGGAAGTAGACAGATTGCTGCTATGTGAGCAAATGCAATGGATCAAGTGCTGGGCACTGAGAAAAGCCAGAGCATGGACTGACTATGGTGAAGGCACATTTTGCTATGAATAACTGGGTGCATGGAGACAATAGGGAGCCCTTCATACAAGGGGACTTGCCTTGAACCTCCTTCCCTTGTGGGATCATCTTAGTGGGTGTGACTGTGTACCCAGAATTCTGTCTCAGGCAGGATCGTTGGATCATAGGTTTAGAGTTGAAAGGGATTTTAGAGACTGCCTAGTACAAAAGCCCCGTCTGACAGATGAAGAAACTGAGGTGCATGGAAGTTCAGTGACTTGTAAAAGGTCATACAATCAGTAAGAGGCAGAGGTGAGCTTTGCCCTCAGGAATTCTCACTCCAATCCTATGCTGTCTTCCCTACACTCTGTGGTTTGGTTACTACCTCAGGCACCTTCCCTCCCACCCACCATTCAAACCACAAGCCCTAAGGGGACAAACAATGAAGAAAACTGTAAGATCAAATTCTTACTGTTATAGCTGGGCTGAACCTTGGCCTGCTGACCTTTGCCTGAACAAGATCAATTTCTCTTGGACAAAAATTCTCTGCCCCATGGAAGCAGACAACCTCTCATCTACCCCAGCTCATTCCTTTGTTCCAGGTGCCCCTTAGTCTCCTGGAAACAGTTGAAATTCATTCCTTGTCTCCCTTTGCAGGGCGAGCATAGGTGGCATTTCCTCCAGTTTTCTCATCCTCCAAGACATTCCAACCTCCAAACTCCTTTTATGAAAACAATTCTGATAATCCTATATTTAGGAACTTGCTCAGGCTTTGTGATATATTCATTCATTCAATAAATTTACTGAGCACCTACTATGTGCAAGACTCTGTGATGGATATTTTGAATAAGACTAGGAACCTGCTCTCAAAGTACTTTCATTAGACCAGAAGACAATCTAAAAACTATAAATCTATAATCATAATTCTAATAAAACTATAAATAAACTATGGATCTAAAAACTATAATACAGAGTGATATAGTCTATACTATGGCATCTGTATGGCATAGAGGATAGAGGGCTGGGCTTGGTGTCAGGAAGACTCATCTTTCTGATTTCAAATATAGCATCAGACGCTTATGAGCTGTGTGACTGTGGGCAAGTCACTTGAACCTGCTTACCTCAGTTTCCTCATCTGTGAAATGAGCTAGAGAAGCACGTAGCAAACTATTCCAATATCTTTGCCAAGAAAACCCAGATGGGCTCGTGAAAAATCCAACATAGCTGAATAATGACTGAACAACAACACAGTCTGAACTAAGTATCACAAGATATAATAAGTGCTATAAGGGAGATCCAAAATAAAGGTTAAGGGAGCTCAGAGGAAAGAGAAAACACCTCTCTTTGTATCCTCAGCACTAAGGAAAGGGCTTCCAGGCTTGTAGAAATGGTGGTTGAGTTGAATGTTGGTTTCTTGAAGTTCAGAGAAGGCTTCATGGGCAGATGACATTTCAGCAGTTTGGTTCACATATCACTATCATGGTGTAGATGATAGAGGGTTAGCCTTGGAGTGAGAAGGACTGAGTTCAAGTCCTGCCTTGGACACATAGGAGATATGTGACCACAAAGAAATTCCTTAGCATCTCAGTACACAAGACAAGCCAAGACTCTAAGTTACAAAAGAGATGTCTGTATTCATCCACAGAGGTAGTTTCCACACAGGATGATAGCTGTGGACAGGATCAAGAAGTATTTGGAAAGTCATACTTTATCAATGCTTTCCTTTGTTTCTTTAGCAATAATAACCTGTAGCAGAAACTGATACCATTCCAGATCATAGAACCAACTCCCTGAAGTTATTTCAGTCATTTTCAGTAATGTCCAACTCTCCATGACCCCATTTGGGGTCTTCTTGGCAGAGACACAGGAGTGGTTTGCCATTTCCTTTCCCAGCTTCTTTTAGAGATAAGGAAACTGGGGCAGACAGGTGAAGTGACTTCAAGGTCACACAGATAGTAAATGTCTGAGGCCAGATTTGAACTCAGGAAAATGAGACTTCCTGACACCAGGCCTAGTAGTCTATCTACTGTGCCACCTAGATGCCTTGAAGGTATAAGGAGGCAGATTTCAGCCTCATGGGAGGAAACATTTGCTAACAATGTGAGTTGTTCTCCAAGAGTAGAGTGGATTGCCTTAAGAAGTAGTGATCTTAGACACAGAGCCAAGATGGCCATGTGAAAGCAGCATCTTACTGGAGCTCTCTCACATATTCTGTCAGATACCTCAAAAAAAGTGAATCTGAGCAGATTTTAGAGAGTTAGAAGCCACTAATAGACTGAATAGGGCAGGAGCATTGGGTGCAGTACAGTAACAGACCACACCAGAACAAGAGCAGTAGAGGAACCCAGACATTCAGCCTGTGTGGTAAAGTGCTGGGTGGGTGAAACCCTAGAGTAGGAGCTGGCCCAGGGCAGAAGTACCAGCTATGGCAGTGATCCCCAGATCTCTCAGCCCAGGACAGCAGTCTTTTGGAGCTACTAGAGGCAACATATTGAGCCTGTGGCTGTAGGAGCAGCTACCTCTGAGGCCTCCAGGCCACAATCTAAAAGTTTAAACTTGCCTTCTTGAACTTCTAGGAGCCATGATGACCAGATAAAATGGCTCTCCCTCCCTTCCTCACCTAGATAATACTACCTCTGGGGGAAACCCTGAAATAGAGGAGCCAAAAGTGGGGCTTCAGCAGCTGTGTATCTCGGGAAGCTGGGGAGTCCCCCTCTTGTGGTGGCAGAAGGAGATTAGTGCAAGAACAGAGGTGTGCCAGCAGGCCCCACCTTAGCCAAACAGAGGGAGTTTCTGAGCTCAGGGGGGTGGAACCAGCAATTGTCAACACCAAGACTGCAGATGTGACTTTGCAAAGCTGGGGAAAGGGACAGACACCAGCTCAGACAACTAGTAAGACCACCTAAGCTATAGGGCAGGCCTAAAAGAAAGGAGACTTCCAGCAGCCAGACTACCCCTCCCCCATACTTCATGATACTAGAGGCCACAACACACAAAGCCAGTGAGCTCCAGAAGCAGAGATCCACTTTAGAAATGGGGGGGTGGGGACAGGGGGGGAAACAAACACCATGAAAAAACAAACCAGAAGACAAAAGGCTAATGATCTCTGTTATGGAGATAGGGAAGATCAAAATACCCATTCAGAAGAGGACAGTATTGACACTATACCCACATCCGAAACCTCAAAAGGGAATGTGAGCTTTTCTCCAGCCCAAAAAGCATTCCTGGAAGAGCTCAAAGAGGATTTTAAAAACCAAATTAGAGAGGTAAAAGAAGAGAACAAATCTTCAAAAAGCAAAATTGGTGAAATCGTTAAGGAGGTTCAGAATATATTTTAAAATCCTCCTTGAATCCAATTGGGAAATGGCTAAAGAAATTGTGCTACATGAATGTAATGGAATACTATTGTGCTACAAGAAATGAGGAGCAGACTGACTTCATTATAACCTGGAATGACTTGGATGAACTGATGCCGAGTGAGGGTAGCAGAACCAGGAGATCATTATACACCATTACAGACACATAGTATCTGTAAGGACTAACTTTGATAGACTTGACTCCTCTCATCAATGCAAGGTTCAAACACAGTTCCAAAAGACTCATAATGGAAAAAGCTATGCATATCCAAAGAAAGAATTATGGAGTCTGAATGCAGATTAAGGAAAACTTTTCTCTCTCCCCACCCCCTCCCCTTTTTTGGTTTTGTTTCTCCTTTCTCATGATTCATTCCATTGGTCACAATTCTTCATTACAACTGGACTATTATGTAAATAAGTTCAATGTGAAGATTATGTAGAACCTACATTGGACTACATGCAGTCTTGGGGGGTCGGGGGGAGGAGTGAGAGGGAAAGAAAATTTGGCACCCAAAAACTTGTGGAACTGAGTTTTTAAACTAAAAATAAAAAACTAGTTTAAAAAAAAAGGTAAGAAAAAAAAAGTAGTGAGTTCCCTCGCCTGGAAAACTTCAGGAAAGGCTAGATGACTAGTCAGAGATATTTAGAGACAGTGACTGTTCTCATGGTGGTGGGAAGAGGTGACCTCCAAGGTCCCACCCAGTTCTGATGCTCTGGGATTCTCATCCTCTGCTGTGGATGGTACAGAGCTCTGGCTTACCGGCAATCTGTCCCCCTCCTTTGCATGGACAGGAACATAGATGTTGAGGTACAAACAGTCTTCAGAAACGGCAGTAGTAGGGACGTTTACTTTCATGACCATGGCCATTCTTTTTAGTGCAGTGACATCATGCAAACACCTAGAAAACACAAGAGACGACCGATTTGAATAGAATCATATGAGAATAATAATAATTATAATTGGGTGCTTTGAGGTTTGCAAAGCACTTTACAAACATGACCTCATTGGACTTTCACAATACCCTTGAGAGGTAGGTGCTATTAATACCCCTACTTTTTTTTGGAGGGGGGAGGTGAAGCAATCAGGTTTAAGTGACTTGTGCAGGGTCAAACAGCTAGTAAGTATAAAGTGTCTGAGGCCAGATTTGAAATCAGGTCTTCCTGATTCCAGGGTCGGTGATCTATTCAGCGTGCCACCTCATTGCCCCATATTATCCATATTTTGCAGATGAGGAAACTGAGGCAGGCAGAGCTGCAGTGACTTGCAATATTTCACCACTTCCAATAGAGCCTTTTTTCTTGTTCATCTTTTATTGAAATGTTTGGGTTTGTTGACAATTGTTAAGTTGGAAACAAAGTATTTTTAAACTTAGAAAAACGTGGAAACCAGAGGCACAGCCAATATGGGAGTGAAAATGGGGAGATGCCTGAGCTCTTTCAAATTCTTTCAGACTCCTCTTAGAAAGTGAACCTGAACAGTTTTGAGAGAGGTAGAATCCACGAGGGGACAGAGGGTGGCAGATTTCTAAGGCAGGAAAGTCCAGAAAGAGAGGGATCTGTTGTACCTGTCTGGGAGAGCACTGGGCACACGGAAACCACCCTGAACCATACCAGGGCACCATACTGGATTGAGGATAGGCCCAGCCTGCCAGCTGCGGTGGTGATCGCTAGGCCTCTAAGCACAGGACAGGAGTCTGCCCAGGCCTCTCAGCACAGGACGGGACTGTGTTGGAGCAAGGTGAGACAGAAGCACAGAGCCTGCAACAGCAGCAGCAGCAGCTTCTCCTGGAGCCATCAGCCCACAGTCTAAAAGTTTGAAAGTCACCTTCTTGAACTTCTGGGAGCCATGATGACCCAGTAAACTCTAACAACTCTAGTCCTTCCCTTGAATAACCCAGAGAATACTGCCCTAAGAGAAACCCCGGAATAGAGGAGCCAGAAGAGGGAGTTCAGTAATTTTTTAGCTCAGGAAGCTAAGAAGAGCATTTCTTGTGGTGATGGAAGGAGAGCAGTGCAGGAAGAGAGGCATCCCAGCAAGCCCCACCTTAGCAGACCAGCAGGAGTTCCTGAGCTCCAGGGGGATAGAGCCAGCAAGCACCATCACTAGGACCCCAGGTGTGCCTTTTCACAGCCAGGGGAATTGGCAGACAACAATGCAGACCTACAACTTCGGGAAAGAGGCAACTCCCAGCAACCAGACCACCCATCCCCCATACCTCACCCTGTGATGCCCAGGGGAAACTCAGAAAGACTTCACTGGGCCTCAATACTTAGAGCTCACCAGCCAACTTCAGCTCAGCATCAGAGGAGCTGCAGCAATATATAGCTTCTACCTAACAAAACCAGAGGCCACAGTACACAAAGCCAGTAACCAGGGACCTAGCTCTCAACACAAAAAGTGTGGGACAGAGCCCCCTGAGCCCCAGAAGCAGCGATCCACTTAAAAGCCAAGAAAAAAGCAACTACCATGAACAAGCAAGCTAGAAAAGTAAAAAAAAAAAGCCATTGAATCATATGGGGAAAGAGATGGTTGTAACATGAATTCAGAAGAGGACAGCATCAACAATATACTCACATCTGAAAACTTAAAAGGGAATATGATCTGGTCTCAGGCCCAAAAAGCATTCCTGGGAGAACTCAAAGAGGATTTTAAAAGCCAAATTAGAGAGGGAAAAGAAAAACTACAGAATCTAACAAGAGAAAATGAAACCTTGAAAAGTAAAATTGACCAAATGGAAAGAGAGATGCAGAAGCTATCTGAAGAAAGTAATTTGTTAAAAATTCAAATCAGGCAAGTAGAAGCTAATGACTCTATAAGGAATCAAGAATCAGTCAAACAAAATCTAAAGAACGAAAAAATAAAAGAAAATGTAAAATATCTCACTGAAAAAACAACTTACAGGGAAAATAGATGCAGGAGAGATAATTTAAGAATTATTGATCTACCTGAAAACCATGATCTAAAAAAAGAGCCTGGACAACATCTTTCGAGAACTTGTTAAGGAAAACTTCCCTGATATCCTAGAACCAGAAGGTACAATAGTCATTAGAACAATCCACCAACCACACCTCAAAAGAGATCTGAAATTGAAAACTCCAAGGAATATTGTAGCTAAATTCAAGAATTATCAGGTCAAGGAGAAAATACTGCAAGCAGCCAGAAAGAAACAATTCAAATATTGTGGAACTATAGTCAGGATCACACAGAACCTAGCAGCTTCAACATTAAAAGATCAGAGGGATTGGAATATGATATTTCAAAAGGCAAAGGAGCTTGGAGTACAACCAAGGATCAACTATCCAGGAATATTGAGCATACTCTTTCAGGCAAGGAGATGGACATTCAATGAAATAAGAGAATTCCAGACCTTCCAGATGAAAAGGCCAGAGATCAATGGAAAATTTGATCTTTGAATACAATACTCGAGAGAGGCATTAAAAAGGCAAACAGGGGAAAAATACGAAAAGGGGGAAAAAACTTGTTATTTAACAAAGGCAAACTCTTTACATCCCTTTGTGGAAGGATGATATTTGCTAATTTTGAGAATGGCGTAGTTTGTATGACATCTAAAAGGAATATACAAAGACAGGGTGTGAGTATAAATTAATTGATGTGATGATAAAAAATTAATTAAGGGATAAAAAGGGATTGTAGTGGGAGAAGAGCTAAGTAAGAGGCAGAAAAGGATAAATTACATCACATGAAGAGGTACAAAAACATATCATAGTAGAGGGAAAGAAGGGAGGGAGAAGAGCAGTGTTTAAGCTTTACTCTCACCAGAACTGGTTAAAGGAGGAAATAACATACTCTGTTATGTATAAAAATCAAACTTGCGCTATGGGTAATAGGAGCAGAAAGGGGAAAGAAAAGGAGGGGTGGTTATAAAGGAGATGGGGGGGGACTGAAAGGGAGGGAATATGGAGGGAGGCAGTGGTCAAAAGCAAAAGTCTTTTGAGGAGGTGAAGGGAGAAGGGAGAAATAAAAACATAAATGGGAGGAGAGAATGGGATGGAAAAAAAGACACAGATAGTGATCGTAACTATGAATGTGAATGAGATGAACTCTCCCATAAAACAAAGGCAGATAGTGGAATGGATTAAAAACCAAAATCCTTCAATATGTTGTTTACAAGAAACACATTTGAAACAGAGGGATACATACAGGGTAAAGGTAAAAGGCTGGAGTAAACTATATTATGCTTCAGCTGAAGTAAAAAAAAGCAGAGGTAACAATCTTAATCTTAGACAAAGCAAAAGCAAAGATAGATCTAATTCAAAGAGATAAGGAAGGAAACTGTATATCTTGCTAAAAGGCACCACAGACAATGAAGTACTATCATTACTTAACATATATGCTCCAAATGTTATAGCATCCAAATCCTTAGAAAAGTTAAGGGAGTTAAAGGAAGAAATA
This sequence comes from Trichosurus vulpecula, assembly GCF_011100635.1. Taxonomy (NCBI): domain Eukaryota; kingdom Metazoa; phylum Chordata; class Mammalia; order Diprotodontia; family Phalangeridae; genus Trichosurus; species Trichosurus vulpecula. Next base: position 377,817,178 of record NC_050575.1, on the reverse strand, counting down.
AGACAGCAAAACTATACTAGTAGGGGACCTTGACCTTCCCCTCTCTAAACTTGATAAATCTAACCTCAAAATAAACAAGAAAAAAAGTTAAAGAGTTGAATAGAATTTTAGAAAAGGTAGGGATGACAGACCTCTGGAGAAAACTAAATACAGATACAAAGGAGGATACTTTTTTCTCTCAGTGCTACATGGCACATACACAAAAACTGACCATGTGCTAGGGCATGAAAACCTCTCAATCCAATGCAGAAAGGCAGAAATAGTCAATGCATCCTTTTTAGGTCATGATGCAATTAAACTTATTTGTAATAAAGGATCATGGAAATATAATCTAAAAATTAATTGGAAACTAAATAATCTAATCCTAAAGGATGAATGGGCCAAAGAACAAATCATAGAAACAATCAATAACTTAATTCAAGAGAATGACAATAATGAGACAACATACCAAAATTTGTAGGATGCTGCAAAAGCAGTTCTTTGGGGAAGTTTTATATGTCTGAATGCTTACATGAATAAAATAGAGAAAAAGATCAATTAATTGAGCACACAACTGAAAAAAAGCTAGAAAAAGAACAAATTGAAAATCCCCAATTAAATACCAAATTAGAAATACTGAAAACCAAAGGAGAGATTAGTAAAATTGAAATCAAGAAAAATATTGAACTAATAAATAAAAATAAGAGCTGGTTATATGACAAAACCAATAAAATCCATAAACCTTTGGTCAATTTGATTTAAAAAAAAGAAAGAAGAAAACCAAATCACCAGCATCAAAAATGAAAAGTGTGAATTTGCTTCCAATGAAGAAGAAATTAAAACAATAATTAGGAATTATTTTGCCCAATTGTATACCCATAAATTGGAAATGGATGAATATTTACAAAAATATAAATTGCCCAGATTAACAGTAAAGGAAGTTAAATACCTAAATAACACCTCTCAGAAAACGAAATAGAGCAAGCCATCAATGAACTCCCTAAGAAAAAAATCTCCAGGACCAGATGAATTTACATGTGAATTCTATCAAATATTTAAAAAACAATTAATTCCTATACTTTATAGACTATTTGGGAAAACAGGTAAAGAAGGAGTCCTACCAAATACTTTTTATGACACAAATATGGTACTAATATCTAAACCAGGAAGAGTGAAAACAGAGAAAGTTATAAACCGATTTCCCTGATGAATACTGGTGCAAAAATTTTAAATAAAATATTAGCAAAAAGATTATAGCAACTTATCACAAGAATAATACACTATGACCAGGTAGGATTTATTCCAGGAATGCACAGCTGGTTCCATATTGGGAAAACTCTCAGCGTAATTCACCATATCACCAATAAAACTAGCAGAAACCATACGATTATCTCAATAGATGCAGAAAAAGCTTTGGATGAAATATAACACCCATTCTTGTTAGAAACACTAGAAAGCATAGGAATAAATGGAGTCTTCCTTAAAAGCATAAGCAGCATCTACATAAAACCAAGAGAAGGCATTCTATGTAATGGGGATAAGCTAAATGCATTTACAATAAGATAAGAGGTAAAACAAGGATATGCATTATCACCCATATTACACAATTTGGTACAAGAAATGTTAGCTTTAGCAATAAGGGAAGAAAAAGAAATTGGAGGAATTAGAATAGGCAAAGAAGAGACTAAGTTATCACTCTTTGCAGATGATATGATGATTTACTTAAAGAATCCTAGAGAATCAAGTAAAAAACTACTTAAAATAATAAAAAATTTTAGCAAAGTTGCAGGATATAAAATAAACCCACATAATTCCTCTCCATTCCTATAGATTACTAACAAAGCCAAACATCAAGAGATAGGTAGAGAAATTCCTGTAGTTACTGTAGACACTATAAAATATTTGAGACTCTATCTGCCAAGACAAACCCAGGGCCTATATGAACACAATTATGAAACACTTTTCACACAAATAAAGTCAGATCTAATAAATGGAAAAATATCAGTTGCTTGCAGTCACGCCTAGCTAATATAATACAAATGTCAATTTTACCTAAATTAATTTACTTATTCGGTGCCATACCAATCAAACTGCCAAAAAATCATTTTACAGGGCTCGATAAAATAATAGCAAAATTCATCTGGAAGAACAAAAGATCCAGAATATCAAGGGAATTAATGAAAAGAAATCTTAGGGAAGGTGACCTACCCATACCAGATATTAAACTGTGTTATAAAACAACTGTCATCAAAACTACTTGGAACTGGCTAAGAAATAGAGTGGTGGATCAGTGGAATAGGTTAGGTGTGCAAGACACAGTAGTCAATGACTATAGCAATCTACTCTTTGTTAAACCCAAAGAATACAGCTTCTACATTAAGAATTCACTATTTCACAAAACTGCTGGGGAAACTGGAAAATAGTATGGCAGAAACTGGGCATACACCAATATCTCACACTGCATCCCAAAATAAAGTCAAAATGGGTCCATGATCTAGGTATATAGGCCAATACCATAAGCAATTTGGGAGCATAAGGAATGGTTTACCTGTCAGATTTATGTAGGACCAAACAAGAAATACAGAGAGTTATGAAATGCCAAATGGATAATTTTGATTATGTCCAATTGAAAAATTTTTGTACAAACAAAACCAATGCAACTAAGATTAGGGGGGAAGCAGAAAATTGGGTAAGAATTTTTACAACCAGTCTTTCTGATAAAGGCCTCATCTATAAAAAATACAGGAACTCAGTCAAATTTATAGGAATACAAGTCATTCCCCAGGGCATAAATAGTCAAAGGATATGAACAGGCAGTTTTCAGAAGAAGAAATTAAAGATATCTATAGGCATATGAAAAATGCTCTAAATCACTATTAATTAGAGAAATGCAAATCAAAACAACTCTTAGGTATCACATCTCTCCTGTCAGATTGGCCAACATGACAAAATAGGAAAATCATAAATGTTGGAGAGGATGTGGGAAAACTGGAACACTGTTACATTGTTGGTGGAGTTGTGAGATGATCTAGCCATTCTGCAGAGCAATTTGGAACTATGAGGAAAGGGCTATAAAGATGTGCATACTTTTTGGCCCAGCAATACCACTTCTAGGGCTGTATCCTAAAGAGATCATAGAAGTGGAAAATGGACTCATATGCACAAAAATTTTTATAGCAGCTTTTTTTCTGGTGGCAAAGAATTGGAAATCAAGGGCATGCCCATCAATTGGGGAATGGCTAAATAAGTTGTGCTATAAGAAATGAGGAGCAGATGGACTTCATAATAACCTGTACAGACCTACATGATATGATGCTGAGTGAGGGGAGCAGAACCAGGACAACATTATACACAATTACAGACACACATTATCTGTGATGACTAACTTTGATAGACTTGGCTCTTCTCAGCAATAGAAGGTTCAAAAACATCTCTAAAAGACTTATGAAGGAAAAAGCTACCCATGTCCAGAGAAAGAATTATGAAGTCTGAATGCAGATTGAGGCAAAATATTTGCTCTCTTTTTTTCTTTTTTCTTCTTTTTTGTTTTTGTTTCTTCTTTCTCATGATTTATTCAAATTGATCATAATTCTTCTTTAGAACTTGACTGTTGTGTAAATAAGTTTCATGTGAAGGTATAAGTAGAACCTATATCAGATTGCATGCTGTCTTGCAGGGGGAGGGGAGAGGAAAGGGAGGGGAAAAAATTTGGAAATCAAAAACTTGTGGAACTGAGTATTGTAAATCAAAAAAAAAAAGAAATTAAAAAAGAAAAAGAAAATAGGTAAAGGAAAAAAAAACTTGGCAACCAAATAGATATTACCAAAAGGCGAAGGGCCGAACACATCCCAGTGTGTGAATGTCATGAAATGTTATTGTATTGTAAGAGGATGAATGCAAGGACTCAGAAAACCACCTGCAGATTCATGAAGTTCAAGTCAGAGCAGGACAGACTAGAACTAGGAGCATTTTACCAAGAGCAGCACTGGGGCCCACTGTGCCAGAGGGATGGTCTTTGTTCCAGAAGAGCATTATGGTGGAGGGTAGGAGGTAGGCCGGAGTATGGAATGGGGAATAAGTGTGGTCTTCAAAGCAAAAGACATCAAACTGCTTAGAAAACAAAACAAGTGGTCAGATTTAATGGCATCTAAGGTCTCCCCTTCCTATCTGAGCCTGTCAGTCTCTGAGTTCTGATTTTGTTATTTATTAACTTTGTGACCTTGGGTGAGTCACTTAATCTCTGTTGTTGTTCAGTCCTGGCTGACCCATCATGACTCCATATGAGGTTTCTTGGAAGAGATACCATAGTGCTTTGCCATTTCCTTCTCTAGCTCACTTTAGAGATGAGGAAACTGAGTGCAAACAAGGGTAAAGTGACTTACCCAGGGTCACAAAACTAAGAAATGTCTGAGACCAAATTTGAACTTAAGATTTTCTGACTCCAGGCAAATAATTCAATCCACTGAGCCACCTAGCTGCCTCTCATCTCTGTTAACATTTGTTTTCCCATCTGTAGAAATATGTGTTATAACTCTCTCACAGTATATTTCTGAAGTCATTCTCTCAAGTCCAAATAAATGTGAACTATTATCATGAAGCAATTATTTGAGGCCTCATAGCCCAGGGAACATTTATTCCTTCAACAAATATTTAACGAATGTCTACTGTATGAAGAGTACACAGAGACAAAATGTAGGTAAGACATGGCTGTGTGTTTTCTTTATCTGGTAAGAAAAGGAGAGGAAGGTGCTTACGAGGGTGGATGAGCAGTTGCATCTCTCACATTGCTCCACGAATCCGGTGGTTGTGGAGGAGAAAACCTCAGGGCCCCCACAGGGGGTTTGGCAAAGGGGATTCCCAGGAAAACATTGACACTTTTGTCAATCCCCTTGATACTGATTTGAGTCCCTTGGACCTGTCCAGACTCAGTAGTCCTGATGAGGTCATCTGCATGATGTCCTGTGAACAAAGAGGAGAGAAATCCTCAGGAACAGAGGGCAGAACTGATGTCCAAATGCCTCCTCTACATCCCCCACATCAATCATTTTTTTTCTTTAGTTGGGAATGGAAGCCTCCTCCTATTTATGCCATGATTCTTTTCATTTCCCTTAAAAATCTCCAGCAATGAAGAACTTACTCCAGAGAAGGGCCATTTGCACTTTTAGACAGCTCTGGCACTGACTCAGGAGCTGTTCAGCTTTGGGGATCCAGAGTCTGAAGATCAAAGTAACCACTCCCCAACAATCTCACCACCAGCCCAACTTAGGAAACCACAGAGCTAAAACTCAGTGCTATATAGTTTATTGAACAACAACTTCACAAGCACCTACTATGGGCAATGCCCTCAGTTCTAAATTGAGGATAAAACAGCACGAATTTACATTTTCCTAGAGAACAATGACCTGTGCACCAATAATTAGGACTAAAAAGGAGAGGTATAAAGGAGAGCTCCTGGCAAAGGGCTAGGAAAAGAAATTAGGAGGGTCAGGAAAAGCTATGCCACAAGTGGCAGAACCCACTCTGGGTCTTTAATGATGAGTCTTCAACAGAATTAAGCTGGCGGAAGTGCTTTCTGGGCATGGGAAAGACAGCAGACAAATAAGGGAGATGGAAGATGGGAGGAGAAGAAAGCATATGGAAAGTAGTTACATTGGGCTACAGTATGTGTCAGGAAGACTCATCTTCCTGAGTTCAAATCCATCCTCAGATACTTACTAGCTGTGTGAACCAGGGGAAGTCATTTCACTTGTTTCCTCTCACTTTCCTCATTTTTAAAATGAGCTGGAGAAGGATATGGCAAACCAACTCCAGTATCTTTGCCAAGAAAACCCCAAATGGGGTCACCAAGAGTCAGACGTGATTGAAAAATAACTGAACAACACAACAAATGTGAATAGAGTAATAGGTGATAAGGCTGGATGCACAGAGCATTGGATTTGGGCTCAGAGGATAGGAGTTCTAATCACAGCTCTCCCATTTACTGCCTGTGAGAACTTGGTACAATTCCTTTCCCATCACTAAACCTGTTTCTCCTCTTTGATTAAATGGGAAAAGGGTAAAAAGGGCATTGAATTCATTGATGCTTAAGTTTCGTCCCAGACTACCATCCTAGAGTCCAAGAGCTAGAGACTGCTCAACTGTCAGGGCACATGGCCAGACTTTGCCTAGATCAGAATAACAAGGATCAGGCATACTTTGAAAGACTAGCACTCCCTTTTTATCTAAGGAGATCAAAATGTAGCCCAATATAAAATGCATGGGAGTTACTTTAACATACATCAAGTGGGCTTCAGTTTCTCTCGTATAAAAATAGTGGTTTGGGAGGATCAAAATAAAGAAATAACCCAAAGCCTCCAGTCTCTGGGATACGAACTCACTATTTGACATAAACTGCTGGGAAAACTGGAAAACAGTATGGCAGAAACTAGCAATAGAGCAATATCTCACACTGAATACCAAGATGATTTAGACATAAAACGGTATACCATAAAAAAATCAGGAGAGCAAGGTATAGTTTACCTGTCAGATCTACAGAGAAGGGAAAAATTTATGACCAAACAAGAGCTACAGAATATCATGAAATGCAAAATGGATCATTTCAATTACAATACATTTAAAAGGTTTTACACAAACAAAAAAAAAAAACCTCAATCAAAATTAGACGAAAAGGAGAAAAATGGGAAATAATTTTTACATCAAGTGTTTCTGATAAAGGCCTCATTTCTCTAATACATAGAGAACTGAGTCAAATGTATCAGAATACAAGTCCTTCCCCAACTGATAGATGGCCAAAGAGTATGAACAGTCAGTTTCCAAAGGAGAAATTAAAACTACCTATAGCCATATAAAAAATGTTCTAAATCACTAGTAGTTAGACAAATGCAAACAAAGACAACTCTTAGGTACCACCTCATACCTATCAGATTGGTTAATATAACATAAAAGAAAATTGATAACCATTAGAGAATATATGGGAAAACCGGAACACTAATGCACTCTTGGTGGAGTTGTGAATTGTTCCAACCATTCTGGAGAACCATTTGAAACAATGCCCAAAGGACAATCAAACTGTCCATACTCTGTGATCCAGGAATACTACAACTTGGTCTATATCCCAAAGAGATCTCAAAAAGGGGAACGGACCCACAGGTACAAAAATGTTTGTAGCAGCTCTTTTTGTGGTGCCAAAGAATTGGAAATTGTGGGTATGCCCATCAGTTGGGGAATGGCTGAACAAGTTGTAGAATATGAAAGTAATTGAATACTGAGAAATGAGCAGATAAATTTCAGAAAAACTGGAAATGATGTGCACTCGTGCTGAGTGAAGTGAACAGAAACAAGAGAACATTGTACATGTTAATAGCAAAATTGTAAAATGATCTGCTATGAATGACTCAGCTCTTTTCAACAATACAATGATCCAAGACAATTTCAAAAGACTCATGATGGAAAAATTGCTATCCATACCCAGAGAAAGAATTATGGAATATGAAGGCAAATCAGAGCATACTATTTCATGTTTTTCATGGCTTTCCCTTTCATTTTGCTTCTTGACTAATGTGGAAATCTGTTTACATTATTGTAAATGTATAACCCATATCAGATTGCTTGCCATCTTGAGGGAAAAAAGAAGGGGAGGGAAAAAAATTCAAACTCAAAACCTTAAAAAAATGAATGTTGAGAACTATATTTACATGTAATTGGGAAAAGGAAGGAAGGAAGGAAGAAAGAAAGAAAGAAAGAAAGAAAGAAAGAAAGAAAGAAAGAAAGAAAGAAAGAAAGAAAGAGAAAGAAAGGAAGGAAGGAAGGAAGGAAGGAAGGAAGGAAGGAAGGAAGGAAGGAAGGAAGGAAGGAAGGAAGGAAGGAGATAAAGAAATAAGCTGTGCCACATTTTCTCATGCAAATGAAAATATCCTATTTCCAATCTAAAAAGATCCTCCCCTCAATCCTCACTGTTACCTACCTCCTTGAAAATGCCTCACCTTTCCCTCTCTCCCCTCCCTATCAGCAGCTGATAGAAGTTTTCATATATATAACCTACACAGAGAGGGCATCAATTCTCAGCAGCAAACCTAGTTTCACCCCAGGAAATCAAAGTAACAATAATCCTTAACCCCCAGCCACCCACCCAATCATTCAGTAAGGTCAACAAGAGAAAAAATACACGAGCCCCATATCTCCAATGAGAAAATCAAAGGACTCCTCCCATGTCCCCCAAGAAATCATTCCTTACTCTGGGTCAGCCTGGCAGAGCCGCTTACCTGGGGCTTGAATCAGGAGAACCAGGACCCCCAAAGTCAGGACCTTGGGCAGCAGGAAAGTCTTCCACATCTTTCCCTCAGCACAGCTATCAGGTTATGCCTAATCAGATGCCAGGCCTATCCTATAATACAAAAAGAACTGGATCAAAGGGCACTCCAAAGAAACTGGGCCAAGAGCTCCTTAAAGAACTTCCTCCTCAGAACTTGTCTTAGGTGTGTTTGAAAAAAAATTTTTAGATTGAATCGCTAAAGGCTAAAGACAGATTTGAAAATCTATCTATCCAGTAGTGACATGCTGGTACATGTATAATAACAAGCTCTCAGGGAAAAAAAAAACAAATATATCCATGACATACTCTTAAATATAAACTCTATTAGTAACATTGTTTCCAATACTTTCTCAAATCTAGATAATCAACAAAATGATGAATCAAGCCCTGAACTGCAGGATTTTCTGATTTCAGAGAGGCAAATTTGATAATGGGTTCACAAGAGCCAGTTAGGGGTGCCACCACCACGTCAGCTGAAGTGTCAAGGGTCAAAATTCAAATTACACAACCTAACCAACCTCCCTCCCAGTCTCTGGTGATTTCTATGACCTTTCCCCCTTGAAGCTCTTCAGTTCCTTGGTTTTTCTTCCTGACCCCATCTGGGGTCTCCTTAGCAAAGATACTGTAGTGGTTTGCCACTTCCTGGTCCAGCTCACTTCAGAAATGAGGAAACTGAAGCCAACAGGGTCAAGTGACTTCCCCAGGGTCATACAGCTATGAAGTATGTGAGGCAGGATTAAAACACAAAGTGCTAAACTCTGGGAATATAAATACCAGCAGAAAGACAGTCCTCCTCTGGGAGGTTACATTCTGATGGAGGGAAACAACACACAAAGGATGGGGGCAGGGCAGAAGAAAGGGGAAGAGAAGAAGGTAACATTCAGAAAGTACGAGGAGAGTAAGGAACATGGTATGGAGTGGAATGAAGACATGCTTGGCTAGGGCCTGCTCCTTAAAATGGAGATTTCAAAGGCTTCCATCAGGCAGGGCCCGGCACCTCACCAGGCCACCCATTCCTTAGCACATCTTTCTTGGCATCAGGCCTAATTTTATCTCTTTGTAACATCCCCCCAATCTTGCTGGTCCTGCCATTTGGGAATCAAACAGGCCAAGTCAAATCCCTCCTTCTCATTATGATCTTTCAAGTGTTAAGACCAAGGGTGCTTTTACCCTCATCAAACCAATGTGATTCAAATTCTTAAAGTGTATGAGGCAAGAGCTCCACAGTGATCATTCCACACTAGCCTCTGCATGACCACTTCTCAGGTATGTTATAGAGGTTGGTTCTTGTCCGGGTAGAAGTGGTTCTAGATGGCTTCTCAGGTATCTTCTCATCCTGAGACTTTCTTGTTGAGCCAGTCTCCACCCACTCTCCTATTGAGCACTTTGATCTGCCAATGAAGCCCCAAGTAAATACACAACATGGCTCCAAGAACCTTCCTAGGGAAGTGGGAATCTCTTTCAATGGATCCATTAGGGGCTCGATGCCATTAAATGTACCCAATCGTAGCCAATTCCTGCCAAGGTCGAATGTGGTTAGAACTACAAGTGGATAGAAAGGGGAAAGGAAGAGGCCCTCCTACCCTCAGCTTTCCCATCTGTAAAGTCAAGGGTTTGGGAAGAAGGAAACAACCATTTTTAAGCACCTGTGTACCAGGCCTTGAGTTAGCACTTTACAAGTATCTCATTTGATCCTCGGAACTCCCCTGGGAATTACATGCTATTGTTATCTCCCCTATTTTACAGTTGAGGCAGTTGAGGAAACTGCCCAGGGTCATGCAGCTGGCAAGCAGCCGAGACCAGATTTGAACTAAGGTCTTCCTGACTCCCGACCCATTGTTCTAACCACTGCACCACCTTGTTGCCTCTAGGCAGCTGGGGAAGAGAGTCACAGTGTACACAGGAGACCATAGAAAGTCAGAAAAGCACTGGGACTATAGTTGGCTTATGGAGTAGTTACAGCCTTGTCTGGGTGTGGTAAAATACGGTCTGAGCCGTAGCAATTGGTAGTCAGAATGACTGACTTGGTGAGTGAAGAACAGTTATGTGATGTGAACCAGCTTACCCCCTCCCCATGCCACCTTGAACCTCTCTCACCTGAGAAAGGCCTAAAACCTGGATTGGGCAATCAGGAGAGATGCATTTTTTGGCCCACAGTGAGCTTAACCTTCCACAATGCTTTGCATGCTCTGAGATAACAGCCATGTTTTGCTTTGTTCTCTGAATGAACTCAAGCCCTTCTGCTGGATTTTGCTGACTGGGAATATTCTCCTACCAAGGACATGGCCCACCGGACATTTCCTTTGTCCTTTTTATTGCCCTCCCTTGTTAGAGGCACTATATTAACACCCCCTATTTTGACATCCTATATTTATAGTTGGCAGATAATCAGAAAACCTTGGGCTGCACTACTTTTTGTATGAAACTATAATTTTGGCTAACAAAAGACACAGGCATGTTGAGCCTGGAAGGGAGAGCAGGGTGAGAGGGAATTGCTGTGAAGATATAAGATCCCCTTTGCCTATCCTTCCTTGAGCTCATTTTCACAATGAACTTCCATGCTTATCTCCATATGCATGATTCACCAACTTTCAGAGAAGTAAACAGGCACATGCAGCTGAATTTTGTTTGTCTTTCTTAGAACAACCTCTGCAAAGATTGATGGTTGACAGTGGGAAGAGAGCAAGTTAGAGAATTTAGTGAGTGTATAAGAAAGAATAGGTGTATATGAGGGAGTGTGGAAGGGATGACTTTTGTTGTATCCTATAGAAAGAAAAGAGAGCTGAAATTGAGTCAGTGGTCAGCTTGGCATTGAAGGCCCTCCACAATCTGGCTCCAACACCTGGATTCTTGCTGTCTCTGGCCCATGACATTTCATCTCTGCAGGCAGTTCTACATGTCTGGAATGTGCTCAGTCCTCATCCTTTCCTAGCAGAGTCAGGGAGGCTATAAAGGAAATTCTTGACCAGGGATGGGTTGGACTAGAGGGCCTCAGAGGAGCCTTCCAACTCTGAAATTCTATGATTCTTCCAGTGCCTGCCTTCCCTCATGCCAAGGGGTAGAGCTTTGATGAGACTTCCAGTAAACAAACAATATGGCTCCCAGAGTTTTCTTGAGGGCTGGTAGCTCCAAAAGATAGCAATTTCTATCTTGTTCCAATGGATTTTTGTTTCCAACTGGCATAATTCTTAGGATCTTCCCTGAGTCAATCAGGACCCATTATAAGTCAAAAGGATATCACAGTATTGCAGAATCTTAGATGTGGAAATTGGATCTGTTAAGCAAATGACAACTGCACAAGACAAAGATAGTCACTTAATTTAATACAAGAAAAAGGCACATGCATGTGGGAACTCCTTATAGCAAGGAGCCTACCCCATCAATGATGCCTCGGATATTTATGAGTACAGAGTACAAGAAAAAGGAGAGATGTCTTGGGAGGAAAAGAGAACAATGTCTTCCCAAATGAGAGTGACATGGGAGGAGCAAGGGATCAGGGGGAGAAGAGAATGAGAGGGAGCAAGAAGACTCAGGAAAATCAGATGGTGAAAGGGAGATATTCTGCTTATCTGAAAGTGTCTCAGCTGCACAAATAGTTTATCGATCTGGGCGGACAGGCCAGAGTCAGAAAATTTAATGAGTTCAGTTACAAAAGAGGAGTGTTATGTTAGTTTAAGGGAGCTTCATCTCTGTAAAATAGGCTAACTCAAGAAAACACATTCAGGGGGCCCCTCCACAGATCTCTGTGACCATCTAACAAAACCCATATAGGAAACAAATGCCTTCTGCAATAGAATCATACAAGATTGGCCACACCCACTTGTTGGCCATCCCTTAACCTATCACTTGACTCATTACCTTCTTCATTCTCATTACTTGATTTCTCTAATAATCCAAAGCTATGCCAAGGTATTTCCTTATTAATTATTAAAATAGAACATTTCTCTTTAGTCAATTAAGCTTTAAGATAGTTCTGGAAATGCTAGAAAGAGCAATAATATAAAAGGAAGAAAGGCAGAGAAGCAGGCCAAGAAGAGAGACCATTATTCCTATTTGTTAATGACATGGTAGTTTACTTAGAAAATCCAAGGGAATCAGCAAAGAAAGTAATAGCTTCAAAAAAAAGTTGCAGACTACAAAATAAAACCACAAAAATAAATAGCACTTCTACATAATATAGCACATTCCCAAAGGCAATAATAAAAATATCCATTCACAATAACTAAAAACTGTGTTAAATAATTGAGATAAGAAGCAACAATAAAAAGGGAAATCCCATTCCAAATGACACAATATATCAAATACCTGGAAACCAAGCTCTCAAAGTGCACAAAATAATTGTATAAATTCAATTACAAAGTGCTCCTTAAAGAAATAAATAGCAACCTAAATACCTGAAAGAATATTAAGTGCTCGTGGCTAGACTGTGCCAATATGATAAAAATGACAATTGTACCAAAATTAATTTATACCTTTAATGTGCTACCAATAAAATTACCAAGGAGATGCTTTATAAAACTTGACAAAATAATAACAAAGTCCATTTGAACAAACAAAAGATATAGAATGTTAAGGAACATATTGAACAGAACTAGGGATGAAGAGAGAATAGCACTTCCAGATCTCACACTATATTATAAAGCAGCAGAAATCAAAACCATGTGGTATTGGATAAAGAATAGAGAGAGATCAGTGGAACAGACTAGACAAGAACAGTTCTGAAACAATAGAACTCTATAAACATGTGTTTGATAAAGTGGAAAACATTAGTTGCTTATGGAAAAATTCCCTAATTAATAGATACTACTTGGAAAAGTGTGACAGAAATTAGGCTTAGCCCAATATCACCTTATAAAATATTCCATAATAATTTCAAAATGGATAAGTGTCTTCAATATCAAAAATCACGCCTTAAAAACTAGGGAGGAGTAGGTCATCCACCCTTTGTGGCTATCAGTAAAGGATGAATTAATTACAAAAGGCAAAATGGCTAGTTTCTGCCACAAAAAAATGAATATTATGTACCAAAAAACAAAAACCCACAACTCAACCCCAAGGGGACAACTCTGTCTCTCAGTGACTGCATTTTAAGAGGCTGAACTGCTGTGGGTCACCATGTAGGGGAGAGGTTCAGGCTCTCTCTCACCTAGTACCTGCTCTCCTGTCCCTGTTCTGTCCATGCTTTCCAGTTCTAGGCAGAGTATTGGAGATAGCTATGATCTTGTAGGTTTTGAAAGGTGAGAAGAGTCAGCCCTCAGAAGTCCTGTATATGGAGTCCATACCAGCAGATTTGCCAGTAGATATGAGGAGCAATCTGTTTGGCTCATCCCAGCAGTGGTCTGTGGCAAAGGAGAAGTAAAAACCAGCAGCTCTGTTGAATTTGGAAGTGAACTTAGTGGCAAGAATGTTGTAGCAGCTGCTTTAAGTTCAAGCCTCTTCTCATGGACCAATACCATCCATTGGCAGACAGGAGAGTCCCATTGGTATGCTGGTACTTCTCAGAAAATATTACTTTGGAAAAGATGATTGATAATAATTGGCTAAAATAGTACTGGGGAGGTAATCTTTTGTTTCAATAATAACGAGGGGATTAACTGGAATTGGGTCAAATAATACTGACAAGAATACAGCAGAACCGGAACTGCAGTCAATAGCCTTGGGAGAATAACCCAAAAAGCCCTGTGAACATCTGCTAGAACCCCAAGGGTGATGGCTGGCTGAAACCCAATGGAAAACATACTTGCTGGTGTGTATTTGCCCTCCCCGTGAGTCAAGATGTGAGGTGACTGTATTAGGAGGGCAGAGTTTATAATCTCAAAGAGGATCATAAACATGTCTGAAACGTTCGGAACCGCCGGATATAAGAAACTCTCAAAGTAGAAGGCAGAAGAATCAAAACATTTATTTAGGCTCCACAGTAACCAACCCATGAACCAGCAACCCCATTTTGATATATTGATCAAAAGCTTCCAGGCCCAATAAGTACGCCTTGAAAGAGTAACCAGGAGGCTACAGAGAAGCATGATTGCGTAAAGCAAAATCATGTTTCCCCCTCTATGGTAATAAGATTACCCACTGGCCTGAAGTCTTTGTTCAGCTTTCTCCCGTAGGTCAGCTCTGCTACTGGCAGCTCCTGCTTCAGCTGTGGCTGTGGCTGTAACTGTAGCTGTAACTGTAACTGTCGCTGTAACTGTCGCTGTAACTGTCGCTGTAACTGTCTCTGGCTCCAACCGGAAAAGGAAAAGAGGATCTTCAAGCTGTCCTCTCCCCTCTTATAGAGTTTTTTACATCATCAAGCACCGCCTGAACGACCAGGGCTGATTGGTTCTTGACTTGGCCCCTCCCCCTAGCGTGGCCGTTAACACCTCCCCTCAGCCAGCCCCATGACTCATCACACAGGAAGTTGTCTGCTTCCTGGAATGCTCTTTGGGCTTCCTGCCCCGGAAGAGCAAGCCACAGTGTCCAGAGGCTCAATGAGGTAAGCTGAGTCATTCAAAGAAAACAAAGGCCATTCTGGCTACACTCCACCCCTTGTTATAGGATACATAATCTAATCAGCCATGTATCCTAGAACATACATTGTGATCCAATTACAAAGGAAACTAAAACATATCATTCATTATAAAGCAAAACATATCATTTGGTGACATTCCTAAATATTGGTTTACGATTCAAATGTGATCCACCCCTAGGTCCCAGCAAGATAATCTCTTCAATCAATCATCCCCAAAATAATTATTAATAATTCAAATGTCCACCCCTAAATCCTTGTATCCATTACATAGGATCAATAATATCATAACAATAAAACAACACAGCAAGGATAACACAAAATAAGTAAACAGAACACTATCATCATTTCCACCCCCCTTGAACGATTGGGGCTCAAAATCTTGGGGTGAGGGGTGAAGGTCTCATTTTCCATAGCTTCTTCATGCTGAAATTGGATGTAGAGATGGCCCTGCCCCCAAAAAGTCCCATTCCAGAGGTCATTTCTTTAACGAGCTGGCAGGAATTCCAAGAATGCTACATGCTTAGGCAGTCACCGGAAAGTGCAGGGTGCTTAAGCCTGAAGGAAACAAAACTAGCAACAAGGTTAGCCAAAACAAAGGACAAAAGAATAGACAAGTATGGACTATAATTCTTCAAATAAAATCATCTCAAGTTTGGTTGAGATTTCAGTTATGCAAAGATCCAACATCAGAGCCAAACTCAGGTGGGAAATGTTTCTTTTCAAAAGGAACATAATGAGGAAGCCAAGAGGATCCCACCCTAGATAGAGACTAAGATTGTCCTCCCAGCCTTTCCCCAAATGTACAAGTTTTCATCCGTTAATCACACAAGGTCACCTTCAGTCTGAGTGGCTTGTGGGCTTGCAGGAGCAGTTCTTATTTCCCTATTTCTCGTGTTATCAAGTCCTCTATACATTCTGTATAATTCATTGGTTGGAATTCCATCTATCATTTCAAAACCTACCCCTGCTCTCAATAAAGCAGTAAACATTTCTTTCCTTGTTACTCTCCTTTGGCGCCAAGTTTGCTGGTTATTCACCCTTCTCTCTCGAGGAGATCTATCCCTTCCCCAGTCACCTAAGTCATGTAACTGTAAAATCTTATTTATCACTGTTGTAAGACGGCTCCCTACTTCTCCAAGTAATAAATTCAAAATTAGTTGTTTATAAGCAGGGGGAGCTGTCCTAATTATTAAATTCCTATGAGGCAGTTCCATTGGATCATTGTAATATTTGTCTGCAGTTCCTATCATAATGGCAGTCTTCATTACCTCCTCCTTTAGTCTCATGATACAATCTCTAAGTGAATACCAGGGTCTGTGCTCAGTGGGCCACATAGAATCAGTAGCATATCTCTTATTGCATCCCACAGCGGCTAATGCCAACAGAGTAGTCCTGCTATCACCATCTCCTTGCTGATGATGTTCCCTAAAAGCTTGTTGAACTAGAGGATCATGGCTGATACCTATGAATCTCATGCAGTCTGTCCTATCTACTGATATTCCACTGGCCCCTTGATCACTGAGTCTTACCATCCAAGATATCAATGGTTCTCCTATTCTTTGGCTGAATCTACTCAAAATATCTGTGACCTCTTGCGGTGAGAAATCTTCCTGAATTTCCCTTGTAACTGAATCTTCACCTCGGGTTTCTGTCTTCCTCCTTTGTATGGGTCGAGCCCTTGTCTGATCATTTAACCATCTCCTATGCTCTGTGTGAGGCACATCCTGAACCCCAGTAGTGTTTTGTGCCTCAGCCCCTAACATTGTCTCATTCTCTCCCCACTCACTTCCTCTGCCACCATGGCTAGGACGAAGCAGGCAGTCAGGCTCTTTCTGGGCTGGGTTGAAATGCACTCTGGGCTTTTTTGGTCTCCTGTTGCTCTTAGCCACATTAATAGAAAAGTTCTCATTTGAGTCAGTTTGGTCTCCTGCTATCTGAGATTCCCCTTCTTCCTGTGGGGTAGGAGTGCCCCCATGTCTTTCACTTAATCTCAATCTTTCGTATACTAGCCGGTAGGCTGATAACACTATCCAGCTTTGCCTAGATAGTGATGCCCCTGACTGAATCCCAACTTCTCGTAAACACTTTTCCAAATCCCTAGGATCTCCTCTCCGTAGCCTTGGTTCCCAGTTTTCACAGGGTCCAGCTTTTTTAGCCAATTCTTTTGCTAGGGAGGAATAAAATGGATCCTCCCATCCTGGGATATTCATCTCTTCCTCTGGAATTGTTCTGCTTCTAAATAGAGATCTTATACCTAGCGATCCCATCCTCGTCGCCAAATGTATTAGGAGGGCAGAGTTTATAATCTCAAAGAGGATCATAAACATGTCTGAAACGTTCGGAACCGCCGGATATAAGAAACTCTCAAAGTAGAAGGCAGAAGAATCAAAACATTTATTTAGGCTCCACAGTAACCAACCCATGAACCAGCAACCCCATTTTGATATATTGATCAAAAGCTTCCAGGCCCAATAAGTACGCCTTGAAAGAGTAACCAGGAGGCTACAGAGAAGCATGATTGCGTAAAGCAAAATCATGTTTCCCCCTCTATGGTAATAAGATTACCCACTGGCCTGAAGTCTTTGTTCAGCTTCCTCCCGTAGGTCAGCTCTGCTACTGGCAGCTCCTGCTTCAGCTGTGGCTGTGGCTGTGGCTGTAACTGTCAGCTGTAACTGTCGCTGTAACTGTCGCTGTAACTGTCTCTGGCTCCAACCGGAAAAGGAAAAGAAGATCTTCAAGCTGTCCTCTCCCCTCTTATAGAGTTTTTTACATCATCAAGCACCGCCTGAACGACCAGGGCCGATTGGTTCTTGACTTGGCCCCTCCCCCTAGCGTGGCCGTTAACACCTCCCCTCAGCCAGCCCCATGACTCATCACACAGGAAGTTGTCTGCTTCCTGGAATGCTCTTTGGGCTTCCTGCCCCGGAAGAGCAAGCCACAGTGTCCAGAGGCTCAATGAGGTAAGCTGAGTCATTCAAAGAAAACAAAGGCCATTCTGGCTACAGTGACCCAGCTACCTAGCTGCCTTTATACTCTATATCACCTGTATCCTGCCTTAATTGTCTGAACCCTATATCACCTATGTCTCATTTTCTTGATCAGAAGTTTCTTAGTGACAAAAAGGTTTTAACAGCTCACTATTTGAATTTTCTTAATGAAGAAAATATTTTAGTACCATATATCCCTAGAGCCAACATGTAGCAGAGGTGGTTGTTAAATTTTCAGCATGAGCATTTACACCTGAGAAGTGGCATCTACTACAAATCAACATTTGGGTCATTGTTTTGTTGATTTCTAAACTTAAGAAAGTGTTGGAGAAAATGTGAATAATATAACTTAAAAGTATGTCTTGAGGGTTTTTCAGAGAGCTGATTATTAAACATTGACCAGCACATCCCTGCCTATATCCTGTGAGTAAAAAGTATTGTTACTGTGAAATATCTTGTTAGTATAACCAAGCAGAGTTGAGGAAGCATTTTCTTCGATTTTCCTATTTTTTTGTATAAAAGAAGAACCACTTTGAGTTTCACCTCAGAGATACTGCCTCTCTGTGCTGCTCCTTTGCAAGGGAAGAATCACTTGATTTGCTGAATTGTCTTAAAATTTTGTTTTCAGGACCCTCAGGGTACCACATCATCTACTCGCAGAAATGTTGTCTGGAAAATTCTTGCTAATTGATAAACAACAAGACATCTGATATTTTCCCCAGTCCCTGGCAACAGCTCAGTGTAATAAAAAGAGTTTAAGATTTGGAATAAGAGGACCTGGCTGTCAGTGTCTGTGTCATCTAGGACAAATACTTTCCTTCTCTGATGCTCAGTGTTCATTCTTACTCAATGATTTCTAATATCCCTTCCAGCTCTAAATCAGTTATTAAGCATTAATTCTTTCCCTACCAAGTGTCTTAATGATACAATGACAGAAAATGAAGCCATCTCCACTAGAATTCTATGAAATGAAGTAGGGATTTTGTCCTCTAGAGACAGGGCAAACTGGCTGGTTTCATCAAATTCCCACTGTCTCAGAACTGAAATGATATTGGTCAAAGTGTTTCCTTAGCACAGTGGCCAGCACATAGTAGGCACTATAGTAATGCTTTTTTTTTTCCTTCTGGATATCATTTACATTCTTCTTCCATAGCACTAATGACTAAAAGTCAAAGTATCTCACTCAAGACTGGACTATACTTTGAGTTCAGAGCAAAGAATGACTCAAAGTAAATTACTGGGTGTTAATGGTGTGCAAGAATTACAAAAATAGGGCGCAGAGCCAAGATGGTCGCATGAAGGCAGCATCTTACCAGAGCTCTCTCACAAGGTCTGTCGGATACCTATAAAAAAGTGAATTTGAGAAGATTTGAGAGAGTCAAAAACCTGGAGCAGTCTTCGTGGGGCAAATTTCTGAGCCGGGAGAGTCCGAAAGGCCAAAGGCATGAATCCGTAGGCTCGCAGAGAGCCCTGTGTGCGGAGCTGCTCCAGACCAAAGGTGAAGTGGCGGGCCGGGAAATCCACATGGGAGACAGGCTGGGAGAAAGCTGGGTGCCCAAAACCGGCGGAGATCCCCAGGCCTCTCAACACAGGATGGCAGTCTGTGGAAGCGAGGAGAGGCAGCGCAACGCCACAGGCTGGGAAAACACCTACTCCTGAGGCTTGCAGCCTAAAGGAATGAAACGCGGATTCTTAAACTTCCGGGAGACATAATGGCCAGGTAAACGGCTCTAATCCCTCCCCCCCTCACCCAGAGAATTCCTCGGGGAAAAAAAAGAATGCTGGAACAGAGGAGAAAGAAGTGGGGCTTCAGTGGTCAAATAGTAGAAGTTCATTAGTCCCAGAGGGGCAGAGTCGGCAGGGCTCAACACCAGGAGCCCAGACGTAATCTTGCTCCCCCAGGGGAAGTGCCAGATATCAGCTCAAACAACAAACAGCTGAGACCATTGCTGAAAAGCAACAGTGCTGGAGAACACCCATAGGCAGTGAGAAGTCAGGGAGCCAGACCCCTCCCCCACACCTCAGGAAACTGAAAGCTATAATTCTAGACTCACAACCCCCAGAATAAGAAAGCTGGGACAGAGTCCTGAACCTCAAAGGCAGAATTTGTTCGAAAGCCAGGAAAAGGCAAACCAACATGAAGAACACAAAAAAAACGAAGACAATAGATTCTTTTTATGGAGACAGGAATGATCAAAAAACCAATTTGAAAGAGGACAGCAATGACACTATAGATCCATCGGATACCTCAAAAGATAATGTGAACTGTTCTCCAGTCCAAAAAGCATTGCTGGAAGAGCTAAAGGAGGACTTTAACAAACAAATTAGGGAGGTAAAAGAAAAAATGGAAAAAAATGGAAAAAAATCCACTAATGAAATCAAGTCTCTAAATAATAAAA
The DNA here is from genome assembly GCF_011100635.1 of Trichosurus vulpecula. NCBI lineage: Eukaryota > Metazoa > Chordata > Mammalia > Diprotodontia > Phalangeridae > Trichosurus > Trichosurus vulpecula. Next base: position 377,796,988 of record NC_050575.1, on the reverse strand, counting down.
TTGGCAAAATGGCTATGGAGATTCAGAATCTAGAGAGAGAAAATGACACCCTGAGAGGCAAAATCAACCAATTGGAAAAGGAGACTCAAAAGCAAAATGAAAACATTAACTCATTAAAAATTAGAGTTGAGCAAGTGGAAGCTAATGAATCTATGAGGCACCAAGAAGTAGTAACAAAAAATGTAAAGAATGAAAAAATAGGAAAAAAAAATGTGAAATATCTGATTGGGAAAACAACTGACCTGGAAAATAGATCCAGGAGAGACAATTTAAGAGTTATTAGTCTACCGGAAATCCACGACGAAAAAAAGAGCCTTGACAGTATCTTCGAAGAAATTATCAAAGACAACTGTCCAGAGGTCCTAGAACCAGAGGGCAAAATAGTCATTGAAAGAATTCACTTATCACCCCCTGAAAGAGATCCCAAACTGAAAACACCAAGAAATATTATAGCCAAATTTCAGAACTATAAACTAAAGGAGAAAATACTGCAAGCAGCCAAAAAGAAGCAATTCAAATATCATGGAACTACAGTAAGGATCATGCAGGATCTCTCAGCTTCTACCTTAAAAGACAGGAGAAATTGGAATACAATATTCCGAAGGGCAAAAGAGCTGGGACTACAACCAAGGATCAACTACCCATCAAAACTAAGCATAATTTTTCAGGCAAGGTGATGGACATTCAATGAAATAAGAGAATTCCAGAACTTCCTGATGAAAAGGCCAGAACTCAGTGGAAAATTTAATCTCCAAATACAAAACTCAAGAGAGACATAAAAAGGTAACCAGGGGAGAAAACCCCCACAAACCTTATTAACCAATAAGGGTAGGTTGTCTGCATTTTTATGTGGGAGTATATCATCATATGTATGTTTTACACATATACACATATATGCCAGTTTTGAGAATGGTAAAGCTATTATGACAATTGAAAGGGATACACATAGATTGTGAATGCCTGTATAAATTAACTGATTTAAAGATAAAAACATAAGTAAGAGACGTAAAGGGAGGGCTATGAGAGAAGAGGTAAGGACGTAGTAGAAAAGGGTAAATTACACCAAATGAAGAGGCACAAAAACATATTATAGTAGAGGGAAAGAAGGGAGGGAAAAGAGCAGTATTTGAGTGTCACTGTCATCTGATCTGGTTCAAGAAGGGAATAACATACCCTGATAAGTTTAGAAATCTAACTTGACCTACGGGAAGTAGGAGGGGGAGGGGGTAAAAAAGGAGGGGGTGGTCAGAAAGGAGGGGAGAAGTAGCAAGTGGGAAATGGTAAGATAAGGGAGGGGAATACAGAGGGAGGGTAAACTGAGGAAGGCAGCGGTCAAAAGCAGAACTTTGTTGAGGAGGAGAAGGGGAAAGGGAGAAATAAAAGCATAAATGGGGAAATATGATGGAGAAAAAGACACAGATAGAAATCATAACTCTGAACGTGACGGGGATGAACATTCTCATAAAACAGAAATGGATAGCAGAATGGATTAAAAACATAATCCTACAATATGTGTTTACAAGAAACACATTTGAAACAGGGGAATACACACAGGGTAAAGGTAAAAGGCTGGAGTAAAATATATTGCGCCTCAGCTAAAGTAAAAAAAGCAGGTGTAGCAATCCTAATCTCAGACAAAGCAAAAGTAAAGATAGATTTAATTAAAAGAGATAAGGAAGGACATTATATCCTGCTAAAAGGAACCATAAACAATGAAGCAATATCATTGTTTAACATATATGCACCAAGTGGTAAGGCATACAGATTCTTAGAGGAGAGGTTAAGGGAGTTACAGGAAGAAATAGACAGCAAAACTATAATATTGGGAGACCTCAACCTCCCCCTTTCTGAACTTGATAAATCTAACCTCAAAATAAATAAGAAAAAAGTTAAGGAGGTAAACAGAATTTTAGAAAAGGCAGATATGATAGATTTCTGGAGAAAACCGAATGGCGATATAAAGGAATATACTTTCTTCTCAAAAGTACATGGCACATACTCAAAAATTGACCATGTACTAGGGCATAAAAACCTCACAATCCAGTGCAGAAAGGCAGAAGTAGTCGAAGCATCCTTTTCAGATCATGATGCAATAAGAATTATTTTTAATCAAGAACCATGGAAAAATAAGCTAAAAACTAATTGGAAACTAAATAATCTCATTCTAAAGAATGAGTGGGCCAAAGAACAAATCAGAGAAACAATTAATAACTTCATTCAAGAGAATGACAATAATGAAACAACATACCAAAACTTATGGGATGCAGCAAAAGCAGTTCTTAGGGGAAGCTTTATATCCCTAAACGCTTACATGAATAAAATAAGGAAAAAAGGAGACACATGATCTGGGCATACAGCTGAAAAAGCTAGAAAAAGAGCAAATTGAAAACCCCCAATTAAATAACAAATTAGAAATTCTGAAAATCAAAGGAGAGATTAATAAAATTGAAACCAAGGAAACTATTGAATTAATAAATAAAACAAAGAGCTGGTTTTATGAAAAAACCAATAAAATTGATGAACCTTTGGTCAATTTAATTAAAAAAAAGAAAGAAGAAAATCAAATTACCAGTATCAAAAACGAAAAGGGTGAGTTCACCTGTAATGAAGAGGAAATCAAAACAATAATTAGGAATTATTTTGCCTGACTATATGCCCATAAATTTGACAACCTTAGAGATATGGATGAATATCTACAAAAACATAAACTGCCCAGGTTAATAGAAAAGGAAATAAAATTTCTAAATAACCCCATCTCAGCAAAAGAAATTGAGCATGCCATCAATGAACTCCCTAGGAAAAAATCTCCAGGGCCAGATGCTGATTGCAGATGTGAATTCTATCAAACATTTAAAGAACAACTAATTCCAATACTTTGTAGAGTATTGGGAAAATAGGTGAAGAAGGAGTCCTACCAAATTCTTTTTATGACACAAATATGGTACTAATACCCAAACAAGGTAGAGCCAAAACACAGAAAGAAAATTATAGACCAATTTCTGTAATGAATATTGATGCAAAAATTTTAAATAAAATATTAGCAAAAAGATTGCAGCAATTCATCACAAGAATAATACACTATGACCAGGTAGGATTTATTCCAGGAATGCAAGGCTGGTTCAATATTAGGAAAACTATTAGCATAATTGACCATATCAACAACAAAACTGGCAGAAACCATATGATCATCTCAATAGATGCAGAAAAAGCCTTTGACAAAATACAACACCCATTCCTATTAAAAACACTAGAAAGCATAGGAATAAGTGGAACCTTCCTTAAAATTATAAATAGCATCTACCTAAAACCATCAACGAGCATTATTTGTAATGGGGATAAGCTAGATGCATTCCCAATAAGATCAGGGGTGAAACAAGGATGTCCATTATCACCCCTACTATTCAATTGGGTACTAGAAATGTTAGCTGTAGCAATAAGAAAAGAAAAAGAAATTGAAGGAATTAGAATAGGAAAAGAAGAAACTAAATTATCACTTCTTGCAGATGATATGATGATTTATTTAGAGAATCCTAGAGAATCAAGTAAAAAAACTACTTGAAATAATAAACAACTTTAGCAAAGTTGCAGGATATAAAATAAACCCACATAAATCCTCAGTATTCCTATACATTACTGACAAAGCCCAACAGCAAGAGATAGAAAGAGAAATTCCATTCAAAGTTACTGCAGACACTATAAAATATTTGGGAATCTATTTGCCAAGACAAACCCAGGGCCTATATGAACATAACAATGAAACATTTTTCACACGAATAAAGTCAGACCTGAATAAATGGAAAAATATCAGTTGCTCATGGTTAGGCTGAGCTAATATAATAAAAATGTCAATTTTACCTAAATTAATCTATCTATTCAGTGCCATACCAATCAAACTACCAAAAAATTATTTTACAGAGCTGGACAAAATAATAACAGAATTCATCTGGAAAAACAAGAGGTCTAGAATATCTAGGGTATTAATGAAAAGAAATGCTAGAGAAGGTGGCCTAGCCATACCAGATATCAAATTGTACTACAGAGCAGCAGTCATCAAAACTACCTGGTACTGGCTAAGAAACAGAGGTGTGGATCAGTGGAATAGGATAGGTACACAAGATGGAGAAGTCAACGACTATAGCAATCTACTCTTTGATAAACCCAAAGAGGCCAGCTTCTGGCCTATGAATTCACTATTTCACAAAAACTGTTGGGAAAATTGGAAAATGGTAGGGCAGAAACTGGGCATAGACCAATATCTTACGCCATATACCAAAATAAAGTCAAAATGGGTTCATGATTTAGGAGTAACGGCTGATACTATAAGTAATTTGGGAGAGCAAGGAATAGTTTACTTATCAGATTTATGAAAAAGAAAAGAATTCATGACCCAACAAGAGATAGAGAGCATTACAAAATGCAAAATGGATAATTTTGATTATGTTAAATTGAAATGTTTTTGTACAAAAAAAGCCAATGCAACAAAAATTAGGAGGGAAGCAGAAAATTGGGAGAAAATCTTTACAAGTAGTATCTCTGCTAAAGGCCTCATTTCTAAAATATACAGGGAACTGAGCCAAATATATAGGAATACAAGCCATTCCCCAATTGAGAAATGGTCAAAGGATATGAACAGGCAGTTTTCAGAGGAAGGAATTAAAGCTATCTATAGGCATATGAAAAAATGCTCTAAATCACAACTGATTAGAGAAATGCAAATCAAAACAACTCTTAGATACCACATCTTTCCTGTCAGATTAGCTAAAATAACAAAACAGGAAAATTATAAATGCTGGAGAGGATGTGGGAAAATTGGAACATTGTTGCATTGCTGGTGGAGTTGTGAGATGATCCAGCCATTTTGGAGAGTAATTTGGAACTATGCCAAAAGGGCCACAGGAATGTTCATACCCTTTGACCCAGTAATGCCACTTCTAGGGTTGTATCCCAAAGAAATCACACAAGCAGGAAAAGGACCCATATGTACAAGGATATTTATAGCAGCTCTTTTTGTGGTAGCCAAGAATTGGAAATCAAAGGGATGCCCATCAATTGGGGAATGGCTGAACAAGCTATGGTATATGAAGGTAATGGAATACTATTGTGCCATAAGAAATGGGGATGATACGGACTTCATAATAACCTGGAAAAACCTACATGACATAATGCTGAGTGAGCGGAGCAGAGCCAGGAGAACACTGTACACAACCACAGATACATGGATTCTGTGAGGACTAACCCTGACAGACTTCACTCTTCTCAGTAACACAAGGTGCAGGCACAACTCCAAAGGACTCACGATGGAGAATGCTATCTACATCCAGAGAAAGAACTACGAAGTTTGAATGCAGATTGAGGCACACTTCATGCGCACCTTTTTCTCTTCTCTTTTGTTTTTGTTTTTGGGTTGTTTTTTTTGTTTGTTTGTTTGTTTTGGTTCTGTTTCTTCTTTCTCATGACTCATTCCATTGGTCATAATTCTTCTCCGCAACTTGACTAGTGTATAAATTAATTCAATGCGAAGTTATTCGTGGTAGTTATATGAGATTCCATGCCATCTTGGGGAGGGAAGGGGGAGGGAAGGGAGAAAATCTGGAACTCAAAATTATGTAGAACCGTTTGTTGTAAACTAAAAATAAAAATAAATATTAAAAAAAAGAATTACAAAAATAGTTAGGCTTAGAGATCACAACTCCACCAGGACTTTTCAGGCTGTTATTCCTTCATCTTCTGAGGCAAGGTCTTGGTCCAGAACTCCTACTTATCCCTCTTCAGGCTCTTTCCCACATACAACTGCAAATTCAGCTGCAGGTACTCTTCCTTCTGGTCATAGACAGGCCAGTGAATAAAGTCTCCACCATTTGGGTCCCTGGGAGGAAAAACCAAACATTTAGACGAGAAAGGGGCCACTGCATTGACAAGCCTAGCAAGCCACCATCAGCTCAGCCTGAAAGTCAAGGAAGGGGCCCCAAGGAAGGGGTCAGCTGACAGTAGTAGCACCCATAGAGAGACTTCTTGACCCATCCTTAAGCAGTTTGGTCTTAATTTTTTGTGTTGCACCTTTCTAACACATCTGAAGTAGAAGGTTCAAAGAGTGAAAGAACTCACATAGGGAATAAGTAGCCAAGTCAGGATTTGAACTCATATCATTGCACACCATTTCATTGGGGCAGCTTCATGGTACAGTGCATAAATCTCAGCCTAGAGACAGGAAGACCTGAGTTCAAATCCAGCCTCAGACACTTACTAGCTCAGTGACCCTGGCAAATCACTTATCCCTGTTTACCTTTGTTTCCTCATCTGTAGAATGAGCTGGAGAAAGACATGGCAAACCACTCCAGTATATTTGCCAAGAAAACTGCAGATGGGGTCACAAAGAATCAAACACAACAATACTGGACTCCAAATTCCAGGCTCTTGCCACTACCACCTGTCCTAATGGTTCCCAAAGGGGAAGAGAAGTCACTGAGACTGAAGGGTGGTGTTGTGGGCCAAGAGAATTCCTGATCTTCCTTGTTTTCCTTTCAAGATGTGCATTTGTAGGGTGAGTCTGCCAGAGCAATGACTACCCCAACCCTAGTCATGAACTTGAAGAAGAGCTACAATTGGACAGATCCTCTGTGCAGGATTGATGGAAGCACAAGGATAAGAATCACCCAGGCTGGGATGGTGGGACAGGTTAGCATCTACATCAGAGGAGAGGATGAGGGCATTGCTGAGGTCACCAGGTCATTAAGATGGAAATGTGTTTTTTTGCATTCCTGCCTCATCTTCCCTTCTGGGGAGTAAACTTGAGAAAGTCAGACACTGTGTCTTAATTATCTTTGTGTCTTCCCTAGAGCTGAACCAAGGGGTCTGCATGTTGGATGTGCTTAATCATGTGAATTGAATCGAACAGAATAGCTGATTCAATCTCTTGATTCAGTTCACCTGAAAAAAACAGATTGAGTTAGGGGCTGATACCTTAATCTCTACTCACTCAGTCAGCTAGGCAACTATTCACTGCCTCCTCAGTCCCTGGCACTCTGCCAAGGGTTAAAAAAACAAATGCAAAGAATAAAAATTGTTAGAAACATACTCACATTGTCTAGAAATAAGCAAGACTCATTGGGAAGTCAGGAACATTTTAATTATAATTTAAATTTATTCCCCGAATAAATGGGTACCTCCCCTGAACAGAGTACAGGAGAAAGTACAAAGGACTCAGATGGACGCCAGTCCTTTAGTAGACCCTCACCTTGAATCTCCCACCAGGCTCTTCATTGGCCAGATACTGACTGCCTAAGTCATGCTCTCCTCAAATGGCTCATTTAAGCATGTGTACAAGCCTCTGACCTTTCACCTGACCGACCTGAGGCCTGGTTTCTGCTAAAGCTGGGGTGGGGGAGGAAGGGAACTACACCTTCAGTTCTGTGGAAACAAAACTCCTCCTCCCACTTCTTACAAAATTAAAAACCAAATTTCTTCTCAGGCAACTGGGCCTCTATTCAGGGTCTCCTGGGGGAACCTGGTAGGGCAGAAGGATTAGATGTGGTATTAGATAAGGCCATTCCTCTCTCTGAACTTCCGTTTCCTCTTCTGTAAAACAGCCACGATAACAATCCCTCCCTTCCCCCACTGCTACCCCCACAAGGTATTTGGGAGGATCAAATAGCAGCTAGATGATAGGTGGACTGAGTGATGAACATGGAACCAAGAAACTATTAGTTCAGATCCTGACTCAGACCCTTAACTACCTCTATGGCACTTGGCTTGCTCTCTCAGCCTCAGTTTCTTCATCTGTAAAATGGGGATAGTGCCAGCACCCACTTCACAGGAGTGTTTTGAGGCTATCAAATGAGAATGGCACACACAAAGCTCTTTGTAACCCTTCAAGCAGTATAGAAATGCTAACAACATTTAGCTATTGTTATTATCACTATTCAATGGGCTGATGCATGGGAAGGTGCTTTGTGGAAAGGTAAGGCATTTTATTCATTTTGATGTCAGAGAGAGTAAGGTAGATGATGGATATGGCAGGCCAGAGCCCCAGGTATTCTGCCCCCTCTGCCCCCCAGCATGGTCCGCTTTCACAAAATCAGGCCAGCGTAGGCAAGGGTATCTCCAAATTCTCCTATTATGTATCACTTTCTCATTATTCTCATTGTTACCATTCTGTTTCAGACATGTTCCATCACTTACCTAGATTCTTTTTTTTTTTTGAGGCAATAAGAGTTACCTGTCTTGCTCAGGGTCACATAACTAGTGTCTGGGGCCAGATTTGAACTAGGTCCTCCTCACTATGGCGCCAGTCCTCTCTTCACTGCCCCACCTACCTGTCCCCACTTATCTGGACTCTTGCAACAGTCTCCAAACTGGCCTCCCAGTCTCCCCCTCTAATTGGAAAAAAAAATCTCCAACACTTTAGTCTGGCATTCAGAGCCCTCTCTTCTGCTTTTCCAGCCTTATCTCATACTATTTGGACTCTGATCTGTGCTGTGTACATCATGTTTCACCAACAATTGATTCACTGCTCTCCACTGAAAATCAATCACCTTTTCCTACCTTTCTGCCTTGGCTCACTTCGCTCCTCATGGCTAGAATAACCTATCCCTCATTGTTACCTGTTGAAATTCTTCAGTTCCTTCAAGAGCCAATTTAACTACCATGTCTTCCATAAAGTCTTCTCTATATAGCAGCAGAAGGACCCTTTTCTTCCTCAGAGTTCTCACCCCACAAGCTTGTGACACCCCTGTGGATTTAGGTTCTGTTACCTGAGTATGACATGAATCCCTCTCCCCTAAGAAGGGGAGTGCCATCGTGAATCCAGCCCTTGTATTAACTTTGTGTCCCCCCAGGCTGGACACAGAAGCTGCTCCAGAAATGCTTCTGGAATAAACAGCAGGAGAACCTTGGCCTCAAAGGCCAAGATTGGGATTCTAGTCCTGGCTCAGCTGGTAACAGACAATTAAGGCAATTTATATCTCTCTGGTTTCAAATTCCTCTCCTACTAAAAGAGTACATTGGACTAAATTATTGTCAAGAAGTTTTCCCATAAAGCTTCCTAAAAGGGGACATTGGAATTGAGCTTTAATAGATGGGGAAGAATTCAATAGATCAAGCAGGCCTATGAGAGGTAACAGGATGGGGGAGGAAGGAAGACTGGACTGAAAACTGGGAGACACCTGGGCTTGAATCCCAGGTCTGATGTTTATTGACTGTTATGCTGGAGAAATGGATATATGTAATGGCAAGCAAAGTGAGATTTTTGCTGGATCGAATGTGTGTTTAGTTTTACCCAATCAGAGACTTGTGCATTGAGTTCTAGCCAATCAGATGTGCATGAATTCAGCCAATCAGAGCCCTCAGTTCTAGCCAATCAGATGCTGGCTAGAGCTGTATATAAAGAGAGCCCAGAGTGTGGGAGAAGCAGACATTGAGAGGGCATTGAAGAGAAGGTATCAAGAGAGAGCTGTCAGCATTGAGAAGAAAAGAGTTAAAGAATGAGCTGTGAGCACTGAGCTGAGAGGAAACCTAAAAGAGCTGGGAGGACACCTCTAGAGCAGAGAGGAGATCTCCAAGAGTGAGAAGACCTTTGATGGCAGAAACTAGCTGAAGGAGCCTCTGAACTTTGAAGGTGAATGGAGGCAAGTTAGCTTAAGCCTCTTTTGAGAGCTGTTAAATTGAACTGGGCTGTTAACACAGAGCATCTGGACTTTGGAGGTAAATTGAAAAGATAGTGTTGGTGTGTGTTGCTGCCCTGTTAAGCTTTGTTTTCCCAGAAACCAAAGCTGTGGGCAGGAACCCTTAGAGCCTGGTGTAGGGCAGGAGCTTAGAATGGAGCAGTTCCCATGAGTTGATACCTGGTACAAGAGCAGAGAGCTGCCTACATGGGAATCCAGGAGAGAGTATGGAGGAGTCAGCCTACAGAGGAAGAGCCATGGGACTTGGAAGTCAACCTGGAGTCAAGATGAAAGATGACTTTACTTGGACCCTTGTTCTAGTTCCTCTCAGCACTAAGGCAGTCAAGTGCTTTTGACTGAGTCTTGCCTTTGATTGAATCAAAAGTCTTTGATGACTTGCTTGAGTCACAAGAAAGCCTAAGTCACATGGTTGTGACACCCTCTGACCCTGAAGAAGTGTATGATATGCTCTGAGGTTAGCATTTTGCTTTGGGGCCTCACTCATTGGAAGAATGTTGGTGTAGAGATTCTGGGTAGCCATTAAGGAACCCCCTCAGCATTGAAAACCCAGATGTTGGTGCTTCTCCCTCTGGTAACTATGTATGCTTGTATTGCTATGGACAGACAGTTAGAAGCCCTATCTACCTGATTTGCGTTATTTGCTCTGTTTATATAATTTCTGCTTGTAATTTCTGTTTGTGTTTTCTCTGAAGTTCAGGGTGCTGATTTTTTACCCTGAACTAAGTGAATGATCTATGTATGTTTAATTAAAGTGAGACTGTGGACCCTTTAAAATTGCTTTTCTTAGAAAAGCAGATCAAAGGATCTGTGCTAGCAGCCCTCCTGTGTGCTGGAGTTATTGGCCTTACACAGCCACAGTAGCTGCAAGTAACCTTATTGCTACAATATGTCACCACCTCTAGGCTCCTCAGAAGTTTGTTGTTGTTGTTCAATTGTGTCTGAATCTTCATGACCACATTGACCATAGTATACCAATACTAACCATGAGGTTTTCTTGGTGAAGATATTGGAGTGATTCACCATTTTCTTGTTCAGTAGATTAAGGCAAACAGAGGTTAAGTGACCTGCCCAGGGTCACACAGCTAGTAAGTATCAGGTTGGATTTGAAATCAGATCATCCTGACTCCAGGATGTCTCTATTCATGGAGACCTCCTGAGAAGTTTACCCATACATAAAATGGGAATGACGATTCTTGCACTCCCTACCTCATGGATTGTTATGAGAAAGGCACTTTATAAACCAGTATGATAATATGAAGGGAGGACTTTGTAGACACAAAAAACCTGAACAAAGGCACAAAGGTAAGACACTATAGGGAATAGATGAGTTTGGCTGGAGCACAGAGTGTATGCGGGGAATAATATGGGATAAAGCAAGAAAGGCATGGAGACCTCAAAATGTTCAGTCTCTGAATTCTGGGCTGGGTTTGATTAAAAGTCGGGAATCCTTTCTTCTCCCATCTCCGTGGCATCTGCATGGCCAAAATGAAACTCAATCTCACGGGTGCTTTGGCAAAGGATATTCATAAGATTGGAGATTTCAAGCTGGAAGGTACTTCAGAATAACATCTGGTCCAAGCACCTCATTTTCCAGATGAGGAAGCTGTTGTCAAATCAGGATGAAAAACAATAGTTTCAGAATGAAGGAAGAGTCAATGTGGCATAATGGACAGAGTAATTAGATGTAGGGGCAGCCAGGTGGCACAATGAATGGGCAGAGCAGCAGGCCTGGAGTCAGAAAGTCTCATCTTCCTAAGTTCAAATCTGGCTGCAGACACTTAGTACCTGGGAGATCCTGGGCAAGTCATTTAACCCTGTTTGCCTCAGGTTTTTCATGAGGTGGAGAAGAAAATGGCAAACCACTCCAGTATCTTTGCCAAGAAATCTTCAAAAGAGATAATAAAGAGTTGGACATGAGTTAAAAACAAGTAACAACTAGGTGCATTTAGAGCTGCTTTTAACACTTAATGTGGTTCTAACGCTACTGAGTACAGGCAAATAACTCCAACTTGCATTGATGATGCATTGAATAAGGATCTTAGTCCTAAAAGCCTGGGGTCAGGAATCCATTCTGATACATGTGAGCTGTGTGACTTTTGGCAAAGTCGCTTAATCCTCCTGAGATTCAGTTTCCTTCTTTGTAAAATATCCAGTCAATACATCATTCCATAGGCTGTCCTAGGCACTGGGTATGCAACTATAAGAGCAAATAGCTCCCTGCCCTCTAGTTGCTTCAATTCGATGGTTCTAATTTCCAGATCTCTAAATTGGGAATGGTATCATACACATACCATCAAAGACACATGGTCATTGCAAAATTACAGACATGAGATAATATACATCAAATATTTTTATGAAAGAAATATTTTTATGACAGCTATCAATCCCAGAAGATAGAGAGAGCCTTCCCACAACCGTGATTCTTTCTTCCAAAGATCCACAGGGCGTTAGATCTTAAAGGTGACAGAGAACAGAATATTGGATCTAGAAGGGACCGTCACCACCACCACCCTCCTCCTCCTCCTCCTCCTCCTCATCCTCATCCTCATCCTCATCATCATCATCATCAATCATCACATTAATTTAGCGCTTATGCTGTGCCCAGAACTGAACTAATAAACACTTTACAATTTTTCTCAGTTCGTCTTCAGAACAACCCCGGGAGATAGATATTACTATTATCCCCATTTTAAGGATGAAGAAACTGAGGAAAACCAGTTAAATGACAGTGTCTGAGGATAGATTTGAAATCAGGCCAGTTTTCCAAGCATTCTAAACATTGCATCACCTAGCTGCATCCTCCATACCTTAGTTTATAGAATATTAGAGCATAGAATATTACAGTTGAAAAAAAATTTGCAAAGTAGAGTATCAGGAGTGGAAGGAAACTTGAAACAGATTGTGTTGAAACCCAGAATGTTAGAATCAGATTGGATTGGACCCTTCCAGCTCTAAAGATATGAGTCTATAAACAGAATATCTGAGTGGTGAGAGCATGAGACTAGAGAATGAAAAAGCTTAGAACTTTAGAACCTGAAATATTTAAAACACAGAATATTGGAAGGATTTTAGGATATAGTATGCCCAGAGTGGAAGGGATGGAATCTTGGCACACACAAAAAAAATGTTTAGGGGAAAATGAGAATAAGATTTTCACCTCAATTCCATGTAATGAAAGTTGGGTTTCCAGCCCTGCCCTAAGATGTTTTGGCAGTTTCTCTTGGTACTGAAACCCTTACTTCTCAGCCAACATACCTTGTAATGGCCAGGATCTCATCCTCACATTTGCTCCTGAGGCACTGAACCATGGAGGCAGAATTGTGTCTCTCACAAGCAAATAGATTGGCAATGACCTGCAAAGAGGGACCAACAAAGAGTTAATATTCTCATAGAGGAATCCCTGGACTGTATCACAATAGAGGGATCCTTAAGCTAGTAATGGCGAAAAGAAGACCAAGCTGGAATCTGACTGTCTACAGGGGAGAGTCCCTCAATCATGAGCCTGCTCGGTAAAGGGCTCAGTGCCAGCCAATGGGGATGGGGATGGGCAGGAGCAGGTTACAAAGACACAGTCCCTGCTCCCAAAAAGTTTACCATTAACTCAGAGAGAAAAGACCTAAATATCCCTAAAGGACACATGATAAGGTCTGATATATTGAAAGAGCTGTGACATTGGCTCAGAGAGCTGAGTTCTGGTTGCACCTCAGTCACCAACTCATTGTGTGATCTTGGACAAGTCACAGAATGACAGAACCAGAGAGGTAGAAGGTACCATACAGATCATTCCATCTCACCTGTACCTGGGACCCCTTGGAGAATGCTTCCTGCTTTTCTGGGGGTGTCAAAAAAGAGAATTTGGAGCTAGAAGGGACTTTACAAACCATCTAATAAAACCAGCTTTTACAGAGGAAGAAACTGAGGCCCCAAGAAGGAAATGCCTGACCTACAATCACAGAACCAAGGAAGAAGCAGAGGCAGGAATTGAATTCTCCCTCTCTGTGACTCAGTTTCCTCTCCTGTAAAATAAGGTGGTTGGACTGGATGATCTCTATGGTAACTGTCAGCTTCAACATTCAGTGGCATTCCAGTGTACATTCTTATTGCCCGGGAGAGCTGGAAGATCAATGGGACACCAGGCCATGGGGTTGGGAGGCCAAAAGTAATTGCAAAGAACAAAGAACAAGGAACTTACATTCATAATTGATTCTGATCTGGAAGAAATGAAGCCAGGAAGGATGGCCACACTGCTCTGAATGATTGCTCTGTGGAACAAGACCTTGAACATAGGGGACACAACCTGGGGGAGCAAAGCACAGCAGAGGGGAGAAGGGAACAGTCATGGGGAGACCCAGACAGTCCTAGCTTAGCAGAGACAGAGAGACTGTGAGTCTGAAAGCCAGGGCTGTTATTTACCCTGCCATACCCCTAAGCCAATGGTATAAGAGAGTCCCAAACAGCAGACTCTTTTTGGGATCCTGGTCTTTGGGCCCTTTGGCACAGCCAGGCCTATAAGACAATTAGATAGAAAAGAGGGCTAAGTAGCGTTGGCCATGGTCCACAGCACTCTGGGTGGTTCAGTAAAAGGTTATGATAAGATGCCTGTGCTCTATAACCCAGCTACACTATTCCAATGTCCTGCCCCCTTATAAGGTAACATTGTCTATTGATTATTGATTACTATTTGTTTATCGATTATGAGAAATCCCAGGGTTGTTGTGAGGATCAAATGACTTCAAATCCAAGAGTTTTTTCCACTATATCATGGGAATTTCCTACTTTCCCACCAGCTCTTATTTTTTTAGCATTATCCTTACACCGAAGTCTTCTTCCCATGCACATCACAGCCTAGAGGCTATGTCAGAGATGTGCAAACTCCTAGGGGAGGAGGGTTATTAAGCCATAAGATCTTTGCCTCTAAGCCCCCTAATGGATTTTATGTATGTCATATGAGGGACAGCCATGCTAAGCTCTCAGAGGGTCATCAGCAAAGACTGGAGAGAACAGACCTGCAGCCACAGCTTGTCACAAAGGCCACCCGGGAAGGTGCAGAGAGCCTCTGAGCAGCATTGGGAAAACATGCACCTCAGTGGCGAAATCGGGTATCACTTGGTCTTGAATTATTTCATTATTACACTGTGTATTTCTTTTCCTCTTACTAAAAGTTGTTAGTAAGCTTCTAAAAAGGGATAACTCATCTACTATCTCCAGTAAAGTAAGAGGGAAAAGGTTGTAGATGTTTAGTTGGGACTAGGGCAGGGAAGTGTAGTGGGATCTGCAAATGAAAGGCAAGGGCAGGTGCCAGCCTTAGAGAAAGAAGTCAGCAGCCCCAATGGTTCTGAGAAGGGGAAAGATAAGAGAAGACGAAGAAAAACTCAGGTCTGTGAGACTAGTTTTGGCTACAAGAGGCCTCCTTCAGGCTGGGGTCATATCTTTACCACCTACATGTGAGGAAATACTTGTTGCCCTGGCAGACTCCCCAAATATGGTCACATGGACAGGATCTCCTCCAAAGTGGGTGATGTTCTTCTGGACCCACCCCAGGGTAGCCATCTGATCCAGGTAACCCCAGGGGCCGGGTGTATGCTCATCCCCAGTGCTGAAAACCAGCTGTTAGAGAATGTTGGAGAATTCATAGGATTATGATATTTAAAGACCATCTCATGTCGCTGGATAATGCAATGGACAGAATGCTGGACCTAGACATGGCAAGACCATTTGTTTGCTACTAGCTGTGTGACCAGGGGTTATTCATTTAGATCTCTGCCTCAGTTACCTCATCTGGAAAATAGGGATAATAATAGCATATATCTCTCAAAGTTCTTGCAGGGATAAAATGAGACACTGTTTATAAAGCACTTTGTAAACCTTAAAGGACCATACAAATGCTAGTTGTTGTTGTGCTTCTTTTACAGACGTTAACTGTTGAGACAGATCTTGAATTCCTCCACCTGAAGGACTCCCAGTATGGGCCTCTTTAGCAGCTCTCTGGACCTTCCAGGGGGAGCCTCTGCCATGCTGCTTTCTTCCCTTCCAGCTTACTCCCCAATCTCTTCCACCTCCCCACAAACTGCCTTGCCCCCACTCTCCCTTCCCCCTCCTTTTTTTTACCTCTCTTTTCTTGTTTGTCCTTCCCTACTAGAATTTCGAGTCAAGTCAAGAAACCTTTACTGATCACCTACTATGTGCCAGGCACTATACCAAGCTCTGATCATACAAAGAAAGGTAAACATAATCCCTGCCCTGGAGGACTTTATTGTAATGGGGGAGACAGCATGCCAATAGCCGTGCCCAAACCAGAACTATACAGGATAGAGTGGGGATGATCCCAGAGGGAAAGCCCTGGCAGTAAGGGAGATGGAGAGGCTTCTTGCAGAAGGTGGGATTAGCACTGAGTCCCGAAGGAAGCCACTAGGAGGAGGAGGGAAAATGAACAGATAAAATGGAGTATCTTTTTCAGGGACCAGGAAGAAGGCAGAATGTGCAGGAGAATGAGATTACAAAGTTAGGAGGAGGCCAAGCTCCTCTCCATGAACTCCAGTCCAGCAACATGGTCCTTCTTGCTGTCCTCACACACAACTCTGTACCTCCCAAGTCTGACTTTCCCTGGCTATCCCCATGACTGGAATTCCTTAAAGGCATGTGAGACAGCTCTAATCCAGCTTTCTTCAAGAGATCTCACTTTGCCTCCTCCCCCCTCCCCCCAATACCCCTCACTGCTAGTGCCTTCTAGAGCAAGAATCCCAGTTTGAGGCTTTATAGAAAATTGTTCCTGGGGAAGCTAGAGGAAGCATGAGTTTATTACTATGCGGTGCACCAACCAGGCAAAACAAAAATGAAAGCCTCTCTCTCTCTCTCTCTCTCTCTCTCTCTCTCTCTCTCTCTCTCTCTCTCTCTCTCTCTCTCTCCCTCCCCGTGACAACCTCCATTGACAGGCAGAGATTAAGGGAACTTATATCAGAGAGACTCATACATTGGCAAGGACTTAGTGAGAGTACACACTCACAGTGAGGAATGAGCAGGTCAGTCTTATCCCTTAAAGGGAGATTGGTCAGGACATCAGCACCACATGTGAGAGATGGTATTCTTAATCAGACCTGGATGTGGTGGGGAAATTCCTCAGGATCCCTTATTGATGCTGGACTCAGGAACTCCAAGAATGGGTGTCAGCACACAGTCATGCAGTCAGCTGGGAATCTATTCAGTTGAGGTTACAGGATCAGAATAAGTCAGGGTGTGTGAAAGTACTGGCTATTTGTTATTATTTAAATGTTTATGGTTACTTACCCTGTGACTCCCTATTGGAGTCCTATCACTTATAACAACAATGTGACACAATGTATTTCAAAAGTCACAATTGTCACACCTTCGCTCTAAAATCACTTCTCCTTTACATTGTATATATTTTGTATCCTTATAGCTATTTATATGCTGTCTCCCATTAGAACTGAACTCCCTGAGAATAGAAATGGACTTCCTTTTGTATCCCAAGCACTTACCACAGTGATTGGCTTATAATAACTGCTTAAAATGCTTGTTAACTGACTGATTGACTGAATAAGGGGGTGATGGTCTAACCACTGCTGTACGAAGACCACTGACAGCTGAGTGGAGGATGAACTGGAGTAGGGAGAGAAGGGGCAAAGAGGCCAACCAAGCAGTCATTGTAAGTCTGAGAGTAACGTAGTGAGAGTTTGAACTGGAGTGGTGATAGTGTCCAGCTCCTCCTGTAGGACTGAGGTAAAGGAGGAGATAGCAACAGAAGGCATCTGATCAATATAAGATAAGGAGGAGGGCATAGGAGGGAGATCAGTGGAAGGCCTCATTTTTTTCAGCAATATATAAAGCAAGGTTGTGAGCTGAGATGGTGAGGGGAGGAGAAGCCAATGAGAAGTTTGAAGACGGATGCAAAGGTTTAGAAAAGCCAGGCTGAGAACTGATTACAGAGGTGCAAAAAGGTTGTCTCGCCACAGCGATGACACAGTTAAGATTATGAAACATTAATCTGAATGGACCAAGCAACACAGTTTCATGATTTTCTCTAACTTCATTTGGCAGTATGTGAAGAAGAGCAAAAAGTGTGGATGCCATTGGGAGTGAGGCAAGGCTGAGGGTTGGCAGGGAATAATTTGTCATAGGATAAGGGGTCAGTGTACATATCAAGTGATTCACTAAGGGGTTAGGATGGAGAAGGGAAGAGAGTATAACCAGCAGGGGTGATAGCCTGGGAAAGAACTGAGGGTAAGGAGATTGAAGGTCAAGGTGAGGATGAAGAACAGAGTTAGGGGTTACAAGGCAGAGAGTCTAGTAGAATGGTAAGAGATTATAACTAGATAGAGGAATTTCAGAGTTAATGAACATATAAGTGGAACACTCATGAGTGAAGGTAAAATCAAGGGTGTTACCATCTCTGTAGCTGAGGTGGCGTGGAGGAGTAGGTTATGAGAAATGAATATACGGAGGAACTGGGGAGTTAGAATGTTTAAGGGAATAGCAAGATGAAGTCCCTCAGTATGAAGACGGGACTTGGGACAGAGAAAAAGACTGTAAAGAAGGCACTTAACTCACTGAGAAAGAAAGGAGAGTGTACTACAGGGTGGTAAATAACAGCCACTAGAATCTTGATTGGGTGATGAATATGGATTTAATGATCCTCAAAGGAGAAGTTGCTGAGTGATGGTTGTAGAGGGAGAGTCTGGAAGTGGTAATGGGAAACAAGAAGTATTTTGGCTTCCCTGTGATGGAGGCATGAGTGAGAAAGAAAATAGTGCCTAGAAATGATCACCAGGAAAGTTGCCATCAGAAAAATGTCAGGGCTTCAGGAGTACAAGCAGAGACAAGAGGTAAGAAAGGAAAGGGTTAAAGATAAAAACAGTTTTGTTACTTATGGAGCAGGCATTCCAGAGAGCACAGTAAAAGGGATAGATAACTTTACATAAGTCATTACAGAAAATTGTGAGTGGGAGATAACTCATGTGAAGACTTCACAGAGAGAGAAAATACAGATTATTTCCTTCTTTCATTCTTAAAGTAAGTAGAGTTGGAGGCGGGAGGGGAGGGATTAAAATGGACTCAGGATTTAACCTTGCAGGGAGTGGATTGCCTAACTCTTAGGAATTCAGGCCTTGGGACAGTAAGTGCCCTCCCTTTCTCTCCCTTAGTCCTAGCACAAAGTTTTTACCAAATAAGGATATAATGGACTACATACGGGTTCTTTGTTTCCTGCTCCAGGAAGACTCCCCCTCCCCTCCTTCATTCCTCCTCTTTACCTTAGCCATATTACTGCCACCTCAGCATCTAGTTGCTAAATAAAGAGTTATGTTTTGAATTGGCTGTGCTTGATTTCCTGGTTCTTTGTCTAGCTTTTTGCACCTAGATTGTAAGCCCACCTCCCAGCCAATGGAGAGGAGGGATAGTGGTGGGCAGGAATCTTTTGCGTTAGGATATAAATTGGTGCCTTGCCTTTTGTAATTCACCTCCTTCCACTAGTTTGTCCTAGTGGAGGTGACGCAACTTTCTCGTGAGAATTGAATGAATACTTTCTGTTCTTACATCCAGACGCCTCTTTGCTTTATAAATTTTATATTGGTAAGGGTACCCCACACAATTGGGACTTGGAAAGCTAATGTAATCATGACCTTTATTACTATGCAGTACAGCAAGCCAGGATTAGGTTAACACAGTAGGATCATCTCGTTTACTTTTGTGACCACAATACTTAGTACTTAATGTTTTATCTACCTGCCTATCTGTCTTCTAGTCCAACCATCCCTCCATCCATCCATCCATCCATCAATCCAACCATCTGTCCATCTATCCATCTGTCCAGCCAGCCAGCCAGCCATCTATCTATCTATCTATCTATCTATCTATCTATCTACCTACCTACCTACCTATCTATATATCAATTGATCAATCCACCTATCTTTCTATCTAGAATCTGAGGCCAAGGGAGAAGTGAACTTATTGGTCCTAAGAAATAGGGCCATAATTTGAAATTGGGTCCTCTGGCCACAAACCTAATGCTTTTTCTACAATATCATTAGTTTGGGGGGAAGGCAAGGAAAGACAAAATATAAGTTGTCTAGTCAGGAATTTATCTTTATCAACATTCAACCACTCACAGATCTGGAAATTGCACTCATGTTTCGCTGGGGTCAAATCTCACCTGAAGAACCCAAGGACACCAGCCCTTTACTGGATGGTCACCACTACCACATTCTGGGAGGCAGACAATATTTAACCATCATATGTGAAAGTAGAGCCAACAATGAGACTACCACCATGGATCTGCACCATCATCTGCAGAAATCAGACATGGCTTTCTTTACAGGAACAAATATCACCAAGCATGACTCTGCCACTCCAGTTGAGCAACTGGAGAATATTGTATGCTGTTATCTTGTGACCAATGATAAAGTAGCTCTAAAGGTGAGTGAATTTGCCTATCAAGATACTGTATATCAGGAGTTGACAAGATTTGCATCAGAGCTCCTCTCAGGTAAGAGCCCACTTGACTTAACTCAGAGGTAGTTCAGATCCTCCTTGGAATCTTCCTGGGAGAATCAACTCCCTAAGATCCTCTTGCTGCCAAATACACACTGAGCAAAACAGGTGCTTCCAAAAGATCTTTGTTCCCATGGGAACAGGGAAAAGAGGCAGAACTCCCTTCTAAGGGACACAGACCCAAACAGACAATAGAGAATGCACCCTGGGCAATAAGATCTTCATCATCATCTTGTGAGTGTTCAACTGTGGCCCAGAGAACCTTTCTATGTAACAGTAGCTGCTCTCTCCAAGCAAAGATAACCTGCTAGAATAGATTAGCAGCACTAGGCTATGCCTTCTATTGGTTCTTTTTTTAATTTGTATTACTTTTTAATTTATATCATAAAACAAGCATTTCTATAACAAAGTATAATAAAAAAGATTGCACATGAAACAGCAAAGCTACTATATACAACTTGTTATTCCTTTTAAATAACAATTCCTTTGATAACAAAGTTATCAAAATACATTCTATCTCTTTTGTGGTTGTTCTTACAGGTTACTCACTTTATAGGGAGAAGTTTCAAGTGATTAATATTCATCTTTAAAGGACTTTAACCCATACCCTGCCCATAGACCTGTGTTTAATCCTTCTAATTATATTTGCCTTGTGGAGATGTGGTGGGGCAGGAAGGAATATCGTTTCAGTCTTATATCACTGACACCAAACAGGATACCCCAACTACAACACTGGAGACCACAGTAACTTTCAGCCAAGATTAAGCTTTGGGGCTCCATACCATCAGGAAACCAGAAAAAGTAAATTGTATCCTTAAAATCTTAATGTTGTTGTTGAGTAGTTTTCAACACTTTGTGATCCAGTATGGGTGTTGCTTGGCAAAGATACTGGGTTTGTTTGCCATTTCCTTGTCCAATGGATTAAGGCAAATGGAAGTTAAATGATTTACCAGGCTGACACTGCTAGTGAGTACCTGGGGCCAGATCTGATCTCAGATCTTCCAGACACCAGGTCCAGTGCTCTATCCAATTCTAAGTGTTAAATCCTGATCTAAGAACAAATCTTATAATCTCTATATTTAAAATTACAAGAGATAGACCTCCTGTTACTATTCAGCGATACCATGATGTTTTGAATGTGTGGTTCCTTTTGTTAATGCATTGGGATGCTGCATGCCTAGGGTGGCAGAGAGATGAAGGGGCTTTTGCTCACATGGAAAGATTATTTCCCTTCAATGGAATATAACAAGCAATTGGTTAGAATTCTGTGGGCATGTTTGGGCATCAGGAAGTAGCTAGAGCCCTGCTATGAGAGCAAATGCAATGGATCAAATCCTGGGCACTAAAAAGCCATAGTGTGGACCGGCTATTGCAAGGGCACATTTTGTTATGAGTAACTGAATGCATGGAGACAACAGGGAGCACTTCATACATGGGGACTTGCCTTGGATCTCCTTCCCTTGTGTGCGTATGACTATGTACCCAGAATTCTGTCTCAGACAAGAGCATCGAATCATAGGTTTTAGAGCTGAAAGGGGATTTAGAGACTACCTAGTGTGGTGCCCCCATCTGACAGATGGGGAAACTGAGGCCCAGAGAAGTTAAGTGACTTGCAGAAGGTCATACAGTTAGTAAGAGCCAGAACTGGTCTTTGTCCTCAGGAATTCTCACTCTAATCCTGTGTTCTCTTCCCTACCCTCCTTGCTTCGGTTGCTACCACACTCATCTCCCTTCTGACCCACCATTCAAACCATAAACCCTTAGGGTACAAACAATGAAGAAAATTGTAGGATAAGATTCTTTCTGGTATGGAAGGTCTGAATCCAGGCCTGCTGAGCTTTGCCTGAGCAAGCTCAGTGTCTCTTAGACAAAATTACTCCGCCCCATGGAAACAGGCAACCTCACATCTCCCCCAGTTCACTCCTTCCTTCCAGGTTCCCCTTACTCTCCTGGAAACAATTGAAATTCATTTTTGTCTCCCTTTGCAGGGCCAGCATAGGTGGCATTTCCTCCAGTTTTCTCATCCTCCCAGCCCTAGAGTATTCCAAAGCCCAAACTCCTTTTGTGAAAACAACTCTGATAATTCTGTATTTCGGAACTTGTTCTGACTCTGTGGCATATTCATTCATTCAATACATTTACTGAGCATCTACTATATGCAAGGCTCTGTGATGTGTATTTAGAATAATACTAGGTCCATGTCCTCAAAGTACTTTCAATTAACTAGAGGACAAGGATAGCAAAAGGATCCAAAAACTAAAACACAGACTGATTTAGTCTGTACTGGACCTGGAGTCAGGAAGATTCATCTTTCTGAGTTCAAATCCACCTTCAGAGACTTAGTAGCTGTGGGACCCTGGACACTTTAAGTCACTTCACCTTTTTGCCCTCAGTTTCCTTATCTTCTTTTCAGAAGAAAGTGACAAACCACTCCAGTGTCTTTGCCAAGAAAACCCTAAATGGGATCATAAAGAGTCAGACACAAGTGGACAATGACGGAACAACAACAACGTAGTCTGTATTAAGTGACAGGATGAGTGCCATGAGGGAGATCCAAAATAACATTAAGGGAGCTCAGAGGAAAGAGAAAACACACCTCTCTTTGTATCCTCAGGACTGAAGAAAAGGGCTCCAGGCTTGTGGAAATGATAGTTGAATTGAATGTTGGTTTCTTGAGGTTCAGAGAAGGCTTCATGGGCCGATGACATTTGAGCAGTTAGGTTCACTATCGTTTACTTTAAGGAAGGATACCTGGTGTAGATGATAGAGGGCTAGCATTGGAGTGAGAAGGACTGGGTTCAAGTCCTGCCTTGGACACATAGGAGATATAGTACGTGACCACAAGGAAGTTACTTAGCGTCTCAGTACACCAGACAAGCCAAGGCCCCGAGTTACAAAAGAGGTGCCTGTCTTCATCAGCAGATTTTCCACACAGTGAAGTTCCCTACATCAACAAGATGATCAGGACAGGATCAAGAAGTGTTTGGAAAGTCACTTTATCACTACTATGCTGAATTCCTTTAGCAATAATAACCTGTAGCAGAAACAGATATCATTCCAAATGATGGAGCTAATTCCCTAAAGTAACTTCAGTCATTTTCAGTCATGTCCAACTATCCATGACCCTATTTCAGGTTTTCCTGGCAGAGATACTAGAGTAGTTTGCCATTTCCTTCTCCAGCTCATTTTACAGATGAGGAAACTGAGGCAAACAGAGTGAAGTGACTTGCCCAGGGTCACACATCTAGTAAGTGTCTGAGGCCAAATTTGAAGTCATGAAAATGAGTCTTCCTGACTCCAAGCCTAGACCTTTATCCACTGTGCCACCTAAATGCCTTGAAGTAATGAGGAGGCAGATTTCAGCCTCATAGGAGGAAACATTTGCTAACGATGTGAGTTGTTGCCCAAGAGCAGATTGGAATGCCTAGAGAAGGTAAAAACAGGTTAAAAAAAAACATAGTGAGCTCCCTGACCTGGACTACTTCAGAGAAGGCTAGATGACTTGTCAGAGATATTTAGAGAGGATGACTGTCCCCATACTGGTGGAAAGAGATGACCTCCAAGTTCTGATGCCCTGGGATTCTCATCCCCTGCTGGGGAAGTTGCAGAAGTCTGGCTTACCGGCAATCTGGCCCCCTCCTTTGTGTGGACGGAAACATAGATATTGAGGTACAAACAGTCTTCAGAACTGGCAGTGATGGGGATGTTCATTTTCATGCTCCTTGCCATATTTTCTAGGGTAGTGACATCCTACAAATACTTGAAATGAACAACCTGAATAGAACCATATGGGGATAAAACATGATCTCCTTTGACCCTCACAATTCCCTTGGGAGGTGGGTGCTGTTATTATCCCTATTTTACAGATGAGGCAACTGAGGCAGGCAGAGCTGCAGTGACTTGCCAACATTTTGCAACTTCCTATAGAGTCTTTTTTCTTGTTCATTGTTTATTGAAATGTTTGGGTTTGTTGGTGATTGTTAAATTGGAAATTAAGTATTTTTTAAATTTAAAAAAACTTGAAAGCCAAATATTACTAACAGGTGAACTGCTGGACACAATGTAGGGTGTGAATGTCACGGAATGTGGTTGCTGTAAGAGAGGATGAACGTGAGGAAGTCAGAAAACCTGCTGCAGACTGATGAAAGTCGACTTCAACTAATGCAGATCATGACTAGTAACATTTTGCCAAGAGCAGCACTGCTGGCCACTGTGTCAGGTGGATTTTCTTTGTCATAGAGGAGCACTATGATGGAGAGTAGGAGGCAGGCTGGAGTATGGAATGGGGAATAAGTGTGGTTTCCAAAACAAAAGGCATCAACTACTTAAAAAAAAACAAGGGATCAGATTCAATGACCTCTAAGGTGTTCCCCTTCTTTCTGAGCCTACCATTCTGTGAGTTCTAGCTTTGTTATTAAGTAAGTTTCTGACTTCGAGTGACTCACTTAATCTCTGGAGTTGTTCTGTGGTGTCTGACTCTTCATGACCCTTTATGAGGTTTTCTTGGTAGAGATATTGGAGCAGTTTTATTTCTTTCTCCAATTCATTTTAAAGATGAGGAAACTGAAGTAAAAATGGTTAAGAGACTTGCCCAGGGTGACACAGTTGGTAAGTATTTGAGGCCAGATTTGAACTCAGGTCTTTCTGACTCCAGGCCTAGTGTTCTATCCAGTGAACTACCTAGCTGCCTCTCCCCTCTGTTAGCATTTGTTTTCCTATCTGTAGTAATATGTGTATCAACTACCTCATAGTATTTTTCTAAATTCTGTTATTCTCCAAAGTCTAAATAAACATGAACTATTATCATTAAACAATTATTTGAGATCTCATTGCCCATGGGGAGATTCAGAACATTCACTTCTTCAACAAATATTTAACAAAAGTCTACTGTGAGCCAAACATAGAGATAAAATTTGAATAAAAATTGATGGCACCCTTGTGCTCATCTGGTAAGAAAAGTATAGAGGAAGGTGCTTATGTGGGTGGATGAGCAGTCACATCTCTCACATTGCTCCATGAATCCAGTGGTTGTGGAGGAGAAAACCCCAGGGCCCCCACAGGGGGTATGGCAAAGGGGATTCCCAGGAAAACATGGACACCTTTGTCAATCCCCTTGATACTGATTTGAGTCCCTTGGATCTGTCCAGACTCAGTGCTCCTGATGAAGTCATCAGCATGATGCCCTGTGAACAGGGGGGAGAGAAATCCTCAGGTACAGAGGGTTGAACTGATGTCCAAATTCCCCACCTACTGATGGACCCCACCACCAATCAATTTTTCATCAGATGAGAATGCAAGCTTCCTCATATTTCTGCAATGGTTCTTTTCATTTCCATTAAAGATCTGCAGGGATGGGGAACTTACTCCAGAGAAAGGCCATTTGCACTTTTAGACAGCTCTGGCACTGACTCCGGAGCTATCCAGCTTTGGGGATTCTGATTCTCAAGATCAAAGCAATGGCTCCCCAGCAGTAGCACCCCCAGCCCAGCTTAGGCAACCACAGAGCTAAAAATCAGTGCCATGTAGTTTATCAGTATGATCCAACTGAACAGTGACTTAGTGAGCAGCTATTATGGGAAATGCCCTCAGCTCTGAATTGAGGATAAAACAGCAAAAATTTACATTCTCCTAGAGAACAATGACCTGTGCACCAATAACTAAGAATACAAGAGAGAAGTATAAAGAAGAGTTCCTGGTCACTGGATATGTACAGGAAGTTTTCAGATGAAGAAATCAAAGCTATCTATAGTCGTAGGGGAAAATCAATCACTATTGATTAGACAAATACAAATTAAAGCAACTCTGAGGTGCCACCTCACACTTATCAGATTGGGTAACATGACAGAAAAGGAAAATGATACATGTTGGAGAAGATGTGGAGAAATTGGGACACTAATTCACTATTGGTGGAGTTGTGAATTGATCCAACCATTCTGGAGAGCAATTTGTTCCTATCCTGTGATCCAGCAATACCACTACTAGGTCTGTATCCCAAAGAGATCAAAAAAGGGGTAAAGAACTCACATATACAAGAAAATTACTAGCTGTTCTTTCTGTGGTGGCCAAGAATTGGAAATTAAGAGGATGCCCATCAATTGGGAATTGGCTGAACAAGTTGTAGTATATGATTCTAATGGAATAATATTGTGCTATGAGAAATAATGAGCAGGTGGATTTCAGAAAAACCTGGAAATACTTAGAAGAATTGATGCTGAGTGAATGAGCAGAACCAGGAAAACATTGTACACAGTAACAGAAACATTGTGTAATGATCAACTATGATTGACTTAGCTCTTCTCAGCAATACAATGATCCAAGACAATTTCAAAAGACTCATGATAGAAAATGCTGTCCACATCCAGAGAAAGAACTGTGGAGTTTGAATGCAGATCAAACTATTTCTTCTCTCTTTTTGTTTTGTTTTGTTTTGTTTCTTCTTTCTCATGATTCATTCCACTGGTTATAATTCTTCTTTGCAACATGAAATGTGAAAATATGTTTAATGTGAATGTATGTGTAGAGCCTATATCAGACTCCACACAATCTTGGGGAGGAGGGAGAGGAGGGAGGGGGAGAAAATTTGGAACTCAAAAACTTGTGGAACTGAATGTTGTAAAGTAAAAAGAAATAAATATTTTAGCAGAATGTTAAAACCTATCTTTTTATGTAATTGGGAGGAAAATCTAATACTATTCACAAAAAAAGAAAGAATGAAAGAAAAAGAAAGTAAAGAAATAAGCTGCACCACATCTTCTCAGGCAAATACAGGGCTCTGATTTATATTCTGTGAAAAGATCCTCCCCTGAATCCTGACTACTTCAAAATGATTGACCTTTCCCTCTCCCCACACCTCACAAGTGCCTAATAGAAGAGTTTTTATACACAAGCCCCTTATCTCCAATGGGAAAATCAAAGGACTCCTCCTAACTCCCCCCAGAAATAATCCCCTACTCTGGGTCAGCTTGGCAGAGTTGCTCACCCATGGATTGAATCAGGAGGCTCAGAACCCTCAAATTCAGGACCTTGGGTAGCAGGGAAGTCTTCTACATCTTTCCCTCTGCACAGCCTTCTGATTATGCTTAATCAGATCTGAGGCCTAGCTTTTAATATAAAAAGAAATTGTTCAAAGGACATTTCTGGTAATCTGGAGCTGAGGATTGCTCAATGAACTTCCTCATCAGAACTTGTCTTAGAGCTATTTGGAAAAAACTTAGACTGAATCTCTAAAGACAAAAGACAGGTCTGAACATCCATCCATCCAGCAGGAATATTCTGTTAAATGTAATAACAAGCTCTCTGGGAAACAAAAACAAACAATTGTATCCATGACATACGCTTCTTTCAAAAAATTTACGTTTAAATTTATGTATTTATTTTTAGTTTTGAACTTTCATTTTTTATAAGATTTTGAGTTCTAAATTTCCCCCCCTCTTCCACAAGATAGCATGCAATAGGCTATACATGTATGATTATATTAAACATATTTTCACATTAGTCATGTTGTGAAAGAAGAATCAGAACAAAAGGGGGAAAACATGAGAAAGAAAAACAAAAGGCAAAAAAGGAAATAGAAAACAGTATGCTTTGATCTGCATTCATACTCCATAGTTATTTCTCTGGATATGGATAGGACTTTCCATCATGAATCTTTTAAAATTGTCTTAGATAATTGCATTGCTCAGAAAAGCTAAGTCTAACAAATTCGGTCAATACACAATGTTGCTGATACTTTGTACAGTGTTCTCCCGGTTCTGCTCACTTCACTCAGCATCAGTTCATGAAAGTCTTTCCAGGTTTTTCTGAAGTCTGCCTGCTCATCATTTCTTATAGAAAAAAGTATGATAGCTTTAATTTCTTTATTGGAAAACTGCCTGTTCATATCCTTTGACCATTTATCAATTGGGGGATGACTTGTATTCTGATAGACTTGGCTCAGTTCTCTATATATTTTAGAAATGAGACCTTTATCAGAGACACTGTCTATAAAAGTTGTTTCCCAGTTTTTTGCTTCCCTACTAATCTTGGTTGCACTGTCTTTGTGCAAAAAATTTTTTTAATTTAATGTGATCAAAATTATCCATTTTTCATTTTATAATGTTCTCCATTGGTTATAAATTCTTCCCTTCCCCATATGTCTGACAGGCAAACTATTCTTTGCTCTCCAAATTGGCTTATAGTTTCACTCTTTATGTCTAAATTGTGTACTCATTTTGACCTTATCTTGATATACAGTATAAAATGTTGGTCTATGCTTAGTTTCTGCCACACTGTTTTCTACTTTTCCCAGCAATTTTTGTCAAATAGTGAGTTCTTATCCCAGAAGATGGAATCTTTGGATTTATCGAACAGTAGATTACCATACTCACTGACTACTGTGTACCTAACCTATTTCACTGATCCACCACACTCTTTCTTAGCCAGTGCTGTATAATACAATTTTAGATTTGGTACAGCTAGGCCACCTTCCCTTGAATTTCTTTTCATTAATTCCCTTTATATTCTTGATCTTTTGTTCTTCCAGAAGAATTTTGTTATTATTTTTCTAGCTCTACAAAATAATTTTTGGTTGTTTCATTGGTATGGCACTGAATAAGTAAATTAATTTAGGCAGAATTGTCCTTTGAATTATATTAACTCAGCCTACCCATGAGCAACTGATATTTTTCCAGTTATTTGGATCAGACTTTATTTCTGTGAAAATGGTTTTGTAATTGTGTTCATATAGTTCCTGGGGTTGTCTTGGCAGATAGACTCCCAAATAATTTATATTGTCTACAATTTCTTTAAATGTAATTTCTCTTTCTATATCTTGCTGCTGGACTTTGTTAGTAATATATAGAAATGCTGATGATTATGTGAATTTATTTTATATCCTGCAACTTTTTTGCATCTATATTCATTAGGGAAATTACTAATTGTTTCTTTCTCTCCATCCTGTTTTCCTCCCTGTTTATACTTTTCTCTCTCCTTTCACCCTTTCCCTCCTCAACAGGGTTTCACTTCTGACCACAGCCTCCTTTAATCTCCCCTCCCTTCTATCAGCACCCTTCCCATTTCTTTGCTCTTTCCCCTACTACTTCTTCCCTCCCTTCTTCCCTGACTTCCATCCACCCCCTCACTTTTCTCCCCCCTTTCCCTTCCTTTTTCAATATAGAGTGTGAAAGGCTTCTATAACCAACTGAGTGTGTATGATAATCCTTCTTTGAGCCAAATCCAATGAGAGTAAGGTACAAACAATGTTCAACCCCTCCCTTCTTTTTCTCTACTGTAATAGCTCTTTGCACTTCTTCCTGTGATATAATTTATTGTATTCTACCTCCCCCTTTCCTCTTCTCCCAATACAATTCTTGTTTCTTCACCCTTTGATGAATTATTTTTATCATCACATCAAATTCAACTTATTCCCACACACTCTGTCTATGTACAACCCTTCTAAATGCCATAATAAAGATACAATTCTCCTGAATTATAAGTATCATCTTCCCATGTAGAAATGTAAACAGTTTAATCTTATTGAATAACATCTTTTTCTTTCCTGTTTACCTTTTTATGCATCTCTTGAGTCTTAAATTTGAAGATCAAATTTTCTGTTCAGTTCTAGCTTTTTTATCAGGAATGATTGAAAGTCCCCTACATCATTGAATGTCCATCTTCCCCCCCCCCCCAAAGATTATACTCAGTTTTTCTGGATAGTTGATTCTTGGCTGTAATCCAAGCTCCTTTGCTTTCTGGAATATCGTATTCGAGACCCTGTGATCCTTTAATGTAGAAGCTGCTAATTCCTGCATGATGCTTACTGTGGTTCCATGATATTTAAACTGTATCTTTCTGGATGCTTGCAGTATTTTCTCTTTGATATGATAATTCTGGTATTTTGGCTACTATATTCCTTGGAGTTTTCCTTTTGGGGTCTCTTTCAGGAGGTGATCAGTGGATCCTTTCAATATTTTCAATATTTTACCCTCTGGCTCTAGGATATCAGGGCAGTCTTCCTTAATAATTTCTTGGAAGATGTTGTCCAGGTTCTTTTTTAGATCATGGCTTTCGGGTAGACAAATAAGTCTTAAATTATCTCTCCCGCATCTATTTTCCAGATTGGTTGTTTTTCAATGGGGTATTTTACACTTTCTTATATTTTTTCATTCTCTTAATTTTGTTTGACTGATTCTTGATATCTCAGAGAGTCATTAGCTTCCACGTGCCTAATTCTACTTTTTCACAAATTTTTTTTTTCAGATTGCTTTTGTACTTCCTTTTCCCTTTGACTGGTCCTACTTTTTAAGGAGTTCTTTTCTTCAGTGAGTTTTTGTGCCTCCTTTTCCAATTGGCCAATCGTACTTTTAAGTTGTTTTCTTCCACGGATTTTTTTCCATTTCACCAATTTTATTTTTTAAGGAATTGTTCTCTACATTCAATTTTTGTCCTTCCTTTTCCAAACTGTTACTCTATCTTGAATACCTCTTATTTCCTTTACCAATTTTTCTCCTACCTCTCTTAATTGACTTTTAAAATCCTTCTTGAGCTCTTCCAAGAAGGCTTTTTTGGGCTTCAGACCAGTTCATAGTCCCCACTGAGGGTTCAGATTTGGTTATATTGACAATGTTGTCCTTTTTTGAGTGTGTGTTTTGAGCTTCCCTGTCACCATAATAATTCTCTATGGTGAATGTTCTTTTTTACTTTTTGTTAATTTTTTGCCTATTTCATGTCTTTTAAAGTTGAGCTCTTTTGCTGAAGCACAGGGGGGGCACTCTTGAAAGCTTCTTCCACTGGAATTCAGGGGCTTGGTCACTATTTTTGTGCCTTAGGGCCTCCAGCTGTGGGAGAACACAGGTGTCTGGCAACTTACCTGGTACAGAGCTGAGATCCTAGTGGTAGTGTCTGACGTGTGCTGAGGCCAGGAGGGGTTTTTCTCCATTTTCCCAGGGCTGTGCTGGAGGACGCCAGCCTGCCTGGGCCTGCACTGAAGCATGGGGAAGTCTTCTGCTGGAGGACACATGCCCACCCAGGGCTATGCCAGCACATGTGGTGGTTCTCTGAGCTGGAGTCTGCCTGTTCCCCTTGCTGTGCCAAGGCACATGGTGGGGGGGGGGGGCGGTGAGGGGGAAAAGGTTTCCTGATGTTGGAATTTGCCTGCTCCATCACTTTGGAGCTCATGATCTTCCACTGCTTTGTTGAGGTGGAGCCAGCCTCTGCCTTGCTGGGATGCTTCCTGTCCTGGACTGCTTACCCCTTTTAAAAGTGATACATACCTTATTTGCTGATCCTCTAAATCTCCTGGATCAAAAGACTGGTCCACCCCATCTTTCTGCTGGCTCCACTATTTCAGGATAGGTTCTGCAGTGCTGTTTTATAGGTGTTCAGGTATGAGAATGGGAGAAGGACAGTGACCTACTGCTTACTCCACCATTTGGCTCCCAGAAGTCCCATGACACACTCTTAAATTTAAACTATACCAATTACATTGTTTGCAACACTTATTTTAGTCTAGACAATCAACAAAATGATAAATCAAGCCCTGAACTGTAGGATTTTCTGATATCAGAGGTGCAAATTTGATAACTGGTCTACAAGACCTAGTTTGAGCTGCCCCCACCACTTCAACTGATGTGTCAAGGATCAAAATTTGAATTACCCAACTTAACAACCCTCCCTCCCAGTTTCTGGAGACTTCTATGACCCCCTCAAAGCTCTTTAGTCCCTTGGTTTTTCTTGCTGACCCCATTTGTGGTTTCGTTAGCAAAGATACTGGAGTGATTTGCCATTTCCTTCTCTAACCCATTTTACAAAGAGGAAACTGAAGCCAACAGGGTTGAGTGGCTTGCCCAGAATCACACAACCAGTGAGCAAGATTTGAACATAGAATGCTAAGCTCTGGGAATAAAAATACTAGCAGAAAGACAGTTCATGCCCTCTGGGAGCTTACATTCTGATGGAGGGAAACAACACCTAAAGGATGATGAGAAGAGGAGAGGGGAAAAGAAGGTACCATTCAGAAAGTACCAGAATAGTAAGATGTACAGTTTAGAGAGCAATAAAGACATGGTTGACTAGGGCCTGCTCCTTAAAATGGAGGCTTTAAGGACTTCCATCAGGCAGAATCCAGCACTTCATCAGGCCACCCATTCCATTTTTGAACAGTTCTAATCCTTAGCACATCTTTCCAGGCATCAAGTTTAATTTTACCCCTTTACAATGTCCCCCTAATCTTGCTGGTCCTGCTCTTTGGGAACCAAACAGACCAAGTCTAATCCCTCCTTTACATTATGATCTCTCAGATGTTAAGACCAAGGGTACTTCTACCTTCATTAAAATGATGTTAACCTATTCTTGTCTTTGTTTTTTGGGGGGCAGGGCAATTGGGGTTAAGCCCAAGGTCACACAGCTAGCACATGTGTCAAGTGTCTGAGGCCGGATTTGAACTCAGGTCCTCCAGACTCCAGGGCTGGTGCTCTACTCACTGCATCACCTAGCTGCCCCATATGATCCTATTCTTAAAGGTAGGAGGCAAGATCTCCGTGGTGATCATTCCACACTAGTCCCTACATGACCATCAGATATGTTGTAGAGGGTGGTTCTTGTTCACGTAAAAGTGGGTCTAGATGGCTTTTCAGGTTTCTTTTCATCCTGAGACTCTGTTGTTTGGCCAGTCTCCACCCAATCTCCTATTGAGGACTTGGAGCTGCCAAATGAGGCCCTAAGTAAATAGACAAAACAGTGCCAAGAACCTTCCTTAGGGAAATGGGAATCTGTTTCAGTAGATTGGTTAGGGGCTGAATGCCCTTAAATGTACCCGGTCACAGCCAATTCCCTTCAAGGTAGAATTGTAGAATTATAAGTGGATAGAAAGGGGGAAAAAGAGGCCCTCCTAGCCTCAGCCTCCCCATCCATAAAATCAAGGGTTTGGAAAGAAGGAAACAGCCATTTTAAGTAACTACTATGTGCCAGGCACTCACTTAGCACTTTACAAATGTCTCATTTGATCCTCACAGCAACCCTGGCTGAGACCTGGCTGAAACCTGATGAATTTGGATAAGGACACCCTCTACCCCATGCTTTATGGGTCACATGAGGGAAAGAATGCTCTAAACCACTAATAATAAGAGAAATGCAAACCAAAACAACCCTGAGGTTTCACTTCGCAACAGAAAACTCAAAGAAATGACAAAACATGAAAACAGTCAATGTTGAAGTAGTTATGTAAAGACAGACACCTTAATGCATTGTTGATGGAGCTGTGAATTAGGCAACAATTTTAGGAAATGATTTAGAATTAATAGTTATATTAGCTAATAACAACTAACATTTGTTAATGATTTAAGGTTGACAGAATGTTTTACAAATTTTATCTCATTTAATCCTCCCAAGAGCTCTGGGAGGTAGGTGTTGTTATTATACCCGTTTACAAATGAGGAAATCGAGGCAAGCAGAAGTTAAGCCACTTGTGCCTGGTCACACAGCTAATAAATGTCTCAAGGCTGGATTTGAATTCAGTGCTTTCTGACTCCAGGTCCGTCATTTCATCCATTGCACTGCCTAGCAGATTAATTATACAAGGAAAGTGACTTCCCCATCCATGCCTTTTGAACCAAAGGTCAAAGCTGTACTAGGAGGCTTAAGGTTAGCAGGGATTCAGGAAGTAGCTTGAGGACTGTGGTTGGACTGTGGAATGGTTAGAGACCTGTGTGGGTATAGACTGAGCTGTTTGTCCATAGTTAGAGTGACCGATAATGGGTGAGGAGAGAAAGAACAGCACTGTGACGAGATGGTGCATTCAGTGTGAGAAGATGTAATAAATAATGATGATAGCTGGCATTTTATATGGTGCTTTAAGGCATGCAAGGCACTTTGCAAATATGATCTCATTTGAGCCTCACAACAATGCTGGGAAGTGTAAGGTATTATTATAAACCCCATTTACAGATGTGGAAACTGGGGCAGACAGAGATTACATGCTTTCTCAGGGTCACACAGCTACTGGCTTAGGACTAGATGTGAGTTCAGGTCTTCCTGACTGCAAGCCCAGCACTTTATCCACTGCTCTCCCAGCTCCCCTTTAGTGAATGTATGAGAGATGGTGTAGAAGAAACATTTCTGCTTCTGGTTGCCTGCAGCAGCATGGAGAGCTGAGATTGATTCAGCCTCATCACCAAAGCACTCCAGGATCCAGCTGCCCTACAGTATGTTCTAGCCCAGCTGCCTGCTAGAATTTCCTGTTATATGACTCACAGACTCCTGCCTGGGAGATTTTGACAGGTGTTTCTCCATGCTGGGAGGGCATCCCCTCCTCACCCTTCTTGACAGAGACTTTAACATTTTTTGAAAGCATAGGTCAGATTTTACCTTGTACATGAAACCATCCCAGCTGCCCCTGCTTGTTGATGCTCTGTCTCTCTCCCTTTGTCTCTTTGTCTGTCTCCATCGCTATCTCTTTGCCTATCTCTGTCTCTGTCTGTCTGCTGTACCAGAAAGGCAATAATAACAATGTAGATGATAATTGTCAAATGCCTATGTAATTTCATATCACAAAGCATGTGAGACTCTCCACATAGAAGGTAGAAGAAATATAACATTTATTCAGACACCAGAGAACCATATCCCGTAACTAAATGTTCAGCTCCCACAGCCATTAGCCCACTTTATCATAACAGCAAGGAACTTAAAACATGATATCACAACATGGATCTTCACCATGCCAAAACTTCTCTGACCCCCTGCTAGGGTCTTCCCCAAAACAAACTCACAGTACAGCTAAGTCAGCCTGTTCAGTTCTAACAATCATGATGGCAGCCATTAGCAGCCATAACTGCTTGCTCGCTCGCTCTCTCTCTCTCTCTCTCTCCCTCAGCATTTCATGTGACATAACTTCCTTTTCCTGTCAGGAAGATTCTCCCACCACTTAGGCTTCCTGTGACATAAGCAGTTCACATGGCCTATTAATGGGTGGGAAAGAAATTCAAATCTAAATTGCTACTACTTTCAGCCCCAACATCTTATCCATTATATGGGGCAATGGGAATTCTGGGATAATAGGTGTCAACAGAACTTTACACAACAATATAACAGAGATAGCACAAGATAATCATATAAAACAAAGTCCTCATTCTGCCCTCGAACAAATGGGGCTCAAAATCTTGGAGTAGGGGGTGAAGATCTCATCCTCCAATCCTTCTTCTTGCTGAAACTGGACATAGACATTAAGAGGCATATTCAAGAGGTCAGTTCTTTGCCAAGCTGGCATCTGGAACTCAGTTGATGCCAGGTCCAGGGATGACACATCACAGTCATGGACAGGTCAAGAGATGACACATCATGATAATATACAGGTCCAGAGGTGACATCCAAACACATCAGAAGGTGACATCTGCTTAAGCAATCAGGCATCTGCAGGTGGATGGTACTAAGCCTGCAGGAAACAAATCTCACAAACAAATTTAGTAGATAAAAGCCAAAAAGAAACAAAGAGACTGTCATAGCCTCATTCATGATAGAATACATAAGTCAAGGGTACAATTTCATAACAATTTTCTGCTGGGTAAACCACTGTTACAGTACTGTCTTTCCCATGTGCTGTAATTTCTACAGCCTTTGCAACATCGTCCAGCTTCTGCTTTACCCATACTTTAGCTCCCAATTTTATACTATCAGTAGAACCAATTCCTTCCTTTCCTCTGATAGTTATTTTGGAAGGATGGTCAGTTCTGTAGTGTGACAATAATTTCTCCTTTATAACTAGAATCTATCACTCCAGCCAATACATGTATTCCCTGAGATGCCAATCATGGTTTAGGTAATATCCATGAAAAATGATTCTTAGGGATTATATATATACATCTCAGTAGAGATTTTTCTTATCTCTTTTCTATCCAAACAAAAACTCTCTGAACAAGGTAAATTACATCCTGCCAAAACAGGTATTCCTGGATATGGTGGTGAGATATCTTCCCTCACAGTCCAATACTCAATATTTTGGATCTTATGTGTTTGCTCTTTTCTAATTTGCAGATTTGGGGTCATCGTTCTGGCTAGAGGTGTACTTCTTCTTAATGGTCTATTATTCAAACTACATAAAGCAGTGAACAAATTATCTTTCCAATGTTGATAAGAATTGTTAGAACTTAACTTTCTTAACTGTTCTTTCAACAATCCATTCATTCTTTCTATCAACCCAGATGCTTGCAGATAACATGGAATATGATATATCCACTCTATATTGTTCAATGCACAATATCTCTTCATCTCATTACGTTTGAAATGTGACCCATTGTCACTTTGAATCTGCATTGGGGTTCCATAATATAGATTTATAATATCTAGAGTTTTACAAGTATTTTTCTGTGTTGCATTCTTATGAAGACAAGCCACTAGTACTCCTGAATAGGTATGAACAAAAGTACATATAAATTTGCATCCTTTATCTTGGGGTAGTGTTCTGTGTTGGTAAGCAAAATGGGCTCTTAGCACTTAGTTCAACCAAGTGCCCTTGAGGAGTTTGGCTTTTGTTTCCTTTGAGTAATTCAGTGTATTTCAGTGAGTCTTACGAGGTGCTAAGCCCCAGGCCCAAACCCTTATTAGGTATAAAACCTATGTGGGTGTGGATTGGTAACTAAGGTGGGTCCTAAGGTGGGGCTAACTGAGGGGAGGTGCTAACTCCAGAGCCAATCATAGGAGCCTAAGTTCTGGTCATTCAGATGATGTCTGAAATGCTTTAAGAAGAGAAGACAGAGCCATCTGTGCAGGGCTCTCACTCCTATGACAAATAGTTGGGCTGTGCAGATGTCCTTGTAGCTATCAGGTGAAAGTGTATTGTTTGTCCTGCCATGTAAAAGCAAACTGGTTTCACTGTTTAAAGTCTATTGTTTAAAGTCTAAAGCATTTGCCAAACAAATAACTGTGTGCCAAGTCCCATCATATTTCTGGATCCTTTCTATTAAGGTAACAGTATCTGGAACAGCAAAGTACAAGGGCAGAGTCACTTTATTCAATTGTCTATAATCCACTGTCATTCTCCACATTCCATCTGACTTTTGTACTGGCCATACAGGATTGTTCCATGGACTGGTTGTAGGGACTAACACTCCTGCTTCAACATATTCCTTTATAGTATTAGCAATTTTATTTTGTCCACCTGGCACATGATACTGCTTCAAAGTAATTACTTTAGAAGGTTCAGGTAAAGTGAATGGGTCCATTTTTACTTTTCCCACTAAAACTGTATTAATTCCTATCTTCCTTACTGCAAATTGATATCCCTCAGATAAATTTAGAGTCATACCTTTCACTACATCTATTCTAATAATGTATTCAGAAATAGGTACAGTGACCACAGTGTATTCTTTCTCAGGCAATTGTCTAATTTTCATCATCAGTTTGACATGTTTGGCTGATATTTCAGCCCCTTCTAGTCCTGTGATGGTAATAGGAGTTCCATGCCTAAATTTGTCAGAATTTCCATAAATCAAGGTGGCCTCTGCCTCAGTGTCTATCAGTGCCCTAGTTACAGTATTTGATCCATTTTTCCAATATATAGTTAGATTAATATGGGGTCTGTAATCCTGTCTGTTTCTTTAATCTGAACTAGGGCTTGGCCTATTCCCTAGTCTCCTTGAAGGTATGACTCACTCGGATACAAGGCTTCAAGATCTATAGGATTTGTAGGGACAGTTCTTATTCCTCTATTCCCTTTGCTATTCAGTCCCTTATCTCGGTATATTTTGTATAGCTTATCATTTGGAATACCATCTATTCTTCTAAAATTTACCCCTGCTTTCAATAGAGCAGTAAACATTTCTCTTCTTGTCACACTGAATCTGCTGCCTATGTATCCTTCTCTCCTGAGGAAATTTATCATTTCCCCAGTCTCCCAAGTCACTTAACTGTGAAATCTTATCCAGCACCTCTGAAAGAGGGTTCCCTACATCTGCAATCAGCAAAGTCAGAATCACAGTATATCAATGTCTTTTTTTCCTTCTGGATATCATTCAAATCCTTCTGCCATAGCAGTAATGAGTGAGAGTCAAAATATTTCACTGAAAGCTGCATTTATCCTTTAATTCAGATCAAGGAATTGCTCAAAGGAAAGGATTGGGTGTAATTTGTCTGCAACAATTATAAAAATAGTTATGCTTAGGGAATCACAACTCTACTCGGGATTTTTGGGGCTGTAATTCCTTCATCTTCTGAGGCAAAGTTTTGGTCCAGAACTCAAACTCATCCTTCTTCAGGCTCTTTCCCACAGACAACTGCAAATTCAGTTGTAGGTACTCTTCATTTTGGCCATAGACTGGCCAGTGAAAAAGGTCTCCACCATTTGGGTCCCTGGGAGGAAAAAACCAAACATTTAGAGCTGAAAGGGGCCACTCTGTTGCCAAGTCTAGCAAGCAACCATCAGCTCAGTCTGAGAACCAAGAAACAAGAATGAAAGTAAGGGTCAGCTGACAGTGGTAGCACCCATAGGGAGAATTGTTCACATATCCTTAATCAGTTTGGTCTTAATCTTTCATGTTGAGTGTTTCTAATGTATCCAAGGTCCAAAACGTGAAAAGACTCACTTTGGGAATAAGGAGGCAAGTCAGGAATTAAACTCATATCATTGGACTCCTTTTCAATGGGGCAGCTAGGTGGCACAGTGGATAGAGCCACACCTGGAGTCAGGAAGACCTAAGTTCAAATCCAGCCTCAGATACTAATTTGCTGTGTGATCCTGGACAAATCACTTAGCCTTCTTTGCCTCTGTTTCCTCATTTATAGAATGGGCTGGAGAAGGAAATGGCAAACTGTTCCAGTATCTCTGCCAAGAAAACTCTAGAGGGGGACACAAAGAATCAAACACAACAACACAGGACTCCAAATCCAGGGCTCTTTCCACTACTATCTGTCCTAATGTTTCCCAAGGGGGAAGAGAAGTCATTGAGCCTCAAGGGTGGTGGTGTGGGCCAAGAGAATTGCTGATCACTCTTGTTTTCCTTTCAAGATGCCCATTTGTAGGATGAGTCTGCCAGAGCAACAACCCCTCAACCCTGGCCATTAACTTGGGGAATGGCTACAATGTTCACAAGAACTTGCCTTTAGGTTGAAATAACTTTTTTGCTGAACAAATTTCAATCAGGGAGCTCTATGTAAGTGGGAAACTACCCCACAGGGAACCCATTGGGAAAGCAGCAGCTTTCTCACCCATGACGAGCAAAGTTTGCCCAGTAGCTCATTATCCTGTGGCTCAGGAGTTTTTCTTCTTCTGTTGCCTCTCCTAAAACTAGGAACAGAAAAAGAAACATCTTGGTTAAGGTTAAAATGCAGGATCAAAGGCCTCACTCCTTTCCTCTAGTCCCCAACCCCAACCACGTAGTCAGTCCTGCTTTAGCCACTGAATTTATCTTCTTCCAATAGTCTCCTTCTTGTCACTCCCCTCCCAGAGGACCTCCTTGGGCTTCTTTTGGCCTACTCTGTCCAACTCCATAACTGAGAATCTCCCCAAAAAACAAAGTAGTCCAGCTGGAGTGGAAATCAGAAAGATCTGAGGTCTAAGTCAGCCTCAGAAGCTAACTAGATGACTGACCCAGTGCAAGTCACTTAACCTCTATCTGCCTTTGCTTCTTTGTTTGAAAAATGGGGATAATAATAGCCTCTGTGCCCCAGGGTTGTGGGGAGGGCAAAAAAAGAGAGATAACATTTACAGAGGACTTTACAAAGCTTCTAAAAGTGTTACATAAATGCTAGCTATCATTATATTTGTATTATTATATACTTATTACAATATATATTGCGATAATAATAAAGTATCTTATATTGTAATTTTATAATTACATGTTTACTATATGTAATTATAATAATGGTGTGATTGTTATAAAAATTATTTATAGTAATATGTATTACTATTCTAATCTAAAATAGCAGGGCACAAGCTCTGCTAGATACAAGTCTTTGCATATGTCCCCTGCCCCAGACAGTGCGGGCCATTCAAGACCCCTGCCTGGGGCAGTGCAGACAGGCTCAGCAGCAGCAGCTGGCCCATGAGGTCAACATTTCATTGGCAGCGGCAAGTCATGATGGAGATAAAGGTGTAAAATGGCCTTCCAGTTCTGCCAGTACAGGAGCAAGGAGGTAAAAATAGGGAGAAAAGACATCCAAAAACACAGATTTGGGGCCATCTGCAAACATTAACTCCAAAGATTGCTAAATGTGAGACTTTTGTCCAACAATCAACAAATGGATGCACTGGTAGAGAAAATGAATCAAGAGTAACTGGAGAAAAATGAGGGAGAGAGGAAGAGAAGAAAAGGAAGGGAGAGGGAGGGAAGGCTTCCAAATTGGGCAGATCCTCTCTGTAGGATTTATGGAAGTACAAAGAAAAGAATCACCCAGGACTAGATAGTGTGACAGGTTAGGGTCTACATCAGAGAAGAGATGAGCAAGTGCATTACTGAGATTACCGGGCCATTGACATATGGAAATGTGTTCTTTGCATTCCTGCCTCATCTTCCCTTCTGGGGAGTCAACTCCAGGAAGTCAGAGATTGCATCTTATTTATATCTTTCTGTCTTCCCCAGAGTAGAACAGAGAGCTCTGTGTGTTGGATATGCTTCATCATGTAAACTGAACTGAACAGAATAGCTGATTCATTCTCCTGATGCAGTTCACCAGAACAATCAAGGGGACTTCCAAGGCTGACCCCTTAATCTCCAATCACTACATCAACCAGGTAACTACTAATTGTCTCCTCTATCCCCAGCACTGTGCCAAGGGTTGAAGATACAAATACAAAGAATAAAAAAGAAAAACCAAAGCTCTTCTCAGGCAGCTGAGCCCCTATTCAGGGCCTCCTGGGGGAAATGGAGAGGGAAGAAAGAACACTTGGTTGGGGCTTAGACCTGCTAGTTCTGTGATATTAGTTAAGTCTTTTCCTCTCTCTGAACTCCAGTTTCCTCTTCTGTACAACAAACACAATACCTCCCTTCCCCACACTGAGACCCTCACAAGTTATTTGGAAAGATCAAATAGCAGCTAGATGACAGGTGCATTGGGTGCGGAACATGGAAAGAAGAAAGCAGGAGTTCAGATCTTGACTCAGACCCTTAACTAGCTCTGGGACTGTTGGCTAGCCAAGTCACCTTTCTCAGCCTCATTTTCTTCATCTATGAAATGGGGATAGCACCAGCACATACTTCACAAGGCTGTTCTGAGGCTATCAAATGAGAATGGCACACATGAAGCTCTTTGTGAACCTTCAGCAGTATAGAAATGCTAGCTAATTTTAGCTATTGTTATTATCATTATTAAATGGGCTGATGCATGGGAAGGTGCTTTGTGGAAAGGTAAGGCATTTTATTCATTTTGTTGTCAGAGAGAGTAAGGCAGATGATGGAGATGGCAGGACGGAGCCCATGGGATTCTGCCCCCTCTGCTCCCCACCCCAAGCCACAGCTTCCCATCTCCATTGCTTACAAGGCAGTCCAAAGACAAAAGGAACATCATCACTGTGGTCAGCTTTCACAAAATCCGGCTTCACTCCATTGAACATGCTTGGTCTATGCTGAAATTCGTAAAAGTAGACCGGAGAGCTGGGACCTAGGCAAACATGAGAAACAGCCATGGTTATTGACACATTGTACACAGAGCAGGGACACGTGCCAGGGGCCCCTTCCTTTGGGGTGGATGTGCTGGTAGCTGGTCATTTACAGGCAAGCTCCTGAAGGACAGCCCCTTAAATACTGTCCCAGAGCCTTACTGTGAGGC
The DNA here is from genome assembly GCF_011100635.1 of Trichosurus vulpecula. NCBI lineage: Eukaryota > Metazoa > Chordata > Mammalia > Diprotodontia > Phalangeridae > Trichosurus > Trichosurus vulpecula. The sequence goes on along the minus strand of NC_050575.1, from coordinate 377,755,076 downwards.
AGGACAAGTGCTGGGTCTGGTGTAACAGGACCTGGGTTGGAATCCTGGCCCTGCTCATGACTGACTCCAAATCCTTGTGGGAATCCTTTTACTTCTCTGAGGCTGATTTTTCAACTGGAAGGTGGAGATAGTAATCTCTATCCTGTCTACCCCAAGGGAAGGGGAGGAGAGGAGAATAAGCATTTATTATTCAGTTGTTTTCCACTCCATGTGATCTCATTTGGAGTTTATTTGGCAAAGATACTGAAGTGGTTTCCCATCTCTTTTTCTGGAGCATTTTACAAATGAGGAAACTGAGGAAAAAGGGGTGAAGTGACTTGCCCAAAGTCACACAGCTATTAAGTGTCTGAGGCCAGATTTGAACTCAGGAAGAAGAGTCTTACTGACTCCAGCGAGCCCTCAATCCACTATGCCCCCTAACTGTACTTGAATAAGCATTCATAGAGTACCTACTTTGTGCCAGACACTGTGCTAAATGCTTTACAAATATTATCACATTGGAACCTCACAACAACCTTGAGCTGCTATTATCTTTTTCAGTTTATAGTTGAGGAAACTGAGGAAAACAGAGGTTAAAAGACTTCCTCAGGATCACACAGGTGGAAGGTGTCCGAGCCCAGATTTAAACTCAGGTCTTCCTGACTCCAGGTACATGTTGTATCCACTGGGATGAGATTGTTGTGAGGATCCGGGGGACAGTGGATGTAAAGTGGTTTGTACCAATAAAACCCTCTAGCAGGGGTTCTTGGATTTATTTTTAGTTGAGCACTTTGATAACTCGATTTCAATGTAATTGGTTTTCTATCCTATGTATTTTATTTTATACATTTAAAAACATTACTCTGGAAGGAATCTGTAACTTTCCTTGGATCAAAGGGGTCCATGATGCATAAGCACAAAGAAGTTAAGAACATCTACTAATAGAAATTTGGGTCATTATTTATTATCATTTTTATTATCATTTGCATACAATGGTCACAGAGTCCCCCACAATCCCATTCTCAGTTTAGGGAGGGGGAGGAGGGAACAAGAAGGAAAGTGAAGAGAGGTTTAACCAATCAGGAAGGTATAATAGCAAAGCCAGAAGCAGGAGCCTCCTTCTGCATGAGGATATGGCTGCTGTACATGCATTGGCCGAGAGAGGAGACATTCTTACACTGATTCTGAAAAGGGTCCATGCTATACTTACTGTGTTGATACTTGGCCACTTTGAGGGAAGGAATAACAAACATCATATCCCCCATCATTTCCTGAAATTGAGCTCGACATTCTCCAGGGTCCTCAGTATCTCTGAAATACTCTTCCATCATCAAATGCACAAGCTCAGGAGGAAAACCCTATGGGAGATCCAGGAGGAAACAGAGTAACAGGAAAATCACCTTCCCTGGCAGTGGATTGTTTGGGGATCTTTGTTGGTTGATTGTAAGGAATAAGGAAGGGAGCTAGGCACACAGTAGATAAAGCACTGGCCCTAGAGTCAGGAGGATCTCAGTTCAGATCTAACCTGTGACATGTATTAGCTATGTAACCCTGGGCAAGTCACTGAATCTTGTTTGCCTCAGTTCCTCATCTGAAAAATGAGCTGGAGAATGAAATGGCAAACCACTCCAGTATCTTTGCCAAGAAAACTCCCCAAAAGGTCAAAACAAATTCAGACATGACTCATCAACTAAACAATCACAAGGAATAATCCCACACAAGTTTGCCTGCTATTCACACGACCTGGTCTCGTTAGATCCCTTTACAACCTCCCCACCAGGGCCTGCTCTTTCAGGGCTAAATTCCTCAAGAAGATACTAGACAAATAGTTGTTGGGCCTGCTGTAGAAGGGATGTGGGGTTCAAGGGAAGGACAGAGCTACATGGAATCTCTAGGGACACTTTCCACTCCATGACCATGAAAGAAGAAAGTCAGAAGGTGGAAGGACCTTCATTGGCTCCCTCCTAAACTGTTTCAATGGTCTCCTGATTGGTCCCTGTGCCTGAGATGTCTCTCCACTCCAATCTATCCTCTACTCTTCTGCCAAAGTGATTTTCCAAGCATTCATCTGACCATTTTACTTCCCTTCCCCAACTAAATTAATTCTAGTGGATGCCCATGATGTCTAGGATTAAGTATCAACTCTTCTGTTTGGTATTTACAGCTTTGAACAACGTGGCCCCATCCAGCCTTCTTCTACCTGATGACGTCCTCACACTCTGTGCTCCAGATGCTGACTTGCTAGCTCCTCACACTTCCCATTCCAGCTCTCATCTCCACACCTATGCATTGGCAAGACTCAACTCAGACAATCCTATCTATAGAACATCTTTCTTGGATCTTCCCTCCTCCAGCTGCTAGGGCCTGACCTCTCCCCCAAGATTTGCTTTCTGTATATTTCCCACCTATCTCTGGATGTGCATCTTATCTCCCTGATAGAATGTAAGTTTCTCAAGGGCAGGGACTGTTTCACTTTGTCCCTGTGTATAAACCAGTTCCTGCTACATAATATGTGCCCTAAAAAAAAGTTTGATTAACTGGTATCTCACCACAAATGGACTTTGCATTGCTGATTGGATACTGTTTTTATCCATGTTTTCCTTAAATCCAGAGATGTCCATTTCCTGTGTAGAAAAAAAAATGGCTCACTGTGAATATTCTTTAGAACTTTATGAAATTTATGCATTTTTTAAACAAATCTAATCCAAGGAAGTAATTTTACCCTTTAAGGAGGAGCTAGTGCCATGGATTTGTTTAGGAACTACTGAATAATGCCCAATACACACTGAACAATATGCAAGATGTTTTGCAGAATGGCTAACAAAGTGGTGGGTAATGCCTAAAATATAATAAACATTGGTCATAATGACCAGTGGCCCTAGATAATGGCTGGTGCTTAATGTAATATATTATGTTAGATACGATGCAGGCAGATTTCTATTTTTCTGACTCATGTAAATAGACCTGCTTCACATGCATATGCTTACGGAGGCAGCTGACAAATTGTTGTTAATATCATGTCATATTTAAAATTAATATTGACCCAATGGCATTGAGATATGATGATTTGAAGTCCATTGGACTAGGCCTGGTCTCACATTAGGAGGCCCAGGCTGCAGTCCCAACTGTGACTGGGGTTAAATCATTTGATTTCTGGGGACAAAGTGGGGATAAATATCTTAATGGTCCCTACCTCACAGTAGGTACATTGAAAGAAATTTTTTGTGAACTATTAAGTACTATGTTAATATCAGCTAATATTACTCAATGTTCACTTAAAATAAAGAGACAATGTACCTAGGTGACACAGTGGACAGAGCACAGGATCTGGAGTCAGGATGACCTTTGTTCAAATTGATCCTCAAATACTTACTAAGTGTGTGACCCTGGGCAAGTCACTTAACCCTGATTGCCTCCAAAAATTAAAGAAAAAACTAAAAAATTAAAAGAAACCAAAATAATTGGAATTATAGAGGATACTGTAACCAAAAGGGGACAAGATCTACCTTCCTATATTTCTGAGCAGCTTTGCATATGAAATGAGTCATCCATAGAGAAAATAACCAAAGGTTGAATCACTTCCAATTCTTCAAGGGAAGACAGTTCAGGGTAACTTTTTTAATTTTAAAAAAGGCAAATTTACAGAGAACACAAATTCAGGAGGGCCAGATAACATATGGATCATGGAGTCAGGATCCAAAAAAAGGACCTGACAGGCTGGAATCTTGGACTGATCCAACTAGGATCAGACTTAATAGGGACAAAGTCTTACAATCTCAAGATGAAGGAGGCATGGTTAAGTAGCACTTCATTTGAAAAAGATCTAGGAATTTTGTTGAACCACAAGCCCATAAGGAGGCAACAGGGTAATAAGGCAACCTAAAAAGCAAAGAGGTGCTGGGGATTGTTAAGAGAGGCACAGCTTCCAAGAATAAGGAGGTGAGAGTGCCTTTGTGCTCTGCCCTGGGGAGGCTACAGTTATCCCTTCCACATTGCAAATTTCTTTATCATGGTTTCAATATATTGTGAATAGGCATAAGAAATTAAATGGGAATTTTGGGGCAGTTTTGTGAAAATTGCAGACAACAGGCAAAGGGCAGCTGATACCACAGAAAAAGTTAAGAAACACAGGAATGCATCAAAAATATGTATAGTATTGTATAATGTCAACATTATGTTATCCTTTAACACATTAATAATAATTCAGCCTTCTTCTCTGGTACAAAGGGCAGGAGGACAAAAAAATTATATGGATTTTCCAGAAGGCAAGGGCACTGTACCCCCAATCCCAACAATATTCAAAGAATAAGTGTATATCAAGAATCTTTTGTTCACTTCTGAACATCACATCTGAGGCAAAAAAATAAAGAAGCTGAAAAAGGACTCATGGTCTTGCCAAATAGGGATGGGTTGAAGGAACTTCCATTGCTGGTCTAAGGAAAAAACTTGTCTGCAGGAGCAGACACGATCATTGTCTTTAACTGTCTGGTGGATGGTCACCTGGAAGAGGCATTTAACTAATGCCATTCATCCTAAGGGCAATGCTGGGAACAACAGGTAGAAGTTGAAAAAGAAGAAAAATTACACTTGATATCATGATGGCCTGTCCTACCATGAGAGCCTAAAGGTAGAAGGAGCTGCCTCAAGAGGCAGTGGATTTTCCCCTCTGGGAGATCTTCAAGCAGAGTCTGGATGTCCATTTGTCCGGCAAGTTATATAAGGGACTCTCCTTCAACTCTGGCTTACACTCCATGGCCACCATGGTCCTGACTAACTCGGAAAGTCTGTGATTCTTTAGAGAAGCATAATTTGTCAAGATCAGAAAGAAGCTCATACAGAAGAGGAAATCCTAGAATCTTACCACAGGAATAACCCAGCCAAATTCGTGGTTGTTGTTACCGATGATGGAAGGGATGTGGTGGAACTCTCCCGCAGCCAGCAACTCTTCAGGGTGTTTGGGGAAGAATTGCCCATCAACTACACTAGGGATCATCTTGAAATGCTAAAGAAAGAAGCAGGAAAAAAGAAAAGAATATTTAAGTCTATCTCCATAATCTCCCTTCCAAGTATCACTATCATATCATTCTCATTTTTATCATCTTATATGAAATACTTTTTATCACTTACTTGGAATCTGGGGGTTTTTTGGAGGCAATGAGGGTTAAGTGACTTGCCCACGATCACACAGCTACTAAGTGTCTTTGGTCACATTGGAACTCAGGTCCTCCTGACTGTAAGGCCATGTCTCTCTCCACTGTACAACCTAGCAGTTCCCACTTATCTGGACTCTTGCAACAGTCTCCAAACTGGTCTCTATGTCTCTGCCTATAATTTATATCACACACACACACACACACACACGCACAAGCACATGCACATGCACACATACATACACCCTTATATAAAGTTATCAGGAAAAAGTATGAATTTGACTGGAGACTTGAACAGAGTAAAGCTTTTGAAGACACTAAAGCTGCTATACAATTGGCTCTGGATTTATGGCCTATGCAAAGTGGACCAGTGGAATTACAAGTGACTATACAGGATGACTATGAGAATTGGAGTTTACTGTAGAAACAACAAAGCCAAAGTGTACCCTTAGAATTTTGGTCAAGGAAAGTACCTTCATCTGGGTTACAATATACACCTTTTGAAAAGCAGTTGTTAGCTGCATATTGGGCTTTGGTAGAGACTGAACAACTGACTTGAGCCATGAAGGGATATAAGGGCCTGGAATCCCTATTATGATTTGGATAATGAGTGCCCAAGCACCTCACAGAATTGGACATGTGCAGGAGGCTAGCATAATTAAATGGAAATGGTATATTCAGAATAGATCAAAAACAGGCAAAAGAGGAGTTTCTGCTCTACATGAATCCATCTCTAGAATTGACCCTGATGGAAATGACAAACACTCTGAACCAAGGCAACAGTTGGTATAATCTTTGGTAAAATGGAATGATGGATATGATGGACTGACTGAAGAACAGAAGAAACATGCGTGGATTACTGATGGGATAGCAAAATATTTGGGCCATAAAAGACATTGGAAAGCAGTAGTCTATAACCCACATACTGAGGGGACTTTTGAAAGTACTGGGATAGGTGGAAGTAGTCAATATGCTGAACTTGATGACGTCCTCAGTACATCAAGCTATCAAAACAGAGAAAGGAGGACAGTGTCATGTATTCACTGATTCATGGGCAGTAGTGTTTCAACAATCCAGCTAGCAGCTGTTGTGGGGGTGAAAGCCCAAAAACAAGAACGCTACCAGCACGCTGCAAAAGCACAGGTTCTTTTGATCTGCTTAACTAAGGAAAGCAAGGTTAAGGGGTTGGCAAGCTTACTTTAATTAAGCACACAAATATCATTCACTTAGTTCAGGGGGAAAAGCCAGCACACTGAACTTCAGAGCAAAATACAAACAAATTACAAACATCAACAGACAGACCCAATACAATTCATAGTTACCAACATCTAGGTTCAGCCCGGAAGCTCAGAACAAGGGCTGGCCCAGAGTCACGCATGCCACCACTGCTGTGGGTAAGAGCTCCAAAGAAGAGAAAGCCGACCCCTGGTTTTATATCTTTTTCAGCGTCAGGGGTGAGTCACACATGCCACTCACCCACATGACCTAAAATCGTCACAAAGAGGCGACTTAAACCCATGTGGTCTAAGAGCCTCTGATGTCCCAAACCTATCACTCAAACTCATTTGTAAACTAAGCCCTCCCCTGAGTTAGCCCCACCTTGGGCCCCACCTTAGTTACCAATCCACACCCACATAGGTTTTACACCTAATAGGGGTTTGGGCCTGGGGCTTAGCACCTAGTAAGGCTCAATGAAATACACTGAATTACTCAAAGGAAACAAACCAAACTCTTCAAGGGCACTTGTTGAACTAAGTGCTAAGAGCCCATTTTGCTTAGCAACACAAGTAGCTAATGGGTTAACTACACGGATGTCAATGTGGGAAAACCAAACTTGGGGATTCATGGTAAACAAGTTTATGGCAAAGAACTATGGGAAGATATATGGAACTGTCTTTGGTTACTAATTTGTCAGTTTTTCATGTAGATGCTCACATGCCCCTTGCTATGCCAGACCATGAGTACAATGCACATGCTGGTTGACTAGCAAAGATTGATACTGAATATATTGTCCCTACTCCAACACCAACTGATGATCTGGTACTAGCAAAATGGTCCACCAAATGACTGGACATTTTGGGGTCTAGGCCACATGCCAGAGGGCACAAAATTGAGGTATTAGTATCTCTTATTCATTGTTAAAGCAAGTAACAGAGGAATGTCATATATGTCAATTGGAGAAGGAATGAACTGTTCCTCAACTAGTAACTGGAGAAATAGCAAGGGGAAAAGTTCCAGCCCAGATTTGGCAGATAGATTACATCGGACCACTACCCCAAGATAAAGGATGCAAATTTATATATACTTGTGTTAACACCTATTCAGGTGCATTGGTGGCTTGTCCTTATAAGAATGCAAACCAGAAGAACATCTGTAAAAATCTAGATATTATAAGTTTATATTATGGAACCCCAATGCAGATTCAAAGTGACAACAGGTCCCATTTCAAAGGCAATGAGATGAAGAGATATCATGTATTGAACAACATAGAGTGGATATATCATATTCCATGTTATCCACAAGCATCTGGGTTGATAGAAAGAATGAATGAAGTGTTGAAAGAACAGTTAAGGAAGTTAAGTTCTAATAATTTGTATCAACATTGGAGGGATAGTTCGTTGCCTACTTTATGTAATTTGAATTAATAGACCATTAGGAGGAAGCACACCTCTAGCCAGAACGATGACCCCAAATCTGCAAATTAGAAAAGAGCAAACACAGACAATGCAAAATATTGAGTATTCAACTGTGAGGGAAGATGTCTAAGGATGCCTGGTTTTGCAGGATATGATTTACATTGTTTGGAGAACTTTTGTTTGGATAGAAAAGAGACAAGAAAAATCTCTACTGGGATATGTATGTGAATCTCTAAGAATCATTTTTCATGGATATAACCCAAAACAGGATTAGCTGCTCAAGGAATACATGTATTGGCTGGAGTAATAGATTCTAGTTATCAAGGAGAAATTATGTGACACTCCAGAATTTGGGTCAAGAACCTATATAGTTGGGTAAAAATGACAGAATACTTCAATTGATTATTATTCCTTGTGAAACAGTGCTTCTTGTGAAAACTGACCCTCCTTCCAAAATAACTATCAGAGGAAAGGAAGGATTTGGTTCTGCTGATAGAATAAAATTGGGAGCTAAAGTATGGGTAAAAGGGAAGCTGGACAATGTTGCAAAGGCTGCAAAAATTATGACACATGGGAAAGACAATACTGTAACAATGGTTTAACCAGGAGAAAATAATTATGAAATTGTACCCTTGACTCATGTATTCTATAGTGAATGAGGCTGATAGTCTGTTTCTTTTCGGCTTTTGTCTATTAAATTTGTGAGATGTATTTCTTGCAGGTTTAGCACCATCCACCTGCAGATGCCTGATCACTTAAGCCAGATGTCAACCTCTGATGTGTTCAGATATCACCTCTATACCTGTCCATGATTGTGATGTATCATCTCTGGACCTGTCCATGGCTCTAATGTGTCATCCCTGCACCTGGTGTCAACTGAGTTCCAGATGCCAGCTTGCTAAACAACTGACCTCTTGAACAGGATTCTTAATCTCTTAGGGCATGGACAGCTCTACTTCCAATTTCAGTAGGAAGAAGCTATGGAGGACAAGATCTTGGCCTATTACCCCAAGATTTTGAGCCCCATTTGTTCTAGGTGGAAATGATGACATTGTTTTATGTGCTTATCTTGTGTTATCCCTGTTATATTTTTGCGTAGAGTTCTGTTGACACCAGTTATCCCAGAATTCCCATTGCCTTATGTAATGGATAAGAAAGATCTTGGGGCTGAACATAGTAGCAATTTAGATTTGAAGATCTTTCCCACCCATTAATAGACCATGTGACCTGCTTATGTCACAGGAAGCCTAAGTCACATTTTGGAGGTAGCAGAGATCCAAGAAAGCAGAACATCAGAGTGAGGAAAGACCTTCAGACATAGAATATAGGAAGTGGAAATATCCTTGAAGATCATGTAGTTAGTATTGGAAAACTGAGGCCAATAGAGTGACATTTCTCTGATCTTCACCTCAATCCCACCTCATGAAGGCTGGGTGTCCAGCCCTCCCCAAGATGTTTTGTCAGCTCTTCTTGGAACTGGAACCCTTGCTTTTCAGCCCACATACCTTGTTGATGGCCAGAATCTCATCCTCAGACTTGCTCCTAAGGCACTGAACCATGGAGGCAGAATCATGTCTATCACAAGAAGACAGATTGGCAATGACCTGCAAAGAGACACCCACAAAGAGTCAGCATTCTCATAGAGGAACCCCTGGCCTGTATCACAAAAGAGGAATCTTTTCATACTCATCTGTAACCTCACAAAGGATCATTTCTCATCTATAGGTGATGATGCAGTGATGGTGAAAAGGAGACCAACCTGGAATCTGTCTGACCATCTAAGGGGGTGAGTTTCTCAAACATAAGCCTGCTCTGTACAGGGCTCAGTGCTGGCCAATGGGATGGGGATGGGAAGGAGCAGGTTACAAAGACACAGTCCCTGCTCCAAAGAGTTCACCATTTTCTCAGGGAGAAAAGACCTAAATATCCCTAAAGGACACAGGTCAGAGTCCAGAAGGTTGAAAGAGCCCTGACATTGGCTCAAAGAGCTCAGTTCTGATCCCAGCTCAGTCACCAACTCATTGTGTGACCTTGGACAAGTCACAGGATGACAGAACCAGAGAGGTAGAAGGGACCTCACTGATCAATCCATCTCACCTGTACCTGGGCCCCCTGGAGGAACTCTTCTAGGGGTTTCAGGAAATACAATGTGCAGCTAGAAAGAACTGCACAAACCATCTAATAGAACCCACTTTTACAGAGAAAGAAACTGAGGCCCCAGAAAGGAAATGCCCGACCTGCAATCACAGGCAGAGGAAGAAGCAGAGCCGGAACTGAATCTTCCCTCTCTGTGCCTCAGTTTCCTTCACTGTAAAATGAGGGGGTTAGACTAGATGGTTTCTATGGTAACTGTCAGCTTGAACATTCAGTGGCATTCCAGTGTACATCCTTGTAGCCCAGGGGAGCCAGAAGGTCAATGGGACACCAGGTCTTGGGATTGGGAGACCAATAAGCCCAAAGAATGATAAGAATGATTGCAAAGACCAAAGAACAAGGAACTTACATTCACAACCGTTTCTGAAATGGAAGAAATCATGCCAGGAAAGATGGCCACACCACTCTGCATGATTGCTCTGTGGAACAAGCCTTTGGACAAGGGGGACAGAACCTGGGGAAACAAAGTACAGCAGAGGGGAGGAGAAAGCAGTCATGGGGAGGCTCAGATGCTTCTGGCTTAGCAGAGACAAAGGAGACTGTGAGTCTGAAAGCCAGGACTGTTACATACCCTGACATACCTTGACAGCCCCAAATAAGGGTCTCTCTATGGGACCCTGGCCCTTAGGCCCTTTGGCACAGCCAGGCCTATAAGACAATTGGACAGAAAAGAGGGCTAAGTAGCATTGGCCATAGTCCTGAACTCTCTGAGTGGTTCAGTAACTGGGTAGGTTAAGATGCCTGTGCTCAGAAACCCAGCAATGCTGTTCCTATGCCCTGCCTCCTTATAGGGTCACATTGTTTATTGATTATTGTTTCTTTATTGATTATGAGAAAATCTAGGGTTGTTGTTAGGATTAAATGACTATATCATGGCAATTTCCCACTTTCTCATCAGCTACTATTTTTTTTAGCATTATCCTTCCACTGAAGTCTTCCTCCCATGCCTTATCATAGCCTGGAGGCTATGTCAGTGATGCGCAATCTCCTAGGAGAGAAAGCTTATGAAGCCATAAGATCTTTGTCTCAAAGTCCCATGATGGATTTTATGCCTGCCATATGAGGGACAGCCATCCTAAGCTCTCAGAGGGTCATCAGCAAAGACTTGTGAGAGCAGATCCTCAGCTGGAGATAGCCACAAAGACCACCTGGGAAGGTGCAGAGAGACTTTCAGCCAGACTGGGAAATGGTACATCTCAGTGGTGAAATTGGGGATCCATTTGGGCCCTGAATTATTTCATCATTACCTTGCACATTTCTTTTAATCTTACTCAAATTGATTAGTAAGCCTTTAAAAAGGGATAATTCATCTTCTATCTCCAGTGAAGTAAGAGGAAGAAGGGCCTAGATGATTAGCTGACACTAGGGCAGGGGTCTGTGCTGGGATCTCCAAGTGAAAGGCAAGGAAAGGTGCGAGCCTTAGAGAAAGAAGTCAGCAGCCCCAATGGTTCTGAGAAGGGGGAGGATAAGAGAAGAGGAAGAAGAGGAAGAAAAACTAGGTTCTGTCTATGGGAGCCTGCAGCCTTGAGGCCACATGGGGCCCTCTACGTCCTCAAGTATAGCCCTTTGACTGAATCCAAACTTCACAGAACAAATTTGTTCTGTGAAGTTTGGGTTCAGTCAAAGGGCCACACCTGAGGTTCTAGAGGGTCACATGTGGCCTCAAGATCACAGGTTCCCCACCCCTGGAAATCTTGGTTTTGGCTGCAAGGGTCCCCTTCAGGCTGGAGTCATATCTTCACCACCTACATGTGAAGAAACACTCATTCCCCCGGCAGACTCCCCGAAGATGGTCACACGGCCAGGATCTCCTCCAAAGTGGACAATGTTGTTCTGGATCCACCTCAGGGCAGCCACCTGATCCAGGAAAACCCAGTTGCCAGGTGCATGCTCATCCCCAGTGCTGCAAAACAGATATTAGACAAGGTTGGAGAATTTGAAGAAGAGAACCAGGTTCATAGTATTATGAGATTTAAAGACCATCTCATCCAACTGGATGATGCAATGGATAGACTACTGGAACTAGACCTGGCAGTACTAGTGATCATATACTAGCTATGTGACCATGAGTTAGTCAGACCTCTGCCTTGGTGATCACATCTCTAAAATCGGGATAATAAAGGCATATAGCTCTCAGAGTTGTTGCAAAGATACAATGAGATACTATTCATACAGCACTTTCTAAACCTGAAGGGACCATACAAATGCTAGCTGTTGTTCTTATTTTACAGAAGAAAACTGGTGAGACAGATCTTGAATTCCCCCACCTGAAGGACTCCCAGTACAGTCCTCTTTAGTGGCAACCTGGGCCTTCTAGGGGGAGCATCCTCCATGCTGATTTCTTCCCTTCCAGATTACTCCCAAATTGCTTCCACCTCCCCACCAGCTGAATTGCCCCCAGTCTCCCTTCCCCCTCCTACTTTTAGCTCTCCTTTCTGTTTTGTCTTCCTCTATTAGAATGTCAAGGCAATGCAAGAAACATTGACTGAGCACCTACTATGTGACAAGCACTATACCAAGTTCTGGGCATACAGAGAAAGGTAAACATAGTCCCTGCTCTCAAGGAGTTTCCACTTTACCAGTAGCTGTGTCCAAACCAAATATATACAGGATAGATTGGGGATTATCCTGGAGGGAAGGCCCCAGCAGTATGGAAGATAGGGAGAGGCTTCTTTCAGAAGTTGAGATTAGCACTGAACCCTGAAGGAAGCCAGAAGGAGGATGAGTGAAAATGAACAGATTCAATGGAGTATCTTATACAAGGATGAGGAAAGAGGCAGAGAATGTGGAGGAGCCTGAGAAGACAAGAGATGTGGGAGGATGCCAGGATCCTCTCCATGATCCTCTGCAATCCAGAAACTTTTTACTCTTTGTTCTCTTCACACAAAACTCTCTACCTCCCAAGTTCAACTTTCCCTGGCTATCCCCATGATTTGAATTCCTTGAAGGAATCTGAGCCACTTCAAATCCCACTTTCTTCAAGAGATCTCACTTTGCCTCCTCACTCACTGCTAAGGTCTTTTAGAGCAAGGACCCCAGTTTGAGGCATTATAGGAAATTGGCACTGGGGAAGCTAAGAGAAGTGTCAGCTTTATTACCATGTGGGACATCGAGCAGGCAAAAATGAAAGCAACATGCATATACACACAGAAACACACAGAAGCACACATACACACATACTGACATATTATATGACAACCTGCAGTGACAGACAGAGATTCAAGACACTCACGTGAAGGAGATTTTTACAGGAGCACGATCTTGGTGGGAGTACACACTCAGAGTGGCATCTAAGTAGGTCAGTCTCATCCCTTAAAGGGAGATTTGATTGGGACAATAAGCATCACATGTGAGAGATGGCATTCTTAATCAGACCTGGATGTGGTAAGGAAATTCCCCAGGACCCTTTACTGATGCAGGACTCAGGGACTCCAAGAGCATGTGCCAGCACACAGCATGCAGTCAGCTGGGACTCCATTCAAGAGGTTATTCACAGGATCAGAATAAGTCGGGCATGTGAAAGTTCTGGCTGTCTGCTATTTCTTCAATGTTTTATGGTCCTTAGGACCATAGCCTGTGACTCCATGTTGCAGTCTTATCATTTATAACAAGAACATGACATAATGTATTTCAAAAATCACAATTGTCACACCTTCCCTCTGAGATTACTCTCACTTTACATTGTATATATTTTGTGCCTATATGGCTATTTACAAGTTGTTTCCCATTAGAAATGAACTCCCTGAGAGTAGGAAGTGACTTTCTTTTGTGTTCCAAGCATTTGGCATAGTGATTGGCTTACAACGACTGCTTCAGGAATGCTTGTTAACTGACTGATTGACTGAATAAGGGGGTGATGGTTTGACCTGTGCTGTAGGAAGATCACTGACAGCTAAGTGGACGATGAACTGGAGGAGGGAGAGAAGAGGCAAAGAGGCCAAGAAAGCAGTCATTGCTAGTCCAAGTGTAATGTGGTAAGAATTTGCACTGGAGTGGTGGTAGTGTCAGAGAAGAGAAATGGGTGTGTGAGAGAGATGTAGCGAAAGTAGACTTGGCCACAGATTGGATATAGGGGAAGAGAGAGTGAGCAGTGTACCATGAACCCTAGATCCCAAGCTTAGGTCACTGGGAGCCTGATGGTGCCTTTAACAAATAACAGGGATATTATGAAGAAGGGAGGGCTTCGTAGGAAACAGAAAGAGTTCAATTTTAGAAATGTTGAGTTTATAAGGGGACATATATTTGAGATAGCTGGAGATGGGATATTGTAAGTATCTGGTCCAGAGACTGGAAAACAGACAGGAGAGAGTGAAGAGAATGAGAGAAAAGAATCAAGATATCTAGCCATAAAAGGGAAGAGATGTATGGGATGATAGCTAGTGGGGATGGATGGATGGATAGATGGAAGGATGTATGGATCAATGGATCGATGGACCAGTAAGGATTTTTGAGAACAGAGAGACATAGGCAAGTTTGTAGATCATAGGGAAGCAGCCAGGGGAGGGGGTGAAGAAAGGGGAAAAAAGAGAGTAAAATATTAAAGAATAGTGAAAGTAAAAATGATGGAAAGGGCAATCTTCTGAGAAAGGCTGGATGGAATGAGATAATTTGTACATATAGAAAGCATACACTCAGTAGAGAAAAGGTCCACTTCCCCATGAAAGACAGAGGTAAAGACAGAAACAGTAACAGAAGGCATCTGATCAATATGAGATAAGGAGGAGAGCATATGAGAAAGCTCAGTGGACAGAGTCATTTTTTCCAGCAAAATATAAAGCAAGGTTATGGGTTGAGATGGTGAGGAGAGGAGGAGCCATGAGAAGTTTGAGGAGGGATGCAAAGGTTTAGAAAAGCCACTCTGGTGAGTAAGATGGTGAATTGTTTCTGGAGGTGCAAAAAAATTGCTTTACCACAGTAAAGACTCAGTTAAGTTAATCTGAACGTACCCAGGAAAGATGATTTCATGATTTTCTCTAGCTTCATTTAGCATTTGGCAAAGAAGAGCAAAAGGAGTGGATGATGGGAGTCATCCAAGGCTGAGGTTTCACAGGGAAAGATTTGTCATCGGATAAGGGGTCAGTGTAGACATGAAGTGGTTCACTAAGGGGTTAAGATAGAGAAGGGAAGAGAGTATAATCACACAGAGGTAATGGCCTAGAAAAGAACTGAGGGGTGAGGGGATTGAAGGTCAAGGTGATGATGAAGAACAGGATTAGAGGTTACACAGCAGAGAATCCAGTGGAGTGGCAAGAGATCATGACTAGACAGAGGAATTTCAGAGTTAATGAACATAGAATTGAAACACTCATGAGGGACGGTAAAATCTAGGGCGTTAGTCTCTGTATTTAGCTGAGGTGGGGTGGAGGAGTAAGTTATGAAAAACGAATACACTGAGGAACTGGGGAGTTAGAATGTTTAAGGGAATATCAAGATGAACGTGGACGTCCCTCAGTAAGAAGATGGGAGCTGGGAGATAAAGACTGTAAAGAAGGCACTGAACTCATTGAGAAAGGGAGGAGAGTGTCCCAGAGGATGGCAAATAACAGCTACTAGAATCTTGATGGGGTGATGAATATGGATTGAATGAACCTCAAAAGAGGAGAAGTTACTGAGTGATGGTGGCAGAGGGAGAGTCTGGAAGTGGTAGTGGGAAACAAAGGGCATTTTGGTATCCCTGTGATTGAGGCAAGAGTGGAAATGCAAATAGTGCTGGAAATGGTCATCAGAAAAAGTCAGGCTTTGGTGAGTACAAATAGATAAAAAGATTAAGAAAGGAAAGGGATAAAGATGAAAATAGCTTTGCTACTTATGGAACAGGTATTCCAGGGAGCACAGTTAAAAGGGCAGATAACATTAGAGTAAGGCATTACAGAAAATTTTCACTTGAAAAGCTAATGTAATCATAAGCTTTATTACTATGCGGTACAGCAAGCCAGGGTTAGCTTACCACAGTAGGACCTTCTTGTTTTCTTGTTTTCTAACCCCAATACTTAGTACAGTGCCTGGTACTTAATAAATACTTTATCTACCTGCCTGTTTGTTAGTCAATCAGCCATCATCCATCCATCCTTCTATCTCTCTCTCTACCAATCTATCTATCTAGAATCTGAGGACAAAGGAGAACCTATTGGTCATAAGAAGCAGGGCTATAATATGAAACTGATGATGATAATATGAAATAAATAGGAAACTCTGGCCACAACTCTAGTGCTTTTTCTACTACATCATGAATAGCTCATGGGGAAGGCAAGGGAAGGCAAGAGATATGTCATCCAGTCAGGAATTTATGTTTATCATCATAAGAGATCTGGAAATTCATCGGGTAAAAAATACTTATACTCACATTTTACTGGGATCAAATCTCACCTGAAGAGCCCAAGGAGACCCAGCCTGAACTGGATAGTGACCACTACCACATTCTGGGAAGCAGACAATACCGAACCATCATATAAGGAAGCACCACCAACAATAAGACCACCACCGTGGATCCACACCATCACCTGCAGAAATCAGAAATGGTTTTCCTTACAGGGAAATACCACAACAAGCATGGCTCTGCTACTCCCTTGCTATCTTGTCACCAATGATAAAGTAACTCCAAATGTGAGTGAATTCACTTATCAAGATACTGTAATTCAAGAGTTGATAGGATATGTATAAGAGCTCCTCTCAGGTAAGAGCCCACTTGACTTGACTCAGAGGGAGGGCAGATCCTTCTTGGAATATTCTTGGCAGAATCAGCTAACTGAGGTCCTCCTACTGCCAAAGAGACACACTGAGCAAAACAGCCTGTTCTAAAGGATTCTTGTTTACCTCAAAACAAGGAAAGGAAGCAGGACATCCTTCTAAGGGAAACATGCCAAACCAGACAATAGAGATGCACCCTGGGCAATAAGATCTTCATCATCATCTTGTGAGTGTTTCAACTGTGGTCCAGAGAACCTTTCTATGTAACAGTAATTGCTGTCTCAAAGCCAACATAAACAGCAGAATAGATTACCAGCATTAGGCTATGCCTTCTATTGGTATTTTATTTTAAAAAAATTATTTTATCTTTAATTTATGGAATAGAAGAAGCATTTCTATAACATGATATGATTAAAAAAAAGATAATTGCATATGAAACTGCAAATCTACTATGTACAACTTGCTATTTGTTTTGAATATACAAACCAATTATCAGAGTAAATTTTTTCTTTTTTTCTTTTGGTTGTTATAGGTTACTCACTTTGTAGGGCAAAGTTTCAACTGATTAAAACCCATCTTTAACAGACTTACCCCATCTCCTGCCCATAAGCCTGTGTTTAATCCTTCCCATTGTACTTGCATTGGGAGATGGGGTGGGACAGGGAGGGATGTCATTTCAATCTTATATCACTGACACCAAACAGGACTCCCCAACTCCAGCTTAGGAGACAGAGTAATTTTCAGACAAGGATAAACTGTGGGACTGGGACACACCATTAGGAAACCAGAACCAGTAAGAAGAAAAAATCAAATCGCATCCTTAAAAGCATAATATTGTGTTGTGTCCAATTCTTTGTGACCCCCTTATAGGGATTTCATAGGAAAGATACTTGGGTGGTTTGCCATTTCCTTCTCCAGTGAATTAAGGCAAACAAGTTAAGTGATATACCCAGGCTGAGAGCTAGTGAGTGCCAGAGGTCAGATCTGAACTCAGGACTTCCTAACCCCAGGACCCATGCTCTATCCATCGAGCAAAAGAGATCAGTGGATAGAAAATAATTCTAAAAGTTAAATGCTGGTGGAGTAACAGATTTTATAAACTCTTTGTCTAAAATTACAAGAGAAGACCTCCTGTTACTTTCAGATAACACCATAATGTTTTGAAAGTATGGTTCCTTTGTCAATGCATTGGGATGCTGCACGGGTAGGAGATGCAGAGACCAAAAGGGGCTTTTGCTCCCATGGGAAGAGTCTTCCCCTTCTATGAAATGTAGTAAGTGATTGGTTGGAATTCTGTGGCAGAAATGCTTGGGCATCAGGAAGTAGACAGATTGCTGCTATGTGAGCAAATGAAATGAACCAAATTTTTGGCACTGAGAAACCCAGAGCATAGATTGGCTACAACAAGGGCACATTTTGCTGTTAGTACCTGGGTGCATGGAGACAACAGGAAGCCCTTTAAACAAGGACCTCCTTCCCTTGTGGGACCATCTTGGTGAGTATGACTGCGTCCCAGGGAATTCTGTCTCAGGCAGGATCACTGGATCATAGGTTTTAGAGTTGAAAGTGGTTTTAGAAACTGCCTAGTGCAACAGCCTCATTTGATAGATGAGAAAACTGAGGCCCAGAGAAGTAAAGTAACTTGCAGAAGGTCATACAGTTAATAGGAGTCAGAACTGGGCTTTGGCCTCAGGAATTCTCACGCTAATCCTATGCTCTCTTCCTTACACTCTGTGGTTTGGTTGCTACTACAGGCATCTTCCTTCCCACCCTCCATTCAAACCACAAACCCATAAAGTACAAACAATAAAGAAAACCGTAAGATCAGATTCTTTCTAGTACAGCTGATCTGAACCCAGCCCTGCTGAGCTTTGCCTGGGCAAGCTCAGTTTCTCTTGGACAAACGTTCTCTGCCCCATGGAACCAAGGAACCTCCCACCTACCCCAGTTCCCTCCCTCTTTCCAGGTGCCCCTTAGTCTCCTGGAAGCAATAGAAATTCATTCCTTGTTTCCTTTTGCAGGTCCAGCATAGGTGGCATTTCCTCCAGTTTTCTAACCCTCCGAGCCCTAGAGTATTCCAACCTCCAAACTCCTTTTATGAAAACAATTCTGATAATCCTATATTTAGGAACTTGTTCTGATGCTGTGGTATATTCATTCAATACAGTTACTGAGCACCTACTATGTACAAAGCTCTGTGATGGGTATTTTGAATAAGACTAGGTCACTGCTCTCAAAGTACTTTCAGTCAACCAGAGGGCAAGAGTAAGATATGGATGCAAAAGCTATAATACAGATTGATATAGTCTGTATTGGGGCTGCTAGGTGCCATAGAAGATAGAATGATGGGCTTGGAGTCAGGAAGACCCATGTTACTGAGTTCAAATCTGCCATCAGATACTTATAAGCTGTGTGATTCTGGGCAAGTCACTTGAACATGGTTACCTCAGTTTCCTTATTTGTAAAATGAGCTTCAGAAGGAAGTGGCAAACTACACTAGTATCTTTGCCAAGAAAACCCAAATGGGGTCATGAAGAGATGTATGCAACTGAAAACAACTGAACAGCAACACAGTCTGTATTAAGTGCCACCAGGTATGTGATAAGTGCTATAAGGTAGATCCAGAATAACATTAAGGTAGCCCAAAAGAGAGAGAAAACACACCTCTCTTTGAATACCCAGCATGAAGGAGAAGGGCTCCAGGTTTGTAGAAATGGTTGTTGACTTGAATGTTGGCTTCTTGAGGTCCAGAGAAGGCTTCATGGGCAGATGATGTTTAAGTAGTTTCGTTCACTATCATTTGTTTTAAGAAAGAAAGCCTGGTGTAGATGATAAAGGGCTAGCCTTGGAGTGAGAAGGACTGGGTTCAAGTCCTGCCTTGGACACATAGGAGATATGTGACCACAAAGAAGTTACTTAGCATCTCAGTACACCAGACAAGCCAAGGCTATAAGTTATAAAAGAGGTCCCTGTCTTCATCAACAGAGAGAGTTTCCATGCAGTGAAGTTCCCTATAGCAATAAGATGAATGGTCTGGACAGGATCAAGAAGGGTTTGGAAGGTCATACTTTATCAATGCTTTGCTCTGTTCCTTAAGCAATAATAAACTGTAGGAGAAATTGATACCATTCCTAATCATGGAACGAACTCCCTGAAGGTTTTTCAGTCATTTTCAGTCATTTCCAACTCTTCATGGCCCCATGTGGGGTTTTCTTCACAGAAATATTGGAGTGGTTTGCCATTTCCTTCTACAGGTCATTTTACAGATAAGGAAACTTAGGGAAACAGGGTGAAGTGACTTGACCAAAGTCACACAACTAGTAAATGTCAGAGGCTAGAGTTAAACTCAGAAAAATGAGTCTTCCTAACTCCAGGCCTGGTATCCATGCTGCCACCTAGATGATTTGAAGTAATAAGGAGGCAGATTTCCACCTCAGAGGAGGAAATATTTGCTAACAATGTGACTTGTTGCCCAATAGTACTGTTGATTGCCATGAGAAGTAGCAAACTGCCCAACCTGGACAACTTCAGGGAAGGCTAGATGACTTGTCAGAGATATTTACAGAGAATGATTGTTCCCATGCTGGTGGGAAGAGGTGACCTCCAAAGTTCCACCCAGTTCTGATGCCCTGGGATTCTCATCCTGTGCTGTGGAAGTTACAGAGATCTGGCTTACCGGCAAGCCATCCCCCTCCTTTGCATGGACAGGAACATAGATGTTGAGATACAAACAGTCTTCAGAACTGGCAGGAATGGTGATGTTTAATTTCATGATATTTGCTGTTTTTTCTAGGAGAGTGGGATCCTGCAAGCACCTGGAAAACATAAGAGATGACTGATCTGAATATAATCATATGGGGATAAAAATAACAATAATAACTGAGTGCTTTGAGGTTTGCAAAGCATTTTACAGATATGACCTCATTTGACTCTCACAATAACCTTGAGAGGCAGGTGCTATTTTTGTCCCTATTTTACAGATGAGAAAACTGAGGCAGGTAGAGATGCGTTAACTGGTCAACATTTCATCACTTCTTATGCAGTCTTTTTTCTTGCTCGTTGTATATTGAAATGTTTGGGTTTGTTGGCAATTGTTAAGTTGAAAGCCAAGTATTTTTTAAATTTAAAAAGCTTGGAAACCAAATACATATTATCAAAAGGCGAAAAGTTGTACCCATCACAATGTGTGAATGTCATGGATTGTAGTTGCTCTGTAAGAGGATGAATGTAAGGAATCAGAAAACCTGCTGCAGATCGATGAAGGTCGAGCTTGACCAGGATAGACCATGACTAGAAGCATTTTACCAAGAACAGCACTGCTGCCACTGTGTCAGGTGGATTTTCTTTGTTACAGAGGAACATTTTGGTGGACGGTAGGAGGCAGGCTGGGGTATGGAATGGGGAATAAGTGTGGTCTCCAAAGCAAAAGGCATCAAACTGCTTAAAAAAGAAACCGAGGGGTCTGATTGAATGACCTCTAAGGTCTTCTCCTTTCTGAGCCTATCAGTCTCTGAGTTCTGGCTTTGTTATTTGGCTTTGTGACCTTGGGTGAGTCAGTTAAGCTCTGTTGCTGTTCAGTCCTATCTGACCCACACTGACTCCTTTAGACATTTTTGACAGGGACACTAGAGTGGTTTGCCATTTCCTTCTTCGCCACATTTTATAGGTGAGGAAACTGAGGTAAAACAAGGTTAACTGACTTGCTGTGTTGGTAAGCAAAATGGGCTCTTAGCACTTAGTTGGCCTTTGTTTCCTTTGAGTAATTCAGTGTATTTCATTGAGCCTTACTAAGTGCTAAACCCCAGGCTCTAACCCCTATTAGGTGTTAACTTAACCTATATGGATGTGAACCTCCCAGGGTCCTAAGGGGAGGGGCTAACTCAAGAGCCAATCATAGCAGCCTAACTTCTGGTCATTCAGATGACGTTCCATGACGTCTGAAATGCTACAAAAAGAAAAGACAGAGCCATTTGTGCAGGGCTCTCACTCATAATGGTGCTGATGCAGAGACTCCGGGCAGCTGTAGCTAAGGAGCCCTCCAGCTTGTAACCTGGATGCTGGGACTTTGCTAAACTCTGGTAACTATGTATTGGGATTTGAATCAGACAAGGTCTGTCTGTTGATGTTTGTACTTTGTTTGCATTTTGTTCTGAAGTTCAGGATGCTGGCTTTTTCCCCTGAACTAAGTGAATGGTATTTGTATGCTGAATTAAAAGTAAGCTTGCAACCCCTTCATGAGGAATTCCTTGGTTAAGCAGATCAAAAGAACCTGTGCTTTTGCTGTGTGTTGGCAGCTTTCTGGGTGCTGGTAGTTGGTGGATCTTGCACCCCCACAGAAGCTGCTAGCTGGATTGTTGAAACACTTGCCCAGGGTCCCACAGCTAGGAAGTGTCTGAGGCCAAATTTGAACCTAGGACTTTCTGACTCCAGGCACAGAATTCGATCCACTGAGTCACCTAGCTGTCTCTCATCTCTGTGAGCCTCTGTTTTCCTGTCTGTAGAAATATGTTATAACTCCCTCACAATATTTTTCTGAAGTCAGTCATTCTCTAAAGTCTGAATAAACATGAACTATTATCATGAAGCAATTATTTCAGGCCTTCCAGGCCAGGAGGGGATTCAGAACATTCATTCCTTCAGCAAATATTTAACAAATGTCTACTGTGTGCAGAGCACACAGAGACAAAATTTGGGTAAAGCATGATGGTGCCCTGTGCTCATCTGGTAAGAAAGGGATAGAAGAAGGTCCTTACGGGGGTGGATGAGAAGCAGCATCTCTCACATTGCTCCATGAATCAGGTGGTTGTGGAGGAGAAAACCTCAGTGACCCCACAGGGGGTTTGGCAAAGGGGATTCCCAGGAAAACATTGACACCTTTGTCAATCCCCTTGATATTGACTTGAGTTCCTTGGATCTGTCCAGACTCAGTGGTCCTGATGAGGTCATTTGCATGATGTCCTGTGAACAAAGGGGAGAGAAATCCTCAGGGAAAGAGGGCTGAACTGATGACCAAATGTATCCTCTACATCCCCCCCCACACCACCATTTTTTCATTACATTGAAATGCAAGCCTCCTCCTATTTCTACCATGATTCATTTCATTTCTCTTAAAAAATCCAGTTCTGGGGAATTTCCTCCAGAGGAAGGTCAGTTGCACTTCTAGAAAGCTCTGCCACTGCCTCAGGAGCTGTCCAGCTTTGGGTATCCAGAGTCTCAAGATCAAAGCAAGTGCTCCCCAACAATCCTACCCCTAAATTAGCTTAGGAAACCACAAAGCTAAAAATCAGTGCCATATAGTTTATCAGTATGATCCAATTGAACAAAGACTTAACAAGCACCTGCTATGGGCAATGCCCACAGCTCTGAATTGAGGATAAAATGGTGGGAATTTACATTCTCCTAGAGAGCAGTGACCTGTGCACCAATAACTAGGAATGCAAGGGAGAGGCATAAAGGAGGGTTCCTGGCAAAGAGCGAGGAAAAGATATGAGGAGGGTCAGGAAAAGCTCTGCAACAAGTGGCAGTCCCAAGCTGGATCTTTAATGAAGACTCTTCAATAGAACTAGACTGGAGAAAGTGCTTTCCAGGCATGGGAAAGACAATAGACAAAGAAGGGAGACAGTGGAGGGCAGGAAAGAAAGACAGATGGAAAGTAGTTACACTAGGCTACAATATGTGTCAGGAAGACTCATCTTCCTGAGTTCCAATTCAGCCTCAGACACTTACTAGCTGTGTGACACTGGGCAAGTCACTGCACTTGTTTTGCCTCAGTTTCTTCATCTTTCAAATGAGCTGGAGAAGGAAATGGCAAATCAACTCCTTTGTCTTTGCCAAGAAAACCCCAAATGGAGTCACCAAGAGTCAGACATGATTGAAAACAACTGAACAAGACACAACAAATGTGAATAGAGTAGTAGGTGATAAGGCTGGATGCACAGAGTGCTGGACTTGGGCTCAGAGGACAGGGATTCTAATCACAGCCCTCCCATTTACTGCCAGCGTGAACTTGGTACAGTTCCTTTCCCTTCCCTAAGCCTGTTTCTCCTCTTTGATTAAAAGAGGAAAGGCCATTGAATTCAATGGTCCTTAAGATTCCTTCTAGCTCCACATCCTACATTCCAAGAACTAGAGACTGCTCACCTGTCAGGGCACATGGCCAAACTCTGCCTGAATCACAAGGACAAGGATCAGGTGTGCCTCTGAACGCTTAGCACTCCCCTTTTATCAAAGGAGATCAAAGTATAATCCAATATAAAATGAATTGGAAGGGACTTTGACATACATCACGTGGGCTTCAGTGTCTCCTCTATAATAATAATGGTTTGGGAGGACGAAAATAAAGAAATAACCAAAAGCCTCCAGCTTCGGGGATGAGAACTCACTGACAAAAACTGCTGGGAAAACTAGAAAACAGTATGGCAGAAATTAGCCATAGACCAATATCTCATACCTTATGCTAAGATAAAGTCAAAATGGGTACATGATTTAGACATAAAGGGTGATATCATAAGCAAATTAGGAGAGCAAGGAATAGTTTACCTATGAGATCTATGGAGAAGGGAAGAATTTATGACCAAACAAGCTAGAGAAAATTATGAAATGCTAAATGGATCATTTGAATCACACTAAAATAAAAAGGGTTTTCACAACAACACAACCAAGATTAGAAGGAAAGCAGAAAGATGGGAAATAATTTTTATAGCAAGTGTTTCTGATAAAGGTCTCATTTGTCAAATACATAGAGAACTGAGTCAAATTTATCAGAATACAAGTCATTCCCCAACTGATAAATGGTCAAAGGGTTTGAACAGGCAGTTTCCAGATGAAAAAACTAAAGCTATCTATACCCATATAAAAATGCTCTAAATCACTACTGATTAGACAAATGCCAATTAAAACAACTCTGAGGTACCACCTTACATCTATCAGATATGCTAATATGACAGAAAAGGAAAATGATAAATGTTGGAGAAGATGTGGAAAAATTAGAACCCAAATGCACTGTTAGTGGAGGTCTGAACTGATCCAACGCTTTAGGAGAAATATTTGGAACTATGCCTAAAGGACAATCAAACTGTGTATAATCTGTGATCCAGCAATACTACTACTAGGTCTTGTTGACCTGAAAGTTTGGTTAAAGGAGGCAAACAGGCCAGGCGATATATAAATCATCTAGTTTATTCCCTTAAAGCTAGCAAACTTCTGATTGACTGAAAGAAGAAAGACAAGGTCAAAGTAACACTCCCACCTCCAGTTTATGGTCTCCATATCATAAGAAAGGAAGTTTCTCAGTCAAATGAGTCAATTGACAAGGTAGTGTCACTTAGAGATAATGATCCCAAGATGCAAATGTCCCTAGAATATCAGGATAAGAGAAATCCTACTGTTCTGGTTGCAGACATCCTGTCACCACAGAAAAAGTACCATTTGTCAAACTTCGAAGTTTCTGAGACAGGAAAGGGCATTTTTAGAGTAGAGCAAATCAGTTTGGATGATTAATTCAGGCTGTGGATATTATTAGGGTTCAAATAATCTGAAAGTATTATCAGTCTATATCCCAAAGAGATCATTAAAAGGGGGAATGGTCCCACATGTCCAAAAATGTTTACAGCAGTTCTGTGTGTGGTGGCAAAGAATTGGAAATTGAGGGCATACCCACAAATTGGGGAATGGGGGAGCAAGTTGTGGTATATGAATATAATAGAATACTATTGTGCCATAAGAAATAACGAGCAGGTGGATTTCAGATAAACTTGGAAAGATTTAGAGGAACTGATGCGGAGTGAAGTGAGCAGAACCAAGAGAACATTGTACACCACAATAGCAACACAGTGCAATGATCTCCTATGAATGATTCAGCTCTTCTCAGCCATACAATGATCCAAGACAATTCCAAAAGCTGGATGGAAAATGCCATCCACATCCAGAGAAAGAGCTATGGAGTATGAATGCAGAGAAGAGCATACTATTTTCACTTTTTTGTTTTTTGTTTTCTGTGGCTTTTCCTTTTTTCTCTGTTTCTTCTTTCACAGTATGATTAATGTGGAAAATTGTTTGCATTATTACAAATGCTAATTTGGGGAAAGGGGTGGGAGGAAGGGGAGAAAAATTTGAAACTCAAAATCTTATAAAAATGAATGTTGAAAACTATCTTTATATGTAATTGGAAAAAATAAAATACTATTTACCAAAAAAGAGAAAATAAGGAATAAGCTGTGCCACATTTTGTCAAGCAAACACAGGGCTCCTACTTCCAGTCCATACAAAAGATCCTCCCCACAATCCTCACTCTTATGTACCACCCTGAAAATGACTCAGCTTTTCCTCTCTCCCCACCCCACACCAGCAGCTAATAGAAGAGTTTCTGTCCATAACACATGGAGAGGGCATCAATTTCTCACTAGCAAATCTAGCTTTGGCCTCCTGAAATCAAACTAGCAATAATCCTTCACCCCCAGCCCACCCACCCAATCAGTCAGTGAGGGCAACAAGAGAAGAAACAATGCCCAAATCCCATATCTCCAATGGGAAAATCAAAGGACTCCTCTCATGTCCCCCTAGAAATCATCCCCTACTCTGGGTCAGTCTGGCAGAGCAGTTCACCTGGGGCTTGAATCAGGAGGCCCAGGAGGCCCAAAGTCAGGACCTTGGGCAGCAGGGAAGTCTTCCACATCTTTCCCTCTGCACAGCCTTCTGGTTATGCCTAATCATTTCCCAGGCCACACCTTTAACATAAAAAAAAAAATAAACTGGATCAAAGGGCACTCCAGGGGAACCTGGATTAAGGATTACTTAATGAACTTCCTTGTTGGAACTTGTCTCAGAGCTATTTGGAAAAAAAAAATAGATTGAATCCCTAAAAGCTAAAGACAAGTTGGAACGTCCATCCATTCATCAGGGATATGCTGGTAAATGTACAAGTTCTCTGGAAAACAAAAACAAACAAATGTATCTATGACACACTCTTAAATTTAATCTGTATCAGTAACATTGTTTCTAATACTTTCCTAACTCTAAATAATCCACAAAACAATAAATCAAGCCCTGAATTGCAGAATTTTCTGATTTCAGAGGGGCAAATTTGCCAATGTGTTCACAAGAGCAGTTTGAGCTGCCCCCACCGCTTCAGCTGAAGTGTGGAGTGAAAATTCGAAATGCACAGCCTAACCCCTCCCTCCCAGTTTCTGGAGATTCCTATGACCTTTCCCCCCTTGGAGCTCTTCAGTTTCTTGGTTTTTCTTCTTGACCCCATTTGCAATTTCCTTAGCAAAGATACTGGAGTGGTTTGCCATTTCCTTTTCCGGTTCACTTTACAAATGAGGAAACTGAAGCCAACAAGGTTAAGTGACTTCCCCAGGGTCACAGGGAGAGGAAATGTTTGAGGCAGGACTTGAACACAGAGCACTAAACTCTGGGCATATAAATACCAGCAGAAAAAGACAGCCCATGCCCCTGGGAGCTTACAGTTTGATGGAGGGAAACTACACATAAAGGATAGGAAGTGGAGATGGGGGAGAGGAAGGTACCATTCACAAAGTACTGGTAGAGTACCCGCAGTCCCTCGTGCATATCACCTAGAGCTGCAAAGGTGAGAACTGGCTGAGACAAAATGGAAAACCTACTTGCCACTGTGAATCTGAATAAGGACAACCTCTCCCCCCCTGCCCCTCCCATGTGTGCTTAATGGGTTACATAAATGAAAGAATGCTCCATCACTAATAATAAGACTGAGGCAAACCAAAGCAACCCTGAGGTTTCACTTCACAACCAGAAAAGTGACAGATATGACAAAACATGAGAATGGTTAATGTCCAAGTAGTTGCGTAAAGACAGACATAGTAATGCATTGCTAATGGAGCTGTGAAAATTGGGCCAACCATCCTGGAAAGTGATTTGGAATTAATAGTAATATTAGCTAATAATAGCTAGCATTTGCTTAATGATTTAAAGGTTGCAGTGTTTTACAAATATCTCATTTGATCCTCACAAGAACCCTGGGAGATAGGTACTCTTACTATTATCTGTAGTTTACAAATGAAGTATCTGAAGCAAATAGAAGTTAAGTGACTTGCCCAGAGTCACACAGCTACTAAAAGTGTCTGGAGGCTGGATTTAACTTCAGTACTTCCTGACTCCAGGTCTGCAATCCATCCATTGCACTACCTAGCAGCTTAATTGTGCAAAGAAAGTGACTCAAACCCAAGGTCAAAGCTGTACTAGGAAGCTGAGGATTAGCAGGGAGTCAGGAAGCAGCTCTAGGACTAGAATTACAGTGGTTAGAGACCTGTCTGGGTATAGACTGAGCTGTTTGTGACTGACCATGGGTGAAGAGAGAAAGAACAGCACTGGGAGGAGATCGTGCATTCAGCATGAAAGGATGTAATAAATGATGATGATAGCTGGCATTTACATGGTGCTTTAAGGTGAGTAAGGCATTCTACCAATATGACCTCATTGGAGCCTCACAACAATGCTGGGAGGTGTAAGTATTATTATTTACCCCATTTTACAGGTGAGTGAAGACAAAGTTCACATGCCTTCCCAGGGATGCACGGCCCCTGGCTGAGGGCCAGATATGAATTCAGGTCTTCCTGACTCCAAGCCCAGCACTTTGTCCACTGCTCCCTAGCTCCCTTTTAGTGAGTGTGTGGGAGAGAGTGTGGAAGGAACAGTTCTGGTTCTGGTTGTCTGCAGCAGCGTGGAGAGCTGAGATTGATTCACCTGATCACCAAAGTCCTCCAGGATCCAATTGGTCTATGGTACCTTCCAGCCCCAATATGTGCTAAAATTTCTATTATATGACTCTCAGACTCCTGCCTGGGAGATTTGGAAAGGGGTTTCTCCATGCTGAGAGGATGTCCCCTTCACACTCTTGTTGACAGAGATTTTAACTTTTTTTAAAGTATATCTTGGGTTCTACCTTGTACCTAGGAAAGTTCCTGTTCCCCCTACCTGTTGATGCTTTGTCTCTGTCTCTATCTCCTTGTCTGTTTCTGTCTCTATCTCTGTCTGTCTCTATCTCTGTCTATCTCTTAATTTTTGTTTGACTTTCATATGTACTATCGCCTAACTTCCTCTATTTTTCACTCTTTCTTTATTGCTTCCTTCCTCTTTTCCTTTTTAAATTTTCTTTATTCCTTTTTTCTCTTTTTTCTCTTCTTGTTTCCCTCTTCCTTCCTTTCTTCCTACCTCCCTCTTTCTTGCTTGCTTGCTTTCTCATTGTATCCCCATCTCCTAACTCAATGCCATAGGTGCAGTGGATTGTTTAATAAATATTTGTTGCAAGGAATTGAATTGAATTGTGTGGGGCAGATATTGAAAAGCTTCTTCCTGGCTATGATTTGAGGACTTGGTATTGGGCAGGTCAAAGAAGAGGAAGGCAACTTTCCTGAAGGTGTTTGAGTTCCATCTTACAGGCGCCCAAAACTAGCATTGAAAAGTTGGCCCTGATAATCATTTTTTATTTCAACCTAGTAACTTCAGTAAGTGTCAGACTGATTAACCAGAAGAGCCTGATCCTAACAATCTCTTTGTTCTCTGAGTTTACCCAGAGAGTGCCCCTTCCTGTGTCAGCAGGGCCAGATCGGGCTGACTTGGGAACATTCTTTCCTCTGTTAGCCATTGGGGATGAGACACTTGACCCGAGAAAATTATCTTGCTCAATATTTTATGGGCATATGCTATGTTATGGAATGCTAATGGTAAATTAAACACAAAAACGCTGGGTTGTAACTCCAGTTGACACTTTGTCAACTCTCAACACATCATTGTGTTTACAAACTATTCCATTAAGGAAAATCCTTTTCTTGTGTCATGGTTAAACATACATGGGCATCCTAAAATTGAGTAACCCAGGTATGCTGAGTTGCAACTGTTTTAAAATGTATTTAAGCTTTCTCATTCTTTTGTTCAGTCAGTCAGATTTTCTCTGGCTCCTTGTATGTACAGGTAAGCTAGCTCCACTAGCTTTAAGGGAATAAACAACATGGATTTTCATATCACCTGGCTTGTTTGCCTTCTTTAACCAAACTCTCAGGTCTACAGCCCAAACCATCTAGCCCCAACTAATGCCACGTATTTTAGTGAGCTCTGCTGGTGTTGTATTTATTCTATTCATGTACTTACACAGATACTAATTAATTTCTCCATTAGGACATAAACTCCTGGAAAGTCAGGATTGTTTGATTCTTTGTATTTGAATCCTGGCCCCTGGCACAGTATCTAGCACATGGTAGGTGTTTAATAAATGTCTATTGTTCGTTCAGTATTCTAAACCTCCTCTCCCCATTAGATTGTAAGCCTCTTGAGGGAATGTGCTTCTCAACTAAATTTTGTAGCCCTTCAACCATCCATCATGATCCTCTGCATATAGTTAACAGGATAAATCTTTGGAATATTATATCATACCACTGAGATGCAACAATCAGTGTTTTCTTGGAGTCAGTGGAGACCAGGATTTATAACCCTGCTCTGTCATATATTAGGAGGACCATTCTCTAGTCATCCTGATCTCTATCTGGCCACTGGACCCAGATGGTTCTGGAGGAGAAAGTAAGGCTGGTGACTTTGCACAGCCCTCCCTCACTTAAATCCAATTCACTTGCAAGTCATGACATCATCTTCCTGATGTCATGGTCCTCTTTGTGAATGAAGGACAAGCAACAATCTGTGAGTAGTCTGAGCTGCTGGTCTCAGCTGGAGCTGAGACCAAGCTGGTCAGCTCCAGTTGGGCAATGAAGCTTCTTCCTTCCTTCTCTTCCCTTTCTTCCCCTTCCCTCCCCTCCCTCTCTTCCCTTCTTTATTATAGAGAGGTAAAAAAATTACCCTCATGTAGCTTACAATACAATGAAGGGAGACAACCTGCAAACACCTATGTGTAAAGAGTATGCATACGAGGCAAATTGGGGCTGATCAGTAGCCAGAAGGCGGCTGCTTTGAGGAGCACTTAGCAAAGCCTTCTTGCCAAAGGTGAGATTTTAGCTGAGACTTGAAGAAAGCAAAGAGGTGTGCATGAGGAGGGAAAGCATTCCAGGCATGGGGGCAGCCAGAGAAACTTCGCAGAGCCCAGGGATGGAGTGTCTTGTCCCAAGAGCTCCAAGGAGGACAGTATCACCTGATCAAAGAGCTCCTGGGAGGGAGTAAAGTGGAGGAAAAGCTGGGGAGGGTCCAAATTCTGAAGGTCTTTAAAAGCCAGACAAAGGGTTCTATATTTGATCCTGAATAGTAAAAGGGAAGTAAAGAGAACCACTAGAGGTCATCACATCTGACATCATCAGAGTTGAGTGGAGGATGGGCTAGAGTGGGAAGAAAACCGAAGTAAGAGAAACTAGACCACAGGCTATTTTAAAGGACCTGATGTGAGGTGACCCAGCCACCTAGCTACATCAACTGTATCCTGCCCTAATTTTCTGAACCCTAAATGAACTATGTCTTGTTTGCTTAATCAGAAGCTTCTTAATGACAAAAATGTTTTAGCAGCATCATATTTGATTTTTCTTAATGAAGAGAAAGTTTTAGCCACATATATCCCTATATCCCAGGGATATACTAGAGCCAACTTGTACCAGAGTTGGTTGTTATACTTTCAGCATGAGCATTTACACCTCAGAATTGGCATCCACTCAAATTAGCATTTGAGTCACTGTTTTGTTGATTTCTAGAGTTGCGAGTGATCAAAATAATGCGAATAATTTAACTTAAAAATACATCTTGTGGGTTTTTCAGAGAGCTGAAACATCAGAGAGTTAAACATTGACTAGCAAACCACCTGCTTATATGCTGTTACAAAAATGAACTATTATTGCAAAACATCGTGTTAGTATAATGAATCAGTATAATGAAAGAGGAAGCACTTCCTTTGATTTCGCTATTTTTCTTTCTGTATAAAAGAAACCCTGTAGAAGAACCACATTGAGTTTGGGCTCAGAGATACTAATAGTCTCTGTGCTGCTCCTTTCCAAGTAAATAATCACTTGCCTTGCTGGATTATCTTGAAGTTTTATTTTGGGATCCTCAGTGTACCACATGGTCTCACAGAAACAATGTCTGGAAAATGCTTGCTAATTGATAAAGCAGCAGGGAGATAGCTGATATTTTCCCCTATCCCTGGCAGCAGCTCAGTGTACTAAGAAGAGTTTAAGATTTGGAGTCAGAGGACCTGGGTGCTTAGTGTCTGTGTCACCTTGGAAAAGTCAGTTCCCTACTCTGGGCTTCGGTGTTCATCCTTGTTCAAAGATTTCTAATATTCTTTCCAGCTCTAAATCAATCCTTCAATCATCGAGCATTAATTCTTTCCCTACGAAGTGCCTAGGGATACGATGACAGAAAATGAAAGCAGGTCCACTATAATTCTATGAAATGAACTAGGGATTATTCCTCTAGAGACAGGCTACTGCTCTCATCAGATTCCCACTGTCTCACAATTTCAAGGTCCCTTTCAAATGAGATGATATTTATAAAGGTGTTTCCTCAGCACAGTGGCTGACACAGAGTAGGTGCTATATTAATACCTTTTTCCTTCTGGATGTCATTTATATTCTTCTCCCATACTGGCAATGACTGAGAGTCAAAATGTTTCACTCAGAACTCCAACTCTTCTTTAGTTGAGACCAAGGAACTACTCAAAGCAAATAATTGGGTGTTATTGGTTTGCAGTAATTGCGAAATGGTTAGGCTCAGAGATCACAATTCCACCCTGGCTTGTCCAGGCTGTGATTCCTTCATCTTCTGAGGCACAGTTTTGGTCCAGAACTCCCACTTATCCCTCTTCAGTCTCTTTCCCACAGACAACTCCAAATTCAGCTGCAGGTACTCTTCCTTCTGGTCATAGACTGGCCAATGAAAAAGGTCTCCACCATTTGGGTCCCTGGGAGGAAAAACCACACATTTAGACCAGAAAGGGACCACTGTATTGGCAAGTTTAAAAAGCCATCATCAGCTCAGCCTGAGAGCCAAGGAAGGTCCTCAAGGTAGGGGTCAGCTGACAGTAGTAGTAGTACCCATAGAGAGACTTATTCACCTATCCTTAAGAAGCTTGGTCTTTACCATTACTGTTGTGGCTTTCTATGCACCTGAGACGGAAGGTCCAAAGAGTGAAAGGACTCACATAGGGAATAATTGGCCAAGTCAGGATTTGAAGACATGTCATTAGACTGCATTTCATTGGGGCAGCTGGGGGGTGCAGTGGATACAGCTGGGTCTGGAGTCAGGAAGGCTTGAGCTCAAGTCTACCTCAGACACTTACTAGCTCTGTGACTAACAAATCACTTAATCATATTGGCCTCCCTTTCCTCATCTGTAGAATGAGCTGGAGAAGAAAATGGCAAACTATTCCAGTACCTCTACCATGAAAACTCCAGATGGGGTCACAAAGAATCAAACACAACACTGGACTTCACATCCAAGGCTCTTGCCACTGCCATCTGTCCTAATGTTTCCCAAGGGGGAAGAGCCTCGAGGGTGGTGGTGTGGGCCAAGAAAGTTTCTGACTTTCTTGTTTTCCTTTCAAGATGCCTATGTGTAGGGTGAGTCTGCCAGAGGAACAACTCCCCAACCCCAGCCATGAACTTAGAGAAGGGCTACAATGTTCACCAGACATTGCCCGCTTGAATTAACTTTTTTTCTGGAATTTCAATCAGGGAACTTCTATGTAAATGGGAAACCTTTATGTGCCCAGAAACAGGCACTACCCCACAGGGAAACCACTGGGAAACCAAGGTGTATCCTTCTCACCCATGACGGGCAAAGTTTGCCCAGTAGCTCATTATCCTGTGGCTCAGGAGTTTTTCCTCTTCTCTTCCCTCTCCTAAAACTAAGAACAGAAAAAGAAACATCTTGGTTAAGGTCGAAATGCAAAACCAAAGGCCTCCTCTCCTCTAGTCCTGAGCCCCAGCAACCCAGTCATCCTGCTTTAGCCACTGACTTTATCTTCCTTCCATAGTTTCCTTCCTGTCATTCCCCTCCCAGAGGACCTCCCAAGGCTTCTGTTGGTCTACTCTGTCTGACTCCATAACTGAGTCTGTCCCCAAAAAACAAAGGAGCGCAGCTGTCCTGGAAATCAAGAAGGCCTGAGTTCTAATCCAGCCTCAGACACTGAGTCATGAGTGACCCAGGGCAAGTCACTTAACCTCTACCTGCCTTTGTTTCCTTGTTTGAAAAAGGGGAATAGTAATAGCACCTGTGCCCCAGAGTTCCTTGGAAGATAAAAACAAAGAAATAATATTTACAGAGTGCTTTACGAAATTCATAAAAGTGTCACATAAATGCTAGTTATCATTATTATATTTGTGTTATTATATACTTATTACCATATATGATATCATAATAAATTATATCATATGATAATTTTATGGTTGCATGTTTTATTATATGAATTGTAATAATGGCATGCCTTGTTGTAAATGTAGTTTATTATAATAATTATTCTTGTTCTAAGGTACAGCAAGCTCTGGTAACTGTAAAGCCTTTGCATATGGCCCCTGCCCCAGACAATGCCAGGCAATCAGCCCCTGACTGGGACAATGCAGACAGGCTCACCAGCAACAGCTGGGGCACAAGGCCATGATTTCATTGGCTTTAGCATGTCATGAGACAGATAAATGGATAAATTGGCCTTCCAGTTCTGCCAGGACGGGAACAAGGTGGTGAAAATAGGTAGAGAGGATTCCAAAAACACAGATTTGGGGCCATCAGCAAACAATAACTCCAAAGATTGTTAAATGTGACACTGTTATCCAACAATCAAAAATGGATGCACTACTGGAGAAAATAAATCAAGAATAACTGGACAACAAAGAGGGAGGGAGGGAGGGAGGAAGGAAGAGAAGAAAGGCAGGAAGGAAGAGAGGAAGGGAGCAAAGAAGGGAAGGTGGGAGGGACAGCTTCCATCACATTGGACAGATCCTCTCTGCAAGATTTATGGAAGCACAAGGACAAGAATCACTCAGGATGGGATGGTGTGACAGATTAGGGTCTACATCGGAGGGGAGGATGAGGGCATTGTTGAGGTCACCGGGCCATTGACATATGGAAAGGTGTTTTTTTGTGTTCCTGCCTCATCTTCCCTTCTGGGGAGTAAATGCCAGGAAATAAGAGACTGTATCTTATTTATGTTTGTGTCTTCCCCAAAGTAAAACAGAGGGCTCTATGTGTTGGATGTGCTTCATAATGTAAACTGAATTGAACAGAATAGCTGATTCATTCTCCTGATTCAGTTCACCTGAACAATCAAAGGGCTGCCATGATCCCCAATCACTCAGTCAACCTGGCCATCATTAATTGTCTCCTCTATCCCCAGCACTGTGGCAAGGGCTGGAGATAAAAATACAAAGAATAAAAAAGAAAAAGCAAAGCTCTTCTCAGGCAGCTGGGCCCCCGTTCAGGGCCTCCTGAGGGAACCTGGCATGGCAGAAGGAACAAGGGATTTAGGCTTAAATCTGCTAACTCTGTGATGTTAGATAAAGCCATTCCTTTCTCTGAACTTCAGTTTCCTCTTCTATGCAACAGACACAATCCCTCCCCCCACCCCCACTGCTAGTCTCACAAGGTATTTGGGAAGATCAAATAGCAGCTAGATGATAGGTGCACTGACTGCTGAACATAGAAGGAAGAAAGCATGAGTTAAGATCCTGACTTAGACACTTAACTACCTCTATGACACTTACCTAGCTGAATCACCTTTCTCAGACTCAGTTTCTTCCTCTATACAATGGGGATAGCACCAGCACCTACTTCACAGGATTGTTTTGAGGCTATCAAATGAGAATGTCACATACAAAGCTCTTCGTAAGCCTTCGGCAGTGTATAAATGCTAGCTACATTTAGCTATAGTTATTATCATTATTAAATGGGCTGATGCATGGGAAGGTGCTTTGTGGAAAGGTAATGCATTATTATTCATTTTCATATCAGAGACAGTAAGGTAGATGATGGAGATGGCAGGCCAGACCCCAGGGATTCTGCTCCCTCTGCCCCCTACCCCAAGCAACAGCTTCCCACTCCATCCCATCTCCAATGCTTACAAGGCACACCAAAGACAAAAGGCACCTCATCACCATGGTCTGCTTTCACAAAATCCGGCTTCACGCCATTAAACATGCTTGGTCGGTGCTGAAATTCATAAAAGTAGACTGGAGAGCTGGGACCTAGGCAAGCATAAGAAACAGCCATGGTTATTGACACATTGAACATAGGGTAGGGCCACGTGCCAGAGGCCCCTTCCTTTGGAGTGGATGTGATGGTAGCTGGTCATTAACAGGCAAGTTCTGAAAGGCAGCCCCTTAACAAATTCTGTCCAAGAGCAATACCGTGAGGCAGGACAAGTCCTGGGTCTGGTATAACAGAACCTGGGTTGGAATCCTGGCCCTGCTGATGACCGACTACAAAACCTTGGGGGAATCCTTTTACTTCTCTGAGGCTAATTTTTCTACTGGAAGGTGAAGATGATAATCTCTGGCTCCCCTGAGGGAAGGGGAGGGGAAGAGAATAAGCATTTGTTGTTCAGTTGTTCCTCAGTCATACTTGACTCTGCGTGATCTCATTTGCTGTTTTCTTGGCAAAGATACTGGAATGGTTCGCCATCTCTTTCTCCAGCTCATTGTACAGATGAGGAAACTGAGACAAAGAGGGTGAAGTGACTTGCCCAGGATCACACAGCTGGTAAGTGTCTGAGACCAGATTTGAACTCAGGAATGGTTGTCTTCCTGATTTCAGGCCTAGAACTCGATGCACTGTGGTGCCACCTAGCTACCTTGTGAATAAGCATTAATAGAGCACCTGCTCTGTGCCAGATGCTGTGCTAAAAAGGCTTTACAAATATTATCCCACTGGAACCTCAAACCAACCCTATGTAGGAGATAGTTGAGGAAACTGAGAAAAACAGAGGTTAAATGACTTCCTCAGCTAGAAGGCATCTAAGCTGGATTTGAACTCAGTTCTTGCTGACTCCGGGTCCCCAGTTCTATCCACTGGGATGAGTTTGTTTTGAGGATCCAGGGGGATAATGGATATAAAGTGGTTTACACCAATAAAACACTCTAGCAGGGGTTCTTGAATTTATTTTTAGGTGAGCACATTGATAACTTGATTTCAATATAATTGGTTTTCTCACTTACATATTTTTATACACTTGAAAACATTACTCTGGAAGGAATCTTTCCCTGGACTACCAAAGGTGTCTATGATAAATAACCAAAAAACGTAAGAGTATCTGCTAATAGAAAAGTGGGTTATTTATTATTATTTTTAGCATTTGTAGACAATGGTCACAGAGTCCCCCACAGTCCCCTGCTGTGGTTAGGTGAGTGTAGGAGGAAAGAAGAAGGAAGATTTAATGAAGGGGATTAACCAGTCTGGAGGCTACAGTAGCAAAGCCAGAAGCAGGAGCCTTCTTCTACGTGAGGGTATGAGTAACATGCACACATTTCCCCAGAGACAAAACAATCATGCTGAATCTGAGAAGGATCCATGCAATACTCACCATGTTGATATTTGGCCACTTTGAGGGAAGGAATAACAAAGATCAAATCCCCTATCATGTCCTGGAATTGAGCTCGACATTCTCCAGGGTCCTCAGTATCTCTTAAATACTCTTCCATCATCAAAGGCCCAAGATCACGAGGAATACCCTAGGAATACCCAAGAGAGTAACCGAAAAATGAACTTCTCTGGCAGTGGATTGTTTGGGGATATTTGTTGGTTGATTGTAATGAATATGCAAGGGAGCTAGGTGGCACAGTAGATAAAGTGCTGGCCCTAGAGTCAGGAGAACCAGGGTTCAAACCTGACTTCTAACATGTATTAGTTATGTGACCCTGGGCAAGTCGCTGAACCTTGTTTGCCTCAGTTCCTCATCCATAAAATGAGCTTGAGAAGGCAAGGGCAAACCACTCCAGTACCTTTGTCAAGAAAACCCCAAAAGGGGTCATGAAGAGTCAGACATGAATCATCAACTAAACAACCACAAGGAATAAACCCATCCAAGTTTGCTTGTTATTTATAGGTCCTGGGTCTCCTTAGATCCCTTTACCACCTCCCCACCAGGGCCTGCTCTTTCTGGGATAAATTTCTCAAGAAGATACCAGACAACTATTTGTTGGGCCTGGGGTAGAAGGGCTGTGGGGCTCAAGGAAAGAGCCGAACTACATGGAGTCTCCAGAGTCCCTGCCCCCTTTGTGACTATGAAAGAAGAAAGTCAGAAGGTGGAAGAACCTTCATTGGCTCTCTCCTAGACTGTTTCAATGGCCTCCTGATTGGTCCCTGCTCTTGAGATCTCTCCCTATTCTAATATATCCTCCACTCATCTGCCAAAGTGATTTTCCAAGCACAGATCTGACCATTTTACTCCCCTCCCCCAACTAAGTAAATTCTAGTGAATGCCCATGACCTCTAGGGTTAAATAGAAACTCTTCTGTTGGGTATTTAGAGCTTTTAACAACATGACCCCATCTAGATTTATTATATACATCGTTATCTCCTCACACTCTGTGGTCCAGGTGCCAACCTCCTGGCTCCTCCCACTTCCCATTCCATCTCTCATCTCTACGCCTTTGCGTTGGCAAGACTCAACTCAGACAGTTGGTTCCATAGCACACCTTTCTTGTCTCCTCCTGCCTCCAGCTGCTAGGGCCTTACCTCCTCCAAGATTTTCTTTGTATATATTTTCCATCTATTTCTGGATGTGCATCTTATTTCCCTCACAGAATATAAGTTCCTTGGGGGCAGGGAATATTTCACTTTGTCCCTGTTCATAAACCAGAGCCTGATACATAGTATGTGTTGTAAAAAAAGAAAAAAAAAAACCTTGGCAAACTGGTATCTCACCAAAACTGAACTTTGCATTGCTGATTGGATCCTGTTTTTATTCATGTTTTCCTTAAATCCAGGAATATTCAGTTCCTATGTAAAGAAAAAGAGGGTACTGTGAATATTCTTTAGAACTTTAAGAAATTTATATATTTTTTAAATAAATCTAATCCAAAGAAGTAATTTTACCTTTTAAAGAGGAGCTAGTGCCATAGATTTGTATAGGAATTACTGAATAATTCCCAATACACACTGAAGGATATTCAAGATATTTTGCAAAATGTACAGTAAAATGGTGGACAATGCCCAGTATATAATAAATAGTGGTCACTGTTTCTTCATAATGGCCAGTGGCCCTAGACAATGACTGATGTGTCCTATAATACATTATGCTAGAAATGATGCCGATAGAATTCTATTTTTCTGACTCACGTAAATAGATCGACCCAATGGCCTTGACATATGATGGCCTGAAGTCTGTAGGTCAGAGGCCTGGTCTCACATCAGGAGGTCCAGGGCCTAGTCCCAGCTGTAAGTGGGGTTAATCATTTCCTTAACGAGAGCTTCAGTTCTCTACGAAGTGGGGATAAATATCTTAATGGTCCTACCTCACAGTGGGTACATAGAAAGAAAGTTTCTGTGAACTATTAAGTGCTAGGTTAATGTCAGCCAGTATTATTCATAGTTCATTTAAAATAAAGAAACTTGAGGCAGCTAGGTGACACAGTGGATAGAGCACAGGACCTGGAGTCAGGAGGACCTAAGATCAAATCCAACCTCAGACAATTACTAGCTGTGTGACCCTGGGCACATTATTGAGAAAGAAATGGCAAACCACTCTAGTACATTTGCCAAGAAAACCCCAAAAGGGGTTATGAAGAGTCAGACATGACTCATCAGCTAAAGAACAACAAGGAATAAGCCCATCCAAGTTTGCCTTCTATTCATAGGTCCTGGGTCTCATTAGATCCCTTTACCACCTCCCCAGCAGGGCCTCCGCTTTCTGGGTTAAATTCCTCAAGAAGTTACTAGACAACTATTTGTTGGGCATCGGGTAAAAGGGATGTGGGGCTCAAGGACATGATTACCCTGATTCCTTCCAAAAATCAAAAGAATTAAAAAATTAAAAACAGAAAATAGTGGGAATTGTAGAGTATATTTTAACCAAAAGGGAACTGGACCAAGCTCAGGCTTCTCTTCCTGTGCTTCTGAGCAGATTTGCACATGAAATGAGTCATTCATAGAGAAAATAACCAAAGGTTGAATCACTTCTGATTATTCTGTTGGAAGCCTGTTCAAGGTGGCTTTTCTGATTTTAGAAAAGGCAAATGTATGGACGACATAAAGTCAGGAGGGCCAGCTAACATATGGAGCATGGAGTCAGGATCCAAAAAAAGTACATGACAGGCTAGAATATTGGACCAAGCAGAGCCACTAGAATCAGACTTAATGGGACAAAGTCTTACAATCTCAAGATGAGGGAGGCATGGTTAGGTGGCAATTTATTTGTAAAAGATCTAGGGATTTTGAGGAACTGCAAGCCCATAGGGAGACAAGAGGGTAATATGACAACCAAAAAAGCAACATGATATTGAGTATGTTCAGAGGCACAGCTACCAAAAATAAAGAGGTGAGAGTCCCTTTGTGCTCTGCCCCTGGGGAGAATATAATTATCCCTTCCACATCATGACTTTCCTTATCATAGTTTCGTTATATTGAGAGTAGACATAAGAAATTAAAGGGGAATTTTTGGGGAGTTTTGTGGAAGCCACAGACAGCAGGCAAAGGCCAGATGATGACACAGAAAAAGTTTAGAAAATCAAGAATACATAAAATATATGTATAGTATTATATAATACCAACATATGCTATCCTTTAATATCATAATAATTCAGCCTTTTTCTCTGGTACCAGGGGAAGAGGGCAAAAAAATTGTATTGATTTTCCAGATCACAGAGGGGGGCACAGCAACCCCAATCCTGGCAATGTGGAAGGGATAACTGTATTATCTGGAATCTTTTCTTCAATTCTGAGCATCACATTTAAGGTAGAAAATAGAGAAGCTGAAAAGGGACTCAGGATCTTGCTAAATAGGGTTGGGTTGAAGGAATGTGTTTTGTTGGCCAAAGAAAAAATTTAGGGCAGGGGCAGACATGATCACTGTCTTTAACTGTCTAGTGGAAGGTCACTTGGAAGAAGCATTTAACTGGTGCCATTTGCTCTGAGGGCAGAGTTGGGAACAACAAGTAGAAGTTGAAAAAGAAAACAAATTCCACTTGATGTCATGATGCCCTGTCCAGCCATGAGAGCTGCCTAAAAGTGGAAGGAGCTGCCTCAGGAGGCAGTAGGTTTGCCCTCCTTGAAGGTCTTCAAGGAGAAGCTACAAGTCCATTTATCCAGTAAGTTATGGAAGGGATTCTCCTTCAACTTTGGCTCAGATTCAATGGCCATCACAGTCTTGACCAACTCGGAAAGTCTGTGATTTTTACAGAAACATAAACTGTCAAGATCAGAAAGAAGCTGGTACAGAAGAGGAAATCCTAGAATCTTACCGCAGGAATAACCCAGCCAAATTCATGATTATTGACGCCGATGATGCAAGGGACATGGTGGAATTCTCCTGCAGCCAGCAACTCTTCAGGATGTTTGGGAAAGAAATGACCATCAACTACTCCGGGGATTACATTGAAATGCTAAAGAAAGAAGCAAAAAAAAGAAAGAAAGAAAGAAAAGATAAGTCTGTCTCTGCAATATCCCTTCCAGGTATTACTTTCTCATCATTTTCATTGTTACCACCTTATTTTTAACATTTTTTATCACTTACCTGGACTCTTTTTTTTTTCACTTTGGGGGGCAATCAGGGTTAAGTGACTTGCCCAGGGTCCAATGGCTACTAAGTGTCTGAGGTCATATTTGAACTGACCACAGGGCCAGGTTTCTCTCCACTACACAACCTAGCAGTTCCCACTTATCTGGACTCTTGCTACAGTTTCCAAACTGGGCCCCTAATTTATATCACACACACACGCGCGCACACACACACACACACACACACACACACACACACACACGCCTGAGTTGTCTCACATTTGCTCATGGCACTCCACTGCATTAAAAAAAATGTTGCATGACTCCCCATTACCCAAAGAAAACCTCCAATACTTCAGTCTGGCATTCAGAACCTTCTCTTAAACCGTTCCATACTTATCTCATACTATGTGGACTCTGGCCTATGCTGTGTACTTCATATTTCACCAACAATGGATTCCTGGCTCTCCACAGTCAACCACCTTTTCCTACCTTTCTGCATTGGCTCACTTTACTCCACAAAGACAGAATGACATTTCCCCCATTGATACCTGTTGAACTTCTTAACTTCCTACATTGAAAACTAAAAAATAAATTATTTTTTTTAAAAAAAGCTAAAAAAAAAAAGAAATTCTTCACTTCCTTCAAGAGCCAATTTAACTACCATGTCTACCCCAAAGCCTTCTCTGATATGGCCAGAAGGACCTTTCCCTTCCTCAGAGTTCCCACTGCACATGCTTGTGACACCCTTGTGGACTTGGGTTATGTTACCTGTGTATGGCACAAAGCACTCTGCCCTAAGTAGGTGAGTTCCATCCAGGACTTATCCCTTATCCAAACTCTCAGGCTGGACAAAGAAGCTGCTCCAGAAATGCTTCTGGAATAAACAGCAGGAGAACCCTGGCCTCAAAGGCAATAGATCTGGATTCTAGTCCTGGCTCTTTATTCACTGAGACCTCCTCAGAGGTTTACCCACATATAAAATGGGAACAATGATTCATACACTCCTTGCCTCATGGATTGTTATGAGAAAGGCCTTTATAAAACAGGATGATAATAAGGACAGAGGACTTTAGAGTCACAAGACACGCCTGAAAAAAAAAGGCACAAAGGTAAGAGAGTATAGGGAACATTTTGGAGTGGTTTGGGAGAGAGATTAAGCTAATCCCTGTTTTCAAGTTGCCATCTTGGATCTTCCCCCTATAGGGAACATTTAGAAGACTAAGGACAGATGAGTTTGGCTTGAGCACAGAGGGTATGCAGGGAAGCAATAGGAGATAAGGCAAGAAAGGCATGGAGGCCCAAAGTGTTCAGTCTCTGAATTCTGGGCTTGGGTTTGATTGAAAGTCAGGAATCCTTGCTTCTCCCATCTCCTTGATATCTGCATGGCCAAAATGAAACTTAACTTCACAGATGCTTTGGCAAAGGACATTCATAAGATTGGAGATACTTTAGAAGAAACTCTAGTACAAACCCCTCATTTTCCACATGAGGAAAGTGTTGTCAAATCGGGATGAAAACAGAATAGTTTTCAGAATGAAAGAAGAAAAGTCAACATGGCATAATGGAGAAAGTAATTACGAACAGGGGCAGGGTGACACAGTGGGCAGAGCACCATGCCTGGAGTCAGAAAGACTCACCTTCCTAAGTTCAAATCTGGCCTCAGACACTTACTGGCTGGGACACCCTGGGCTAGTCATTTAATTGTGTCAGCCTCAGTTTCTTGAGTAGCCAAAGAAGGAAATGCCAAAGAACTCCTGTATCTTGGCCAAGAAATCTCCAAATGAGGTCATAAAATGTCAGACAGGACAGAAAAAGGACTGAAGAATTTGATGCCATTAGAACTCATTTTAACACTTATTCTGGCTCTAACACTTACTACTAAGTGAGTACAGGCAAAGACCTCTAATTCTTTGAGGAAGCAACATGATGCATTGAATAAAGATCTAGGTGCCAAGGACCGGGGTCAGGGATCCATCTTGATACTCACAATCTATGTGACATTTGGCAAAGTCACTTAACTCTTCTGGGACTCAGTTTCCTCCTTTATAAAATATCCAGTCAGTACATGAATCCACAAACTGTCCTGGTCTCTGGGATGCAAATACAAAAGCAAATACCTCCCTGACCTCTTGCTGCTATCATTCAATGGTTCTAATTCTCAGGTCTCTTATTTGGCAATGACATCCTACTTGTACTACCAATGGTACATGACTGCTGCAAAATTGTTTAAATGGGATAATATACATAAAACACATTTTTTGTTAAAGGAATATTTAGATGGGAGCTATCAATCCCACAGAGGATAGAAAGAGCCTTCTAACAACTGTGATTCTTTCTGCCAAAGATCCACAGGGTGTTAGATCTAGAAGGTGACCAATAACAGAATATTGGAGCTAGAAGGGACCACCAACACTACCGGCACCACCATCACCACCATCATCATCATTATCATCATCATCATTATATTTATTTAGGGCTTACCAAGTGCCAGGCACTGTACTAATAAGCACTTTACAATTGTTATCTCAGTTGATCCTCACAACAACCCTGGGAGATAGGTATTATTATTATCCCCATTTCATGGATAGCAAACTGAGGCAAATAGGTTAAATGACAGCTAGTGTCGGAGGCTAGATTTGACCTCAAGTCAGTTTTCCCAGCATTCTAACCACTGGGTCACCTAGCTGCATCCTCCATACCTTAGCTTATAGAATGTTAGACCATAGAAGCTGCAGCTAGAAAAAAATCTTGTGAATTAGAATATCAGTGGTGGAAGGAATCTTGGAATAAATAATCTTAGAACCCAGAACATTAGAATCAGATTACAATGGATCCCTCCAGCTCTAAAGCTGTGATTCTATAAACAGAGAATGCATGAGTGGGGAGGGTATAAGACTGGAGAATGAAAAAGCTTAGAACTCTGGAACTTGAAATGCTTAAAATACAGAATGTTGGAAAGATTCTTAGGACATATCATATCTAGAGTAGAAGAGATAGAACCTTAGCACACAAAAAAGTTGAGAGCACAGAATGTTTCATGGTAGAAGAGATCCTAGGAAGCAGAACACCAGTGAGAAGAGACCTTCAGAGAATATTAGAGGTGGGGATATCCTTGAAGGTCATCTAGTTAGTGGGGGAAACTGAGGCCAAGAGAGTAACATTCCCAAGATCTTCACCTCAGCCCCAACTAATGAAAGCTGAGTGTCCAGCCCTCCCCAAGCTGTCTTGGCAACACTTCTTGGGACTGGAACTATTGCTTCTCAGCCTATATACCTTGGTAATAGCCAGGATCTCATCCTCAGACTTGCTTCTAAGGCACTGAACCA
Organism: Trichosurus vulpecula; assembly: GCF_011100635.1. Taxonomy (NCBI): domain Eukaryota; kingdom Metazoa; phylum Chordata; class Mammalia; order Diprotodontia; family Phalangeridae; genus Trichosurus; species Trichosurus vulpecula. The sequence continues at coordinate 377,710,532 of NC_050575.1, read as the reverse complement.
TGGAGGCAGAATTGTGTCTCCGACAATCAGACAGAAGGGCAATGGCCTGCAAAGAGACACCCACAAAGAGTTAATATTCTCATAGAGGAGCCCCTGTATCACAGTAGAGGAATCCTTTCATATATATCAGTAAGCTAGGCAAATGATCATATCTATAGGTTCTGATGCAGTAACAGGGGGAAAGAGACCAAGCTGGAATCTATCTGACCCCCTAAGCAGCTGAGTCCCCCAACAATGACCCTGTTCTATACAGGGCTCAGTGCCAGCCGATGGGGATGGGGATAGGCAGGGGCAGGTTACAAAGACTCAGTCCCTGCTCCTAAAGAGTTTATCATTTCCTCAGGGGAAAAGAACTAAATATCCTTATAGGACACATGATGGGGTCTGGTACGTGGAAAGAGCCCTTTCATTGGCTCAGAGAGCTCAGCTCTGGTCCCAGCTCAGTCACCAACTCATTGGGTGACCTTGGACAAGTCACAGAATGACAGAACCACAGAGGTAGAAGGGATCTCACAGATCATTCCATCTCACCTGTACCTGGGTCCCCTCAAGGAACCCTTCCTGCTTTTCTGCCAGAAATTAGAATTTGGAACTAGAAAGGACTTTACAAACCATCTAAGTGAACCCACATCAAAGAGGAAGAAACTGAGGACCCAAGAAGGAAGTGCCTGACCTCTAATCACAGGCAGAGGAAGAAGCAGAGCCAGGAACTGAATCCTCCCACCTTGTGTCTCAGTTTCCTCCTATGTAAAATGAAGGGGTTGGACTAAATGGTCTCTATTGTAACTGTCAGCTTGAACATTCAATGGCATTCCAGTGAACCTTCTTATAGCCCAGGGAAGCCAAAAGATCTACAGGAAACCTGGCCATGTGGTTGGGAGGCCAACAAGCCTAGGAAGGTTAAGGGTGATTGCAATGGCAAAAGAATGAGGCACTTACATTTGAAACCGATTCTGAGCTGGAAGAAATCAAGTTAGGGATGATGGCCACACCACTCTCCATGATTGCTCCATGGAACAAGCCTTTGGACAAGGGGGACAGAACCTGGGGGAACAAAGCACAGCAGAGAGGAGGAGGAAGAAGCATTCATGGCGAGGCCCAAACATTCTAGCTTAGCTGAGACAGGAAGATTGTGAGTCTGAAAGCCAGGGCTGTTACTTACCCTGACACACCCCTAAGCTAATTATATAGGACATTCCCAAACAGGCACCTCTTTATGGGATCCTGTCCTTTGGGCCCTTTGGCACAGGCAGGCCTATAAGACAGTTAGACAGAAAAGAAGGCTAAGCAGCCTTGACCATGGTCCTGAACTCTCTGAGTGGTTCAGTAACTGAGTAAGATAAGAAGCCTGTGCTCAGAAACCCAGCAATGCTGTTCCTATGCCCTGCCTCCTTATAGGGTAACATTGTTTATTGATTATTGTTTATGAGAAGTCCCAGGGTTATTATTAGGATCAAATGACTTCAAATCCAACATTTGTCCCACTGTATCATGGGAATTTGTCACTTTCCCATCAGCTATTTTTTTTAGCATTATCCTTCAGGCTGGGGTCATGTCTTTACCACCTACATGTGAGGAAACGCTTATTCCCCCAGCAGACTCCCCGAAGATGGTCACACAGCCAGGATCTCCTCCAAAGTGGGCAATGTTCTTCTGGACCCATCTCAGGGCAGCCACCTGATCCAGGTAACCCCAGTTGCCAGGTGCATGCTCATCCCCAGTGCTGAAAGCCAGATATTAGACAAGGTTGGAGAATTCTGAAATAGAGCACCAGGTTCATCGGATTATGAGATTTGAAGACCATCTCATCCAGCTGGATGATGCAGTGGACAGACTGCTGGACCTATACCGGGCAGGACCAGTGTTCGTCTACTAGCTGTGTGACCATGGGTTAGTCACTTATACCTCTGCCTCGGTTACCTCATCTGAAAAATAGGGATAATAATTGCATGTATCTCAGAGTTATTGCAAGGATGAAATGAGACACTATAAAACACTTCATAAACCTTAAATGACCATGCAAATGCTAGCTGTTGTTGTTCTTATTCTGCAGATTAAACTGTTGAGACAGATCTTGAATACACTCTCCCCAAGGACTCCCATTGCCATCCTCCCCCTGCTGCTTTCTTCCCCTCCACCTTACTCCCTGATCAGTTCTGCCTCCCCACCACCTGCCTTGCCCCCACTCTCCCTTCCCCCTCCTTTTTTTAGCTCTCCTTTATGTTTTGTGTCCCTATATTAGAAAGTCAAATCAAGTCAAGAAACATTGACTGAGCACCTACTATGTTGCAGGCACTATACCAAGCTCTGGGCATACAAGGAAAGGCAACATACTGCCTGTCCTGACAGATAAGGGAGACAGGGAGAGACTTCTTCCAGCAGGTGGGATTATCACTGAATCCTGAAGGAAGCCAGAAGGAGGAGGAGAGAAAATGAACAGATTCAATGGAGTGTCTTGTTCAAGGATCAGGAAAGAGGCAGAGAATCTGGAGGAGCTTGAGCAAAGAAAGATTTCAGTTTTGAAAATACTGAGTTTAACATGGGACATATATTTTGAGGCAGTTAAAGATGAGATACTATAAGTCTCTGATCTGGAGACTGGAAACCAGACTGGAGAGAGTGAAGAGAGTAAGAGAAAAGAATAAAGCTGTCTAGCCATAAATGGAGGAGATATATGAAAAGATAGCTAGTGGAGATGGATGGATGGCTGGATGGTTGGATGGATGGATGGACCAGTAAAGATTTTTGAGAACAGAGGAGAGACATGGGAAAGTTTGTAGATAGTAGGGAAACAGCTGGGGGAACGGAGGAAAGGGGAATGGAGAAAGAAGAGGGAAGAGACAGAGACAGAGACGGAAAGAGAGAGATATTAAAGAATAGTAAAAGTGAGAATGATAGAAAGGGCAATCTTCTGGAAAAGCCTGGATGTGTGTGTCAAAAACTTAGCCTTAGTGAGGAAAAGCCCCATTCCTCATGAAAGACAGAGGTAATGAAGGGGATAGTAACAGAAGGCAACTGATCAATGTGAGATCAGGAGGAGGGTAAATGAGGGAGCTCAGTGGATGGCCTCATTTTTTCAGCAAAATATAAAGCAAGGTTCTGAGTTTGGATGGTGAGGGAAGGAGGAGCCATGAGAAGTTGGAGGAGGGATGCAAAGGTTTAGAAAAGCCACTCTGGTGAATAAGATAGTGAATTGATTATGGAGGTGCAAAAATATTGCCTTGCCACAGGGATGACCCAGTTATTATGAAAGACTAATCTTGATGGACCCAGGAAACAGGGTTTCATGATTTGATTTTCTCTAGCTTCATTTAGCAGTTTGCTAAGAAGAGCAAAAGGAGAGTGTGATTGAAGTCATCCAAGGCTGAGATTTGGCAGGCAAAGATGTGTCACAGGATAAGGGGTTAGTGTAGAGATGAAGTGGTTCACTAAGGGATTAAGATGGAGAAGGAAAGAGAATATAACCAGGCAGGCATAATGGCCTGGGAAAGAACTGAGGCATAGGGGGATTGAAGGTCAAGGTGAGGATGAAGAACAGAGTTATGGATTAAAAGCAGAGAATCTACTGGAATGATAAGAGATTATAACTAGATAGAGGAGTTTCACAGTTGGTGAACATAGAAGTGGAACACTCATGAGTCAAGGTATATAGCTGAGGTGGGGTGGAGGAGTAAGTTATGAGAAATGGATACACTGAGGAACTGGGGAGTTAGAATGTTTAAGGGAATAGCAAGGTGAATGTTGAAGTCCTCCAGTATGGAAGTGGGATTTGGGAGATAAAGACTGTAAAAAAGGCACTGAACTCATTGAGAAAGGAAGGAGAAACTACCAGAGGATGGTAAGTAACAGCTACTAGAATCTTGATTGGGTGATAAATATGGATTGAATGAACCTCAAAGGAAGAAAAGTTGCTGAGTGATGGTGGTAGAGGGAGAATCTGGAAGTGGTAGTAGGAAACAGAGTATTTTGGCTTCCCTGTGATGGAGGCATGAGGGAAAATGCAAATAGTGCTGGAAATGGTTACCAGGAAAGCTGTCATCAGAAAAAAGTCAGGGTTTGATGAGAACAAGTAGATAGAAGGGGTAAGAAAGGAAAGGGTTAAAGATGAAAACAGCTTTCTTACTTATGGAGTAGCCAGAGAGCACAGTGAAAGGAGTAGATAATTTTAAAGTAAGACATTACAGAAAATTGGTACTTGGAAAGCTAATGTAATCACGAGCTTTATTACTATGCAGTACAGCAAGCTGGAATTAGGTTAACATAGTAGGACCATCTTGTTTTCTTCTTGTTTTGTAACCCCAGCCCCTAGTACAGTACCTAGTACTTAATAAATGGTTTATGTATATGCCTATCTGTTTGCTACTTGATCATCCATCCATCCATCCACCTGTCCACCCATCTTTCTATGTGTCTGTTCATCCATCCATCTATCCATCTATCTATCTGTCTATCTACGTATCTATTTACAATCTGAAGACAAAGAAGGGAATTTGTTGGTCATAAGAAGCAGGGCTATAATATGCAATTGGGTCCTTTAGCCACAAATCCTTGCTTTTTTAACTACATCATGATTAACTTGGGGGGAAGACAAGAAATATGTTGTCTGGTCAGGAATTTATGCTTATAATCATTCAACCACTTAGATATCTGGAAATTTATCATGTGAAAAATTCTTGTACTCACATTTCACTGGGGTCAGATCTCACCTGAAGAACCCAAGGATGCCCAGCCTGTACTGGATGGTCACCACTACCACATTCTGGGAGGCAGACAGTATAGAACCATCATATATGGAAGCGCTGCCAAAAACGAGAGCACCACCATGGATCCACACCATCACCTGCAGAAATCAGACATAGTTTTCCTCACAGGACCAAACCCCAACAGGCATGGCTCTGCTGCTCCCTTGCTATCTTGTGACCAACCATAAAGTAGCTCTAAATGTGAATGAATTCACTTATCAAGATACTGTATATCAATGATGATGCCTCAGAGCTCTTCTCAGGTAAGAGCCCACTTGACTTGACTCAGAGGCAGGTCAGATCCTCCTTGGAGTCTTCCTGGCAAAATCAGCTCTCTGAGGTCCTCCTGCAGCCAAAGACACACATGGAGCAAAACAGCATCTCCTAAAGGATTCTTATTCCCCCCAAAACAGGGAAAGGAGGCAGGCCTCCCTTCTAAGGGAAACACACAGAACCAGACAACAGAGATGCACCCTGGAGCAATAAGTTCTTCTTCATCATCTTGTGAGTGTTTCAACTGTGGTCCAGAGAGCCTTTCTATGTAACAGTAGCTGCTCTCTCAAAGCCAAGGTAAACTGCTGGAATAGATTACCAGCACTAGGCTATGCCTTCCATTGGTTCTTTGTTTTTTTTTTCAAAAAAATATTTTATTTTTAATTTATGGAATAAAACAAGCATTTCTATGACAGTATAATTAAAACAAAACAAGATGATTGCACATGAAACTGCAAATCTACCTTTTAAATATACAACCAAGTAATCAAAGTAAATTCTCTCTTTTTCTTTTGGTTCTTATTACTTACTTAATAGGGAGAAGTTTCAACTTCTCCCTATTGAAACCCGTCTTTGAAAGTCTTTACCCCATCTCCTGCCCATAAGACTGTTTAATCCTTCCCATTATATTTGCATTGTGGAGATGGGGTGAGTCGGGAAAGGCATTTCATTTCAATCTTATATCACTGACACCAAACAGTATTCCCCAACTCCAGCATAGAAGAACACAGTGATTTTCAGCCAAGACTAAACTGTGGGGGGAACATACCATTAGAAAACCAGAGGTAAAAATCAATCACCTAATACGGTTGCGTCAATCACATAATACTGTTGTTGTTATTAAGTTGTGTCCAACTCGTTGGAGCTCGATGAAGGTTTCTTACCAATACTACTGGAGGAGTTTGCCATTACCCTCTCCAGTGGATTAAGGCAAACAAAGGTTAAGTGATTTCCCCAGGCTGACTGGGATAGTGAGTGCCTGAAACCAGATCTGAACTCAAGTCTTCCTGACTCCAGGCCCACTGCTCTTTCCACTGAGTCAATGACATCACTGGATAGAACATAATTCTAAATGTTAAATGCTGGGAGAGGAACAGATTTCATAATCTCTATTCTAAAAATACAAAAGAAAGACCTCCTGTTACTGTTCAGATAACACCATGGTGTTTTGAATATATGGTTCCTTTTCTCAATGCACTGAGATGCTTCATGCTTAAGAGGTGCAGAGAACAGAAGGAGCTTTGTTCACACAGGAAGATTCTTTCCTTTCTATGGAATGTAGCAAATTAATGGTGGGAATTTTGTGGGGGACATAATTAGGCATCAGGAAATAGACAGATTGCTGCTCTATGGGCAAGTGTAATGGACCAAATCCTGGGCACTAAGAAAGCCAGAGCTTGGCAAGGGCATATTTTGTTACGAATAACTGGGTGCATGCAGGCAACAAAGAGCCCTTCATACAAGGGAACTTGCCTTGGACCTCCTTCCCTTGTGGGACCATCTTGATGGGTATGACTGTGTACCCAGAATTCAGAAGATATGTGACCACAAAAAAGTTAATTAGCATCTCAGTACACCAGACAAGGCAAGATGCAAAGTTACAAAAGAGTTGCCTGTCCTCATCAATAGAGAGTTTACACACAGTGAAGTTCCCTAAAGCAATGAGATGATAGGTCTGGACAGGATCAAGAAGTGTTTGGAAGATGATATTTTATCAATGCTTTACTCTGTTCCTTTAGCAATAACAATATGTAATAGAAATTGATATCGTTCTAGATCATGGAACAAATTCCCTGAAGTTTTTTCAGTCATTTTCAGTCATGTCCAACCTTTCATGACCCCATTTGGGGTTTTCTTGGCAGAAATACTGGAGTGGTTTGCCATTTCCTTCTCCAGCTTATTTTACAGATGAGGAAACTGAGGTAAAGATGGTGAAGTTTCTTGCCCAGGGTCACATAGCTACTACACATCTGAGGCCAGACTTGAACCCAGGCCTGGTACTCTATAAGTATGCCACCTAGATCCTTGAAGTAATAAGGAGGCAGATTTCAGCCTCATAGAAGGAAAACTTTGCTAACAATGTGAGTTGTTGCCCTAGGGTAGAGTTGATTGCCTTGAGAAGTAGTGAGCTCCCTGACCTGGACCACTTCAAGGAATGCCAGATGACTTGTCAGAGATGTTTACAGAGGATGCCTGTTCCCATCTGGTGGCAAGAGGTGATCTCTAAGGTCTCATGAAGTTCTGATGCCCTAGGATTCTCATCCCCTGCTGTAGAAGATAGAGAGACTGCTTACCGGCAATCCAGCCCCCTCCTTTTTGTGGACAGGAACATAGATATTCAGGTACAAACAGTCTTCAGAATTGACAATTGTAGAGACGTTTACTTTCATGACCTTTGCCATTTTTTCTAGGACAGTGACATCCTGCAAGCACCTGGAAAATACAAGAGATGACCAATTTGAATTGAATCATATGGGGACAAAAAATAGTAATAATAACTGAGTGCTTTGAGGTTTGCACAGCCCTTTACAAACATGACCTCATTTGACCCTCACAATACCCTTGAGAGGCAGGTGCTATTATTATCCCTATTTTACAGAAGAAGAAACTGAGGCAGGCAGAGGTGCAGGGACTTGCCAACATTTCACCACCTCCTATAGAGTCTTTTTTCTTCTTCATTGTTTATTGAAATGTTTGGGTTTGTTGGTGATTGTTAAGTTGGAAACAAAGTATTTTTTAAATTTGAAAAAACTTGGGAACCAAATAGATATGACCAAGAGTCACATAGCTGAACACATCACAGCATATGAATGTCATGGAACATGGTTGCTCTATAAGAGGATGAATGTAAGGAAGTCAGAAAACCTGCTGCAGATCAATGAAGGTGTAGCCAGACCAGGACAGATCATGCCTGGGAGCATTTTACCAAAAGGAGCACGGGGGCCACTGTGTCAGGGGATTTTCCGTTACAGAGGAGCATTAGGTTGCAGGTTAGGAGGCAGGCTGGGGTATGGAATGGGGAATAAGTGTGGTCTCCAAAGAAAAATGCATCAAGCTGCTTAAAAAATAAAACAAGGGGTCAGATTCAATGACCTCTCAGGTCTCCCCCTTCTTTCTGAATCTATCAGTCTCTGAGTTCTGGCTTTGTTATTTACTAGCTTTGTGACCTTGGGTGAGTCCCTTCATCTCTGTTGTTGTTCAGTCCTGGCTTACCCACAGTGACCCTTGGCAGAGACAGTAGGGTCTCATTTTATAGATGAGGAAACTGAAGCAAACAGGGTTAACTGACTTAGCCAGGGTAACACATCTAGTAAGGGTCAGAGGCCAGATTTGAACTTAGGACTTTCTGACTCTGGGCACAGAATTCTACCCAGTGAGTCACCTAGCTGCCTCTCCTTTCTCTTAGCCTCTGTTTTCCTATCTGTAGCAATATGTGTTCTAACTACATCACCATATTTTTCTGAAGTCAGAGCACACAGACACAAAATTTGGATAAGAGATGACGGTGCCCTGTGCTCATCTGGTAAGAAAAGGAGAAAGGAAGGTGCTTACGAGGGTGGGTGAGCAGTCCCATCTCTCACATTGCTCCATGAATCTGGTGGTTGTGGAGGAGAAAACCTCAGGGCCCCCACAGGGGGTTTGGCAAAGGGGATTCCCAGGAAAACATTGACAGCTTTGTCAATGCCCTTGATGCTGACTTGAGTCCCTTGGATCTGTCCAGACTCAGTAGTCCTGATGAGGTCATCTGCATGATATGCTGTGAACAAAGGGGAGAGAAATCCTCAGGGACAGAGGGTTGAACTGATGTCAAAATGGCTACTCTGCATCCCCTACCACCATGATTTTTTCATTAGATGGGAATGCAAGCCTCCTCATATTTCTGCCATGATTCTTTTCATTTCTTTTAAAAATCTCCAGTGACTGGGAACTTACTCCAAAGAGGGGCCAGTTGCACTCTTAACCAGCTCTGGCACTGACTAGGAGCTGTCTGGTTTCGGGGATCCAGAGTCACAAGATCAAAGCAACTGCTCCCCAACAATCCCACCCCCAGCCCAGCTTAGTAAACCACAGAGCTAAAAATCAGTGCCATATAGTTTATCAGTATGATCCAATTGAACAAAGACTTAACAAGCACCTACCATGGGCAATGCCCACAGTTCTGAATTGAGGATAAAATGGCAGGAATTTACATTCTCCTAGAGAGCAGTGACCTGTGCACCAATAACAAGGAATACAAGGGAGAGGCATAAAGGACGGTTCCTGGCAAAGAGCTAGGAAAAGAAATGAGGAGAGTCAGGAAAAGCTCTGCAACAAGTGGTAGGGCCCAAGCTGGATCTTTAATGAAGAGTCTTCAACAGAACTAAACTGGGGGGAAGTGCTTTCTGGGCATGGGAAAGATAGTAGAAAAAGAAAAGACACAGAGGATGGCAGGAAAGAAAGACAGATGGAAAGTGTTTACACTGGACTACAGTATGTGTCAGGAAGACTCATCTGCCTGAGTTCCAATCCAGCCTCAGACGCTTACTAGCTGTGTGACCCTGGGCAAGTCACTTCAACTGTTTGCCTTCACTTGCCTCATATGTTGAATGAGCTGGAGAAGGAAATGGCAAATCGACCCCATTATCTTTGCCAAGAAATGGGATGCCAAATGGGATCAGCAAGAGACAGACAAGATTGAAAACAAGTGAACAAGCACACAACAAATGTGAATAGAGTAGTAGGTGATAAGGCTGGATGCACAGAGTGCTGGACTTGGGCTCAGAGGACAAGGGTTCAAATCCCAGCTCTCCCATTTACTGTCTTGTGAACATAGCACAATTCCTTTCCCTTCCCTAAGCCTGTTTCTCCTCTTTTGATTAAATGGGGAAAGGCCTTTGAATTCAATGGTCCTTAAGATTCCTTCTAGCTCCACATCCCACATTCCAAGAACTAGAGACTGCTCACCTGTCAGGGCACATGGCCAAACTCTGCCTGAATCACAAGGACAAGGATCAGGTGTGCCTCTGAAAGTTTAGCACTCCCCTCTAATCAAAGGAGATCAAAGTATAGCCCAATATAAAATGCATGGGAGTGACTTTAACACACATCACGTGGGCTTCAGTGTCTCTTCTATAATAATAATGGCTTGGAAGGATGAAAATAAAGAAATAACCCAAAGCCTCCAGCTTCCGAGATAAGAACTCACTGACAAAAACTTCTGGGAAAACTAGAAAATAGTATGGCAGAAATTAGCCATAGACCAACATCTCATACTTTATACCAAGATAAAGTCAAAATGGGTACATGATTTAGACATAAAGGGTGATATCGTAAGCAAATTAGGAGAGCAAGGAATAGTTTACCTGTGAGATCTATAGAGAAAGGAAGAATTTATGACCAAACAAGCTAGAGAAAATTATGAAATGCTAAATGGATCATTTGAATCACACTAAAATAAAAAGGGTTTTCACAACAACACAACCAAGATTAGAAGGAAAGCAGAAAGATGGGAAATAATTTTTATAGCAAGTGTTTCTGATAAAGGTCTCATTTCTCAAATACATAGAGAACTGAGTCAAATTTATCAGAATACGAGTCATTCCCCAACTGATAAATGGTCAAAGGGTTGGAACAGGCAGTTTCCAGATGAAAAAATTAAAGCTATCTATATCCATATAAAAATGCTCTAAATCACTACTGATTAGACAAATGCCAATTAAAACAACTCTGAGGTACCACCTTACATCTATCAGATTGTCTAATGTAACAGAAAAGGAAAATGATAAATGTTGGAGAAGATGTGGAAAAATTAGAACCCAAATGCACTGTTAGTGGAGGTCTGAACTGATCCAAAGCTTTTGGAGAAATATTTGGAACTATGCCTAAAGGACAATCAAACTGTGCATAATCTGTGATCCAGCAATACTACTACTAGGTCTTGTTGACCTGAAAGTTTGGT